>NW_018127883.1:8036230-8057684 GCF_001952655.1 Monopterus albus | reverse complement strand
CCCCTGAGATGTGTGCAAACCTTGTGGCCAACTACAAGAAACGTCTGACCTCTGTGATTGCCAACAAAGGTTTTGCCACCAAGTACTAAAGCACATTTTGCAAAGGGATCAAATACTTATTTCACTCATGAAAATGCAAATTACTATATAAGTTTTTTTGTAATGCATTTTTCTGGATTTTTTTGTTATTGTTGTGTCTCTCACTGTTCAAATAAACCTACCATTGAAATTGTAGACTGATCATTTCTTTGTTAGTGGGCAAATTTACAAAATCAGCTGGGGTTCAAATAATTTTTTCCCTGACTGTATGTACACATGTATAACAATTACTTATCATTCCAAGTGTGCAAATATAATTGTGACTGTGAAGTCCCTTCATATTGTATAACTACAGTGACTGAGGAGTGAAAACCGGGTAATATAGTGAGTAACCTAATCAAGTGCAGCTGGTGATAAGGGAGTGAGGAACAGGTGAACGTGATTAGTGTTAATGGGCAAGAGACAGTAGGAAAGGTGAGGGAGGCCAGAGCGGCCGAGCAAACCTGACAGATCAAAAATATCATTTGTCCAATCCTTTGTCTTTTTGACTACACTTTGTGTTTAGTGCTAATTGACAAATGCTAGCATGCTGGCACTCAAAACTAGGTGGGTGAATACTGTATGGTAAACATTATACATGCTAAACATCTGTAACAGTTCAGGTATAAAACACACCAGGCAAAGGCAGGAAAGCAAGTTGGCTGATAATGCTAAACTGTTTATTAAGCACGAATAACAGACAAGGCTTACTTTTATATTCAAGCTGACAAAACTAAACAGGAAGAGCCGGAGGCAGAGTCTAAGTCCAAAGTGGAGATCAAAATCATACCAACACCCAAACAAGCAGTAAATCCAAAAGGGACTGGCAAAAGGAAAAGTCCAAGATGGGCAAGGTTTATAAAGAGAAAGATAAATCACACAGAGGGGAAATCCAAACTAACAGGTTCACAGGAAAACAGCAACAAACATATGGCAAGAATGTCGAGGCTAACAAATACAGTGGAACCAGACAGGCTTATATACTGAGTGCATGTTGCTTAATTCTAGCAGCTTGTCAGAGTTCTACACAGTGTTAGTATCCTGTAACTGTAGGTGGTAATCTTCTGAAGCATCCTCTAACCAAGTGTTATATTGCTGTGTAAATAAAGATGACTCAGTTTAACAAGAAATGTGGCCCAATGGTTTTGAGAATTAACATCACTGTGCATTGTGTTTGCTTTCTGCTTTAGGACAAGACATTTACCTGTACCCTCTTCATGCCATTTGAAGACTTTGAGAAGATCACCACAGGAGATGGAGTCATCCAGTTTTTCCAGAAATACTTTCCTGACACCATACCACTAATAGGAATGTAAGTGACTTTATCACCTTCACCCCCTTCACCATCTGTCATCTGTTTCGCTTTTTCTCCCCCAAAGCCTTTATCCTTTCATGCCATCCTCAAAAATGTCTCATTATCCCATGGACTCCAGCTGTATTCACAGCCATGATCTGTGAAATGTGAAATTGCAGGCATACAGTTACTGGGTTCTGTGTGGTGAGCTTTTGATTTAAGGTGAACTGAACAACTGAATGTATGTGTTCCTTGCTCTGTATGGCTATTTAACATTACCAGGGCAGAGAAAGCACTGTTGTTTTAGTTTATTCATATGAGACAGATGCTTTGTAGCAAACAAAAATTCATGTTATTTATTTAAAAAAATGCAACTGTCAGAATTTGTTTGTAAGTGTTTTATGTTCATTTTCCTTGTAGTGATGCTCTAAAGAGAGATTATCTCCATTTGCCTGCACAGGCCATGGTGTCTGTAAAGTGCTCCCCATATCACATTGGCAATAAGTGTGTCCTTATGGGTGATGCAGCCCATGCAGTGGTGCCTTTCTATGGGCAGGGGATGAATGCTGTAAGTAACACTAAATTAAGGCATTGAACTGGCAGAAAAGAATTTAAAGGAAAACTCTTTCATCCAATCACATTTTATAGGGCTTCGAAGACTGCATTGTCTTTGACGAACTAATGGATCAGTTCAGTGAAGATTTCAGTAAGTCCTAAATAGACAAAGATTTAAGGAGGCAGAGACTGAAATGATAGTTCAAGAGAAAATCTTGTTTTTGTGTGTGTGTGTGTATCCATGCAGGTGCTGTACTGCCTGAATATACCAGAGTACGAGTTCCAGATGACCACGCAATTTCAGACCTGGCCATGTACAACTATGTTGAAGTAATAAATATTTATTTAATATGATTAATTTAACTGGATGCTTTAAATTGCATGTCTTTATGCAACTTTATGCAACATTAAAGTTGGGTTAATGTGTCTATTAGGGTTTGATTAAAACTAGTACTTTACAGGTATTTAAACAAAAGGAGTATGCTGTAATAAAAGATGCATTGAGGTCTTTCAAGTAGCAATGCTGTAATACATTGTCTCATACAAGTAAAACACATAGCTATAATTGATATTTTTATAACAACAAATCAAATAACTATGTGTCAAACAAAAGGTTTTGCTTATAGTGACCATCCCATGGAGAATTATCACTAAATGCTGCAGTTCCACTGCATGATGTTTTAGCATCTTTCAGCCTATAGTTTTGGTTTTTTCTATTCCGTAATTCTGTTTTGGTTGCTGATTGTAGCACAATATGGAACTGTTACGTCCTCAGCACTGAGCAGCGGACAAATAAAATTAGCAACTAGCTGGTGAACACAGCACAGCATGTAGCAGGCAAAGAACCAGATATTTTTCTCAGTTAGCAAAATCAAAAAAGTGCTAAAATAATGGTTAGTGTCTGACTTACATTGATCAGGTCGGCAGAAAATTGATTTTAAATAAACGTTAATGTTGGTGTGTGTCTGCCATAGGACTGCTCTCCCAAGTTTTGGCATATTTCACTATCTGTGTTGTGTATGGAGAAAAAATAGATAAGTTCAGTATTTTCATATTAAATACAATTAAGTGTAAGTATAACGTAGCATAAACCATAAATACATAAGTAAACTAAACTCTCTCTAACATTGCAGCTCATTTTGGCAATATTAATTAGCAACAATCCAACAATCACCAGACATGCTGCTTTATTGTTAATTATTTCACATATATGGCTGTAAGATTTCCAACACTAACTGCTGTAAAGATACAGTATGATTTATTGAGAGTGATGCAGTCTTGTCCACATAAACAGTTATTCACTGTGAACGAGCTGAGAAACTCAAAGACAAAAACAATGACACTTAAAGAATGATTTTTATCATTAAGTGTTACTGCCTATTTAAATTGATTTCCACTCTAACTGATAAATAATACATACATGAGATATGGAAAAGCCATTCACAGTAAGAAAGTCACCTCAGCTTCTGGGTTATCATATGGTTCACTTCACTAACTCAGTGTTTTGTTTTGTAGATGCGAGCACATGTCAACTCCAGATGGTTCCTTTTCAGAAAACATGTTGATAACTTCCTCCACTTCCTCATGCCAAAGACAATAATTCCACTTTATACAATGGTGAGTGTCCTAATTAACTAAATAACAACCGTCCCATCACTTTATCTACCACAAAAATCTACATCATCTTTTGACCTTCTGTCTCCAGATCACTTTCAGTAGGACTAGATACCATGAAGCTGTGAAGCAGTGGCATTGGCAAAACAAAGTAAGACCCTTTGAAAAAAATATTTTCTCCTTAAACTCTTTAATCTTTTTTTCCTACATACGCTTTAGTTTTTGAGGCGTTTTCATGCTTTTGAACATCTTATTATTGTAATTTGAAGTCAGCTCAGAGCATGAAAGGCTCATGTGATTCTCACTGGGTAAAAAACAAAACTGCTCTAGTAATAATGTGACAGTGAAAACAGACAAATAAAGGTCAGCTGAAGACAGGGCATGATGAAGATTACAGTAAGATCACTGAGCTACTGTAGGTGAAGAGTCTTTGGTCCAGACTGAACTGTTTCAGCTGACAAAAAAAAAATTCAACCTAATTAAAACCCTTTTTAAATGCATTTTTCACAGGTGATAAATCGTGGCTTGGTGTTGAGCACAACAGGAGCTGTTTTGGGAGGTTCCTACCTGCTCATTAAAAATCCTCCCAATATCAACAAGCTCATCATCAATGCAGAGAAAATGTGGAAGAGCCTGGTGACCCTCAGTACCTCCTGAGCACTGGCAGAGCCTCTGATATGACACACAAGAACCAAGACTGGAGCGTTTAGCACTAGAATGAACAGGGGGAGTCTACATTTTAACCAGAGCTTGACTGAAACCTACAATCTACAATGAAGGCTTGTCCAGGCAAATTATTAAACTGATATAATGATTGTCATATCTTAATATATGTCATAATATGATTTTAAAACATTTCATCAGTGTTTAACTGATGGTGGTTTGACTGAAGGACCCCAACAGTGGATTCTCTCAGTTGTTATAATTGATTATTTCATATCATCTTCATCATATGTACAATTTTTAATGTGAAACCAAAATATCACCATTAAACACATAGGCTCACAGACAGGGTCCTTGGTAGATGTGTATGAGCTGATGTCGATGCTTCTAAAGGAGTTGCAAATAAGTGTTCCTTCAGTTCATAGATGACATTTTTAATTTGTCTTTGGCTTCATTCCTGTCAGTAATATATAGTTTATGCTAAATGGGGGCCATTTTGTGACACTATCATTTGCTTTCTTGCCAAGAGTTAGATGAGAAGATCAGTACCACTGTCACATCTAGCAGTTTGCTTAGCCTAAATACAGGAGGAAAGGGGAAATGGTTAATCTGGCTCTAAAAAAAAAAAAAAAAGTTTAATTCATGCAAAAATCTATTTGTAAAAACATGGTTTTGAAAAGGGGATTGCTTGTTTCTTGTCCTGGTGCAGGGGACAAAACAATCTGCAAAACTGCACTGTTACAGCTTAACACAGATTAAACAAACAACATATACAATACATGTGTTCAGAAATTTAGGATAGAGCTTCTGTGTACCTCTGATTCCAGGCTTTTGTTAAGATGCAGCTTAGCATAAAGGCTGGCAGTAGCTGGATGTAGCTTAATATTTAACATAGTCTACAGAAAAGACAGTAATATAAATCCTCTCATCTAACTCTTTGTAGGAAAGCAAACAAACATATTTCTCAAACTACTTTTTTAATTAATCAGTATGAAAACAAAGACCACTCAGACACAATCTTCCCTGAATTATCTCCTATGGAAACCCATTCATCAAGTCCTATTCATACTGTAGCTCACAGCCCAGGAGGTTATGGAGTGTCTCACTGGAGCATTCTGAGGTCCCAGTCTTATCTCCTCTTGTCTGTGTGGGTAAGGTACAAATGAGGTAAAGTACATAACCCAGGTAGCTTAAAATAGGGTCTCTTTATTGAACTGATACACAGTAATGTCAGTTTCTAAATACTCAGTCCTACAATCAGCTGATTCACATCAGCTGCGAGCTCCGCTGGGAGTGTGTCTGTAGAGAGAGGGAGAGAAGAGCGAGAGAGTCAGGTGGCGACCAGCAAACTTGACATTGCCATCTACTTTTGCAACATCTGTGGAGATAGGCTTGAAGTACTACAACTATATGCCAAATTCAGTGTTAAAGCAAATGATATACCAAGATGAATGGTATTGGGAGTGTTAAGATATGATCCCCAAAGGCAACAATACAAGACTTTGCTTGCTGATAGCAATTTTTAAGGTATTTGTGGCTTTAACATTTGTTCTGTATCTTATTTTTGACCTTTATAATTTTAGAAAAATCCTTCTCTATGTCCTGCAAGGTGTTGTAGTGCAGCAGTAGGAATTTATAGCTTATAGTACTTCTCCTTGAACTGTCACTTGGCCCCACTAATTGTCCCACAACTCTGTGTGAGCCTTTGACTTATGCTGTTGAACCAGTGACTCCAGTATCACCTCTGTACAGCTGAATCGCCAGCAGAGGCAAATCAATCTGGCTCTGACAGATGATCTTATCTTCTCCTGCAGTTCTTCTGACAAGCTGGCGAAAGACTGTTAAAGGGGCTGTTTCAGTTTTTATAGTGGACTGGAACATTGCTGTTTGGTTAAGCACCTTTACCCACTTCCCTGCTTACAATATCTCATCTCTTCATCATTTTATCCAGCAGCAGAATATCCTCTGGCATAAGATTAAAACACAGAGAAGATAAAAAATCAAATGAAGGAGCAGTGTGCACGATGCAGTATGAATGTTATATCTCTGTCAGAAACATTTATCTTTATGATAAAATCCCAGCTCAACTGGAAAACACAGCATTTTATCTTGAAATAAAATTACATAGCTGTAATATTTATCATTTCTTTTTCTTTGATGTCTGAAAGGCTCTGACTTTCAGCATGAATACCAATGGAAGGTTGTCAGTGCTGGCACAGTTCAAAAGAAAGCTCTTTAGCCTGATCTTAATTTTCACACTCTTCTTTCACTTGCTTTGAATCAGACATTTTTTCTGCCCAGCTGTGAATATGGTCTCAGTAAAATGTTTTTAAAGTAATACATCACAAGTGCTTTTTGTGCCTTCTCTGTTGTTCTAACCAAATGCCTTTTCCTAATGGAGTTCCTGCTAAGTATGTTTTGATTAGTGAGAGCTTGTGGCTCAACATATTGTTACTATAAATGTACTGCTTGTTTTTCTCAAGACCACTAAAATCCGGTGGGGCATTATATGAAACTTTGTAGTATTACATGTATTATTATATGTATTACACTTGTTTAATTTCCACAGTCTCCTGAAAAAAATGATACTTAATTCATTGCAGAAAAAATGTATGTATTAAATTGCTCAGACCATGGCTCACTCCCAGGAGTGTTCCGTTCTCGGTGACTCCTGAGGTTGGGTGTGTCACATCTGCAGCTGGCACCTCTGCCCTCACAGCTGCTCCACTTAAGCCAGGTGCTGGTGTGTTCTTATTGCCAGATCATTTTATGTTCCTCAATGAACAGCATCCTGGCTCCTCGTTTGACTGCTCAGAATATTAACCAGCATGTTTGAGTACTAATTCCATGTTTGCCTGGTTGTTGAACTCACCATCCTCTTTACAAGCTACTAGCTAGCTCTCTGTGAGTACTACGTCCATGTCTACCCGCCTTGTGAGCTCACCCTCTTCCCTGCAAGCTAGTCTGCCTCTCCTCAACGTCCACCTCATTTTTCCTGGCCCCTGTTTTCCATCTACCTCCTCATCTCTCCAGACCATCTGCCCTACAATGCCTCTCTTCAGCATCCATCCCATCTTTCCTGGCCCCTGCTCTCTGTCTGCCTCCTCATCTCTCCAGACCACCTGCTCTATGCTTCATCACCTCAGTGTCCCCCCATCTCTCCTGGCCCCCTGCTCATCAGCTGCCATGTCCTCCCTGCCTCAACCAGCACGCTGGCACAACCGTCATCAGATTCAAAAACAGTTTAAAGGTATGACAAGTAAGAATAGTGTGAAAAAGATTCTGATACTTGAGGGGTTGCTAATTGGTCTATTTCATTCCATTTAACATGCATAAATAAACTGGCCGGTAACACCCAATCCCTGCCAGATTGTCAGGTTTTTCTTGCTAGTTGTGGACTTGTGTCTTTCCTTCTGTCTGTTATCAGTTTTGTTTTTGACCCTAAACCTGTGCCAGCTTGTTCGTCTGCTGGGTTGGCTGTAAGCCTTGGTTTGTTGTTATTAAACCACTTTACTGCACCTGCCTGCCTACTGTGTGTGTTTGGATGTGTGTTCTCCTTCCTATTGCCTTGTTCACCATATGTGACACTAGACTGTATTATTGACAGTTAATGTGTTCTGACATCACAGTTTGCTTGTCTACTTCACTACATGTTCTTCTTGCTAAGCTCCTGTCCACTGTTCTGCTTTTAGCACTCAGCTGGCAGGCTGCTCACGGCACCTCTGGCAGCAAATACATTTCTGTCACATAATATATCTAAGGTGTCTGAATCACCCTCAGTGCCTGAGCCTTTTGGATAGTACAGTCCAGGCCCAAATGTATAAAGACACCAGTGAATATACTGTAATGCATTGCAGCACAATACCACCTTTTGATTACAACCTTCATAATAAACATAGAAATGTATCCATACATTTTTTACAATCTCACCCCAAACTGAAACATTATTCTAAAGCTAGGAATTATGTCAGGGCTGTACAGGTGTACCTAATACATTTTTTGGTGGGTGTGGAATATTTTGCTGGAATGGCATTTTCAAAATTTATGCAATGGAGGTGTTAAGTATAAAACATGATAGCCCAGATTCAGAATGTTTATAAATAAGAGAATAAGACCTAGAATTTCAGTAATGCATTTCATGATGGGTAATGATATACAGTATTGTACTGCCTGGTGATTTATGACACCTGAGTCATCATTTAAGAACTGGGAGTCCTAGATAACTGGTGGGTATAACCTGTTTGTTGCTATGGATACCCAGGTTGATGGATGACCTTGAAGTGATGGGGTTTCAGTGGGCTCTCTCCCTCCTCCTGCCAGCATTTTAAAAAGCCTTTAACTGGATTTAGCCTCATGCTATTCCCTTGTTCCTGTCCTAGAGCAAAGTGGCTCTGCATCCAATGACCTTTGATAAAGCAGCACAGAGAGAATTCACAGATGACACCACAGCTAGCACAGGGTGAAGCCATACAGTGTCAGCATTTAAGTGCTTCAGTGCATCGCTCACAGAAGGTCATGGCTATTCTCAACTGGGGTATGACTGTTTTGCATTAAGGTGTTTAAAATGTGCAATGCTAATGCTGAATATTAAGAATATTACTTTTTTAAAATTGTCCTTTTCTTCTTCTCTTATTGCTAATGAGATATTGATATTTTAGGATGTTCAGTCGTGCAAATCAACAACATTTCAAATTTGGTCCAAGATATGTTTGCACTGTTACAGTAAAGCTATATATGGAAATAATAAAATGGAAATAATGATATTGTTATACTGTTAGTAGTACTAACAGTAGTAGTGCTAACAGTGCTGTTAGTATTGCTTTTTCATAATTAGGCCATAAAATATAATAGAAAATGCACAAAAATTCAATATGGTAAGATATTTCTTCATTAAATCTTCAATCTGATGATGCTCTGAGCTCCTTTCCTCTCATCTCCCCTCCCCTCTCCTCTCTCCATGCATTTATATGCCTCCATAGCATTTCATTAACTGTGTGTCTCCTTGTCCCATAGTCTGTGCTCTGTTTCTCTCCCCGTACCTTTCTGCAGGGATCTCTGGCTCCAGAGCTGTACATTTATGAGCAGTCACTAGCCACATTAACCTGTTCAGTGTTTGGTGTATTATTTATTGTGTGCTCTTCTCTATCCACTCACCGCAACTGGTGGTGGGAGAAGACCGCCCACCAAGAGTCGGGGATTGTGGGAGGTTTCTTCCTCTACAGTAAAAGGGATTATTTCTCCACACTGTTGCCAAGTGCTTGCTCAAGGATTTGTTGGGTTTTCTCTATGCAAATTACCTTGAGTCAGAAACAGAGTGGTCGTTTTCATTCGAGCAGGTCCTGGCTTCTCTGCTCAACGAGCCAGTCATAGTCGCCTTCTTTGAAAGGCCTGTTGATATTCAGACGAAACTGGGACAAGCTAAGGCTGCCCAGCTGAAGCTAAAAACAAATAAGTGAAAGGATACATAAAGGAACTGATACTTTGCTTCTGATTTACACCTAGAGGTCATATTGGAGTTCTTTCTCCATTTGGATAGGGCAGGGAGTGAGGTTACTGTAGAAGTGACATCATATTTTAAAATCTGGGATGCTGCATGTGTGTGTATGTGGCTTGGGTGTTCAGGCACGTGATTAAATAAAATGAGGCGCGGACATTGTAAACACTAACATAAATCTATCGGAGTCCCTGGCTGCAAATCTACTCCCCCAGCAAACCACTGAGGAGTACAAGGCACTAGCAACGACAGACTGATAGAACATTTCCAGCATCTTATTGCACACATTGAAGGACCTCAGCTTCCTCAAAAAATAGAGTCTGCTGCAGGCCTTCTTATACACAGATGTGCTGTTTGTCTTCCAGTTCAGACAGTTGTCGATAGTCACACCCAAGTATTTGTACTCCTGCACCATCTCCACATCCCTCCCCAAAATGGAGAGGGGCTGTGGAGCAGTTCCCTTCCTCCTGAAGTCGATTACCATCTCTTTGGTCTTGTCCAGGTTAAGCAGCAAATGATTCTGTCCAGACCACTCCACAAACTCATCCACCAGCCTCCTGTATTCCCCCTCCTGCCCACCCCTTAAACACCCCACCACCACAGAGTCATCGGAATACTTCTGTAAATGACATGACTCCGAGCTATACTGAAAATCTGAGGTATACGGGGTGAACAAGAAAGGGGAGAGCACAGTACCCTGTGGAGCCCCCACACCACTCACCACCACATCAGACAGAACTTGACCCAACCGTACAAACTGCGGCCTGTCTGTTAGGTAGTCAGTGACCCAAGAAACAGTCGACCCACCCACACCCATCTGCCGCAGCTTCTCTCCCAATAGTGGAGGCTGGATGGTGTTAAAGGCACTGGAGAAATCAAAAAAGGTGACTCTCACTGTGCCCCCATCCCCATCCAGATGTGACAAAACTCGCTGCAGCAGGTAAAGAACAGCGTCATCAACCCCTAAATGTGGCCGGTAGGCAAACTGCAGGGGATCAAGAGACGGTCTCACTTGCGACTCAAGATGGACCAACACCAGCCTCTCCAGCACCTTCATCACATGCGATGTGAGAGCAATTGGACGATAGTCCCCAAGGCCTGATGGTACTGGTTTCTTGGGTACCGGAACCAAACAAGAAGTCTTCCAGAGAAGTGGCACCTTCTCCAGACTTAGGCTCGGGTTGTAGAGGTGTTGGAGAACAGAGGACAGCTGTCTGGCACACACCTTCAGCAACCTGGGGCTAATGCCATCTGGACCTGCCACCTAGCTGTGATTTGGTGCTATACAAATAAAACAGAATTGAATTGAATGAATGAAATGACTCCAAAGAAATGTCCATTGCACATTAATGTTTATGTTGTACTGTACTTGTACTATCATGTTATATAAAATAACACTGTATATTCATTTACAAAGCATGCAAACAGTACATGGTACACTGTCAATGATACTATAATTTTGTTTTTACAAGAGCAGACACAATGGTGGTGGTGCACAAACATACTGTAAACGTACCTGTAGCTGTCCTAAGGCATATGCCTTAATCCACATAGAGATGTTTCAGCAGTACACATGCATTCCTTTCCCATTATTTTATCCACCACCCTCACTGTATCTAACTTTTTCTACCCATGTGTCCTTTTCTGTGTCACTATTGATCAGTGGCTATTTGTATGCAGGGAACTAGCTGACAGTCAGGCACCAAAACACCTGACTTTAATCCCTGTCAGCGAGGTAACATGGCAAGTTGCTGTTGTCAAGTCACCAAGGACTGTGCACTGAACAGCACAACCACACCTCCAGCACTCATGTAACTCCTGTTAAACAAGTTAATGAGTTTTGATTAGATCAATAAGGTGAAGTGAAAATGAACTTAACAGTTAATGATAACAAAGATACAGTATTTAGGTTGTGCGTTTTCTCATCTTCAGTCTTCCCCTGTGCTGTCAAGCTCATCTGTGCTGCATCAAAAACAGTTTTGTATAATACATTTACATATGTATAGGTTGCTTAAAATGTTTGGAATTTGTATATTTTCTCTGATTTGATGCCTTGTCCTGTACATAGACAGTGGTTGGTGTTGCACCATGTTGATCTGAACACTAGATGGCGCATGAGGTTAAAATCATCACTGTCTCACTGTCAAAAATGATAAATACAACTATTTTCCAGGATTATATTCTCACTGTGATACATGAGCTCTGTTGGACTTCCAGCCACATTTTAAAGTATGAGAAATGCATGTAACCTTATATGTTGAAGTGAACCAATGCTTTAAACACTAAAAGCTTCCCTCATCATCTGGAAACAAGCAGTATAACTTGTGGATTTACAAACTGTCTGTTCCTGGGAGATGAATTGTCAGAAAACACCTCATAGCTTCATTACATTTACAGAGGTGTCAGCCAAATGGTATTTTGAATATGCCAAATGTCAGTTCAGCTTCTGTAATGTATCCTCTCAAATCACTGCTCACTATTTACAGTGTTCAAATAGACTGATGTACTTAGTGTACAGTGTACATAACATAGTAACACATGCTCCTGCTGTAATGACCTGACCAGAAACTGTGACCACTTATGGCCAAACCAAAACTTTTCATATGCCTTGTCAATGCAGTTGGTTTAAACACAAAACAATAGGTTTTGATCTGAGATTACAGAAGAGATTTCAGTCATATGGCAGCTGCATTGTGACTGCTCCACTTTCTAAGTAATTAAATTCTTCTAATAAGGTTTATGTAATTTAGAAAAGCTGACTTGGATTTGATCATTTTAGAGCTTTAATGGATCAGTTAGCATGCTGGGATTAAGCTGCTGGAATATTCCTGTATCAATGGCAGCCAGGGGCCCTTCTTAATACAGATACAGGGTGCAGGTCATAATAATTGTAAATGGTAAATGGACTGTATTTATATAGTGCTTTTATGCACTGGCCAAAGCGCTTTACAGGGAGATTACACACCATTCACCCATTCACACACTGATGACGACAAGGCTGCCACACAACGGCGCTAGTCAGGCCACCGGGAGCAATTTGGGGTTCAGTGTCTTGCTCAGGGACACTTAGGCATGTGGGGAGACTGGGAGTCGAACCACCAACTTGCTGGTCGGAAGACGACTTGCCCTACCTCGTGAGAATAATATGGTACTGAACCTTTTTTCCAAATACTGAAATTATATATATCAAAGATGTATTAAGTTGTTTAATGACACATTATGAAGAATGATGAGGGTAGATCTGATGTTTATGGTTTGTCTCTTCTTGAAGATGGAGAGATTTTTAGCTCCCTTCAGGACAAACAGACAGAATCTAATGCCTCAAATGGTAAATACTGTGTCTGACTTCTGTTGCGGCCACTCTTTTTTTTTTATATAAAAATGGATCACAATTTTCTTTAGTTGCTGTGTTTTCCCCCAATACTTTATCACTTTCAAGATGAACAATCCCTCAAACAGTAAATAAAGAATTTGGGCAGGACAAATTAACACCTTGTTGCTGTTTCACATGTGCACTAAGGCCCTAACCTATGATGAAGAGTCATAAGAACTAATGGAGGATTACAAGTCAAAAAAGCTGGGAACTGTTCTTCAACAGTGAAGGTACCACTGAGAGGCTGACTAGTAGTAGTGCTATGTAGCAATAGATTTACAAATATAGTTTTTTTAAATTTTGTTTTGCTTTACTCTTGCACACGCACAAATATGCACATGTACTTATGTGCACACATTGATGAAGCATTACACACTCTTGCCAACTGTTAGGTATTAGCCAGATGATTCGGAGTTGGTGATGGTAAGCATAGACTGCTAGTATGTTGTAAACGATGCACAATTCAGACTATTTAAAAAAAGTTTTAAAATGTTTTATGTTTTTAACATCTTTGTTAGATGTCAAGGATACACACAATGAGATTTTGTGAGAACTACTAAAAGTAAAAGCCATTAAGTTAGGCTTTAAATGTTATGGAGAATACTTAACAGAGTGATGCTCAGTTAATGATAAATGAATGACCTGCTTCAGCAGGTCAGCCATAATGTTGCAAAAACATCTCAATGGGAAAACTGAAGTATATTAATTCAAAATATCTTTAGTAAGACTGAAATACAGATGTTTAGATATCAAACTTATGTCTATTACATTAATAGTTTGTACTATCTAGAATAATACATACAGAATCTGGACAGAGTCCATTTAGTCCTTCTGTGCTGAAGCAACTCTCAGTGTTCTGGAGTCATGTGCCATATAGAAACAAAGTCCACAGTTCTGTATGATTTAATTATTATTATTATAACAACACAGAAGAAGGAGCATCTGTTGTCAGTTGTAAAGAGTATTCAGTAATGGCAGGGTGCCACCCAGTGGTTCCACACATCACAAGAAAGTACAACACTGTGAATAAGTAGACACATGGTTGTACTGTATCTGTTTAGCTATGGACCACAAAATGTTTTCCGACCACAGTCATATTTCAATTTTTGACATGACAATGATAAATAGGCCCTATGTAAAATGTGCTTTTAAAACACTAACACACAATTAACTGTGCCAAAAGTTGGCTAATCATTCCTCTGTTAAATGATGTGGGGTATCAGTGGGTATCGGACCTTGTCATCATAAATCTGCTGGGCACTGTGACAAGATACATTATTAATGGTTTACCAATATTTATAACTGCAATATTTCTGAATAAAACAGCTTATTCACTCTTAAAAATAACTGAATGAGCAAATTGTGTCTTACCAGAGTGTGGTGCCAAGGTACTATATAAATAGCTGAAGTACTGTAGTTAAAGGAGAATGAAAGAGTCAGTTCATTCAAATCAAAATAAAGAAATCTACAACTAATGCTTTGTTGTATCCAGTAAATAGTTAGGATTTTTTTAAATTGCTTTTAGTTTTTACATCCGTTGTATTTCTATAATGTTTGAGTGATAATATACAAAATATGAAAGTTCTCTTGCCAAATTGTAGCTTTCTTTTAATAGCAACAGTGATCTGTGGGATTCAGTATACAGTGAAATGCAAATTTAGAAATGCCATGTTTAATATTAATGCATATTTATTCAGTCACAGGATTTTCTGAGAAACCTATGCAGTATTTTTAGAGTTTATTTATTTACATATTTATTTATCTCTGAAGGTTTCAGTTTTTCCAGTGTACAGTATTTGGTAAATCGCAGCCCACCAAATGAAATCTAGGACATGTTAGTGGTCTAATTTGGTTAAGACAGAAATAATAGGGCAGGAGAAAAATCATACAGACATTAGTTCCTGTTTATTTTATTAGCATGTTGCTTCTCACTGCTAATTTATTTAATTTCCTGGGCTGTGCGTGTCACACCCACTGGAGCAGCCAGCCCTGAAGAGAGTGACTGGGGAGCATGTGACATGTTTGGTGACTATATCTGACAGGGTGCTAATGATCGACTGGCATGCAAACAGGTTGTTAGCCAGCTGGATGAATTAGCAGGTTGCATGCAAAGAAAGGGCTTGGGATCAGGCCAGACCACAAAAGAGTTTAGTCATTTTCATCTTTCTTCCCCTTGCCCTGTGAGGGACGTGCAGGAGTAGATAATCTCATTAGTAAAACAAAACTTTTGTGAGAGAGCTTTAGAGTAACCCTTGACTGAACATTTTCAGGAGCTTTAAACAGACACATCTGCACAGACATTCTGACATCATTTAGTGTGGAAAAAAATCTAAAAGTTATATTATCCTTCATGTGATGTGGTTCAATATTATCTTCTTCTGTCCCTTAAACAGAAAAATACTTTATTCTATGCCTCAGTCCTGACTCTGCAATGAAGAAAAGAAGTTGTATGGCCTTAGAGTTGTATGATTAACTGAAGATCCTCTCATTTATGGGGTTAAAGCCCAAATCTATTGATCTGTATTGTTATCAGCATGGTCTGATTGCTGAAACTTTTACATTCAGTAGTCAGAAGAACTTGACAGTACAGTGACAGGTTATGACAGGATAAATGCTGCAGAATATATAGATTTTAGCCTAGACTAGATCCCCACAGAGCAAATGTTAACTACCATCACACAGATGAACCTCTGCACACCGTGGAGATCTTGGTCACAGAACAACTGAGGACCTTAACTGTATTTGACATACATAAGCAAGGGATGTTCTAATCGAGACAAATCGGGGTGGTCTGCAGTCCTCTTAATAAAATAAATCTATTATTGGTAAAGTCCTGGGTTTTGTTAAATGAATCTGTCTTCAGATTGTTAATGATCACTTTTTGTTGGAGTGTAGACTGAGAACAGCAGACCGACCCCAGGTTTTATAACAGTAGAGGGCACTGCTCACTATCCACTGTAACTACTAAAGTGTGTGCATTTTTTCTCATTTCTGTCATTTTTATGCAAATAGGCTTGAACATTTGGTTGATTTTGCCATGAAGTATTTTACAGATATATCTGGTAAATTGCTTTATGTTTCTACTTTTTATGCACTTTAAATTATTTTATACATTTCACAATGCTAACAATTCAAACAAACAACTGAAATGAATAGATAGATGAATATATACAATCTTAAAGGGAAACTCTGGGTGTAAATGAAATAAAAGACCATATATTGAAACGTAAAAAAATATATATCATGCTCAGTTCCTTAAATCAATGAAATAAATGTTATACAGTAGGTCTTGATCCAGACGTGATTTTATATGCTTCTGTCTCACTACAATTTGGTTATTATTTAATGTTGTCTATATGTATATATATATGTATATATATATAGTCAAATTAGGCTTTGACTCATAAATTAATACATTCTAAATAGTGCACAGCAGTTTGTAGCATCCGTTTTTTTTCCACGTGAGCTTCATGCACTTCAAACCAGTGAGAAATGCACAGAAACTAATACAATGATACATAATTTGTAAAGTGTAAAAATCAAAACAATTCAAAATGTTGTTTACATGTAGGATCACACTGAAGTGGAGAAAGCTCAGGCCCTTGAAAGCAATTTTTAAAATGCTTGCCATGTGCCTTACAGATAAAGACAAAATCCCCACAGTGTAAAAAAGCTTCAAATACACACAATCAACTCCAAGTATTAGTGAGATATACCACAGCATGTGATACAGATCAGTCTTATTTGCAGGATGGAGGGAAAGCAGAAACACTCCCCAAGAAATGTTCAACTTCTGGCCTGTCCTGAAATATATGAATAAATATCTACATGATATTGTTTGCACAAATATAAATACAGCATTGTCCAGTAATGATCATGCTACTAGAACTCCCTGCCAGCCTCAGTCAATTATCCTCTGCAGTAAACTATCTACAGCTACAGTTGTTTTCAGTGTGTCTATGTGGGAGCTTTTACTAACCTGGACAGCTTCTGTAGACCGTGACCATTCAGGTCCTAAGAGGTCATTATCTCTGACTTCAGTGATCAGGTTCAGGATATTCTTCCCAAAATGCCATGTCCTTCTGACAGCCAAATAAATGAACACTGCATCTGGAAAGACTTTATTACTGGCAGTTTCCCTCTTGCCAGAAGAAGAAGACCCTGTGACCAGTGATTCCTGGGAAAGGTCAGTTATGTAAGAACTGATGTGTAGGATTAAGGAGCATATTGTCCAACAGTGTAGAAGAAGCCACTGTCAGCAAAGGAAGTCTGAGGTAATGTATGAAAAGTGAATGTTCAAAAAATATTCTGGGTTATGGCACAACAGCCTATAGAGGGCTCACTCGATTTACTGTTTTTCCTCTGACAGCTCAGTGAAGAACTGATGAATCACAGGCCTATATGGAAGAGATTTAAAGGCATGTTTTTGTATGGAAATATTTAAAGAAAATATGACATACTGCTTTGAGTTATAGTCATCCTCTGAGATACCCACATCCAAACACCAACTACTATTGTATTGTTCAATTTTAAAACTCTTGGTAGTCATTAAATGTTCATCTTGATGCATACTGGGATTCTGTCCCAGACATTCTTAATTTTGGGGGCTGTGAAGGGATCCAGGGTTACTCGGTCCTCACAGATGATTGACAATCCAGTGAAAGAGGCTGAAGTATAAGCTGATATATTGCTTTACTCCCCATTGTGTCAAATGAAAATTAAATGAATTTCACAGACAGAGCGTGGCATGTTTCAGGAGCAAGCACAATGCAGCTCTTGAGAGCAGGACAGAGGTCATAGCACTAGGAGAATGTCATCAACCTTAATACATAATGCTTCCCTTTTTTTAAAGAACTGGATGCTTAGAAATCTTGTGTTTTGCTGTCTCTCTCTCTCTCAAAGCTGTGTTGTTCAGCCATAAAATGCAAACCTGAAGTGTAAAATCTCCTCCAAACAAAGCATGCAGCTTCTTTTTAGGGTCAGAGGAAAGGAACCTGCTTGGAATGTTTCTGCAGATGTTACTGCATGACTGGCTGGTGACAACGTAATGGTGACAAAAAGAGACTTTAGGGCACCCAATGATCCCCTAGGCGACAGAGGAATCGGGCTCATATGGGGATAAGAAGTAACACAGTCGGATCTTACCTTAAAAGGCAGAATGCTGAGTGCTCTAGGCCATAATGACAAGAATATAGTCCTCTGACCTCCTTTCATGCACTCTACTTCTGCAACTGTAATTCATACAGGTAGAACTCAAATTATAACGTATCCCAGCCAGCATCAGTAAGGAGATACTCCATTTTAAACCTACATTAAAATGTACTTTAACAATCACTGTATGTGTGCACAGTTCAATATGAGTTATACCTTTTGTAGAAATAATAGCTAAGAACTGTTATCAAGAGACCAGAGGCAACTCCACTGAAAATGGTCAGGAAACAAAATTTCTAGAGCCAAGTTAGTTTTCTGGCAGTGTTGATAGTTTTGCTTCTTCAGAGCCATAAGCTTTAGTGAGCTAAAAGCACTAAATAACACTTATCAGGGTGAAACATCCTGTGACTCAGCACACTCAGTTCCCTGTCCATTGTGTGTGGAGCAGCTGAAGAATGTAACTTTTAAAGCAGTAGCTTAACATTCCTGAGCATTAGACACCCAATACCAACTATCAATACTTCTAAATATTTACAAATTAACAGCAGCAACCTCAAGCAAACACTTCCTGTAGCTGTGGATTAGACCTGTACAATGTTCAGGAGGAATTTTGGACCATTCTTCCTACAGAACTGCTTCAGCTCAGCCATATTCTTAGGACATGTGGTGTGAACGTCTTGAGGTCATTCTACTGCATCTCTATTGGGTTGAGGTCTGGGCTTTGACTGGGCCACTCCAAAAGGAGGATTTTGTGTCTCCGAAGCCATTCTGTAGTAGATTTACTTCAGTGTTAGGGTTGTTGTGCTGCTGCATCACCCAGCTTGTTCTAAGATCCAACTTGCAGACAGCCACCCTGACATTAACCTACCTTGATAAACTTAGGAATTCATGTTCTCTTCCACAATGGCAGTGTTCACGTCCAGAGGCAGTACAGCAGTGCCAAATCATGATGCTGCTTCCACAGATATGAAAGATTATGACTGTTTGTGTTTTATCAGCTTAGAAATATTGTGTTTTTTGATATTTGTGACTTTGGTGAAAATTGGATCACATTTCATGACCAATATTTTATCTAAGTAACAACGTAATAATTGTTCTTAGGAGAAATGTGTCTACCAATAAACATGGCAACTCAGTGACCTGGCCTCATTA
This sequence comes from Monopterus albus, assembly GCF_001952655.1. NCBI lineage: Eukaryota > Metazoa > Chordata > Actinopteri > Synbranchiformes > Synbranchidae > Monopterus > Monopterus albus. Next base: position 8,038,310 of record NW_018127883.1, on the reverse strand, counting down.
TTGGATCCCAGAAGGTGACTGGGGGCACTCATTTCATTGGGGTGACAGAGATGTTGTTGACCTTAGATTGGAAAATATAGTAACTGATGTCACCCACATCTATAAGAGGACTTATTCCGCCCCGCCTACACCACACACACACACACACCTATGCATGGTATTGATGTATGATGAATTCTCAGAGGGCTGTCTGGAGGAAATGCAGTAAAGAGCATATATATATCTCCTATGGCTGAATATAGATTGGTGACCAAAGGGGAGCACATGAATAGGCAGCTGCTGCCCTGGTTTGGGAGCATGCCATTTGAAAAGTGACAAAATATAGACAAGTGTGACCTTAGAAGGGCTCATATGATCATTGCTTTTAGTTACATTCCCTTGTGCTGCCTTAGAAGGAGAGCTCACATACAGACAGCATACATTACTGTCACATGCTACTGGGCTTAGTCACAGCAACATTCTTCCCAGAATATACGTAAATAAATACGAGTGCATATGAATAATTCATGGATTGTTTGCAGTGTAGGGGTTGTTGTAAATTAAGCTGATTAAAATGGTAAGCACAGACTTTGTGCTAACCCCAGTCTCTCAGAGCACTGTTGCAATATTTATCACACAGCTGACAGGACAGTGAATGTCACTGACTGCAGGATAACCTAATACAGTAATGTGTCTGGGTAGAAAACTGCACTCTAATGTCACATGTGGCAATAGACTATAAATTGCAGGAGTCAGTAACATATTATTATGCAAAGTTGTAACACAAAGTCATCAGTGTTAGCAAAAAAATGATAAAATTAAGAAATTTTGCTTTGGCTTTATTTATTCTTTTAGTTACTTGCAGTTTATTTTTAACAGAATTTAGTAGTGGTAGTAGCAGTCAATCTAAATAGTTTAATACATGCGCTCCCTAAAATATATGTGTAATTAATGAGACAATAAGAAGGAGTAGATTTAAAAATGAGACTACAACAGTTACCACTGTGATCACAATACAAAATACTGTTAAAAGCCAAAACATATTGCTACATAAACACAAGTATGCATGTGTCATAAATTTAACATACTGCCATAATATCAGTTACACATTGATATCTATCTTGAGTTTGCTACTAAATGAGCTAACTACATTAGCTAGTGTCAGTCAAGCCTCTGGTCATACTAGACCAAGAAAGCCTGTAGCAGCAAAACCCCAAGTGTATACAGTTACATTAGGCAGTAATGTGTTAGTAATGTGTTTTATTTTGCGACCGTGCCAGCGACAGCCGTGGACAGAGGCGTCATGTTTTCAGGTTGTCCATCTTTATGTCTGTACTTCTGTCCAGGCCATTCTTGTGAATGCAATACCTTGGGGGAATTTCTTCAAATATAGCACAGACGTCCACTTGAACTTTAGGATGAATTGAGTTGATTCTGGTGTTCAAAGGTCAGTGAACTCACATTCATCCCATTCTTGTGATTTTGATTGGTTTGCGAAGGCATACACTCACAAAGCTGTAATTCTAGTTGTTTATGAATGTGCACTTGACTTAGAAATGTTGTGCTACTTTTCCTGTCAAAAGTTTCATTATTTCACATTAATTGAATTCATCACCTGAGCTGTCCCTGGTAGGCTAGTGGTTAAGGCGCAGCGCTCTCATCGCTGCGGCCCGGGTTTGAGTCACGGTTGGGTCAGGTAGGGCATCCAGCGTAAAACAAGGACGCTCGAGTTACACTGCATAAGATGTAAGTAAATAGGTGACTTCTTCTTTTTCTTTCGGCTGTTCCCGTTAGGTGTTGCCACAGCAAATCATCCGTTTTGACCTAACTCTATCCTCGGCATCCTCTACTCTCACCCCAGTTAACTTCATGTCCTCTTTTAGCACATCCATATATCTCCTCTTTGGCCTTCCTCTTGACCTCTTGCCTGGCAGCTCCATCTCCAACATCCTCCTACCAATATAACCACTATCCCTCCTCTGCACATGTCCAGACCATCTCAATCTGACCTCTCTGACCTTGTCCCCAAAACAGCCGACCTGAGCTGTCTTTCTGATGTGCTCATTCCTAATCCTGTCCATCCTGGTCACTCCTAAAGAGA
>NW_018127883.1:8033841-8034534 GCF_001952655.1 Monopterus albus | reverse complement strand
ACACACCACCATCCGATGCTGTCTGGCTACACTTTCTCCTACCACCACTTTGCAGTCACTAATCTCTCTCAGATTGCCTCGTCTACATAGAATGTAGTCTACCTGCGTACTCCTACCTCCACTCTTATATGTAACTCTATGTTCCTCCCTCTTCTGGAAATAGGTGTTAACTACAGCCATTTCCATCCTCTTAGCAAAGTCCACCACCATCTGTCCTTCTAGGTTCCTTCCCTTAACACCAAACCTCCCCATCACCTCCTCATCACCTTTGTTCCCCTCACCAATGTGCCTGTTGAAGTCTGCCCCAATCACCACTCTCTCCCTTCTTGGAATACTCTCCATCACCTCATCTAACACTCCAGAATCTCTCCTTCTCTTCTAACTCACAGCCTACTTGTGGAGCATAACCACTGACTACATTCAACATTACCCCTTCAATTTCCAACTTCAAATTGATCACCCTGTCTGACACCCTTTTCACCTCTAAAACATTCCTCACGAGCTCCTCCTTCAGGATCACTCCTACCCCATTTCTCTTCCCGTCCACACCATAATAAAACTGTTTGTATCCCCCTCCAATGCTACTTGTTTTACTACCCTTCCACCTGGTCTCCTGCACACACAGTATATCTACCTTCCTTCTCTCTATCATGTCCACCAGCTCTCTACCTTTCCCTGTCATTGTGCCAACGC
>NW_018127883.1:8015833-8033759 GCF_001952655.1 Monopterus albus | reverse complement strand
TGCAACAGTAGTCCAATTCCCGCCGGCACCCTGTAGGTCAACAGCATTGGTGGCGGTCGTTGTTACCCCGGGCCCCAACCGATCCGGTATGGAATTCGCACTGATGATTCGCATGTTTAAAGTTGGCATGTTTTTATGTCAGATGCCCTTCCTGACGCAACCCTCTCTATTTATCCTGGCTTGGGACCGGCACAGAAGTCACTGGCTTGCAACCCCTGTGGCTAGATTAAGTAAATAGGTGACTACTTTATCTAAATTATTTTCTGATCCCACTGTCTGAAAATTATGTCAGTAATTTAATGTTAATTATCAACTGATTTTCTCTGGAGAGATTAACCACGTTTAAACTAAATGTATTGTAGTTTATGTAACTACAATAATAATAAAGCTGACTCAATAAAAAGAAACAGTTTAAACTTTTTAGAAATTTTATATAGAATTACAGCATAGCAGCAAGCAATAAGGCAAAATAACAAAATCATCAACAATCCTTGTTTGATTAGCTTACAACTCAATAAATCAATAGCTATTATTTCTAATCATCAATCTAAGCACTTATAGTGATTAAAATCATTATAGTTGAACTCTCAATCACTGAATAAAAGTCAAAGAATCTCTCACTGATCACCAGTACTCAGTTGGTTCAAGTTGGTAGTTCTGGCACTTTGCTGAAAATCATTATTCCTTTGTAGATTCCCTCTAGGTAGGGACTCACATATTTGTTGCTGGAGTGTGGAGTTTATTGAACAGTTCTAACATCTATCGTTGACTTCTTGCTCTAGGTAGCCGCTTTGTTTCTTCTGTTGTTTCTCCTTCCACCCCCACAGGCCAGGGTGGCCTGTAGGGAAGAAGCCACAACTGAGATGTCCTCTCGGCTTGCTTTTCTGTAGTTTCTTGGTCTTCTGGAACTTAGAAAAACAACCAGACAGAGCCTCCAGCAGCAACTGCTGAACAAGTTCCTGCTCATTTTTTCCTGTGTTTTTTAAAGAGTTCTTGTCACATAGGCTTCATCCTCTCCAAACAGACTTCCATTTTTTGCCAATAGTCACTTATCTCTGGCCTTCAGACAGTTTGTCAATTGAAGCTGTTGCATTATCTTCTTGGTCACTCTTGCTCCACATCCAGAGAGTGCCTGCAACCACCAACTGTCACCATGATTCTATGAGGAAGGCTCTTCAATGGGTCATAAAGACTGCAGAGAGGATAATTGGGACTGAACTGCCTGCTATGGACACACTATACACACAGCGCTGTCGTAAAAGGGCAGAAAACATAATCAGGGATCCATGCCACCCAGCTCTCTCCCTGCTCAGACACAAAAATTGTACCTAGAGCCTCAGGTACAGCAGGACATTCTCTATCAAGTGATAGAAACAGGCCTGAAAGTAAACTGTGTTTTAGTATGTTATAACCCCTCACTACCTCACCAAGCGTAATGATGTGTCCAACTCCACCATGTGACTTACTTAGTGTGATGTTTGAAGTTCACTGAGGAAAATATTATTATCCTGTTTTTGTGTATTGTGGTTTTTAATACTTTGTTGCCTTTATGTAACTTTTTATTTTAAGACTAAGTGTTCTTTCTGGCTTTTGACTCCTTACCTGACTCCAAATGAGAGCTGCACAAAAATTCCTATATGCCTAGTCTGTTTATGCATAAATGGCAAATAAAAATCTTGACTTGACTTGATTCAGTGTTGTTTTTTTCCCTCATTTGGTCTTCTTCTCCTTTTCTCACTAAAACATTTCACTCTAATTATAAAGTCACTTTTATACTCTTCCGTACTTTTACATGTTTTGTTCATTAAATCATTAATTTTTCATCCATGAACAGATATTCTGCATTTTCCTCCATTTCTTCTCCTCTTCCCAAAGGTCTACTGTTTCCATTGGTCCAGGTGTAATGGGGGGAATACAAGTTTACCATCAACTCCTCCTCTTCTTCCTACACCAGGATAGTTTTTGTCACTGGTGTGGTTTCCTTTGAGTAGAGTAACACTTTTCCATCTTTTTCTGGCTTGTCTGTTGTTTCTTTGGACTCTACCTCCTTAAACAGTGGGCTTTCCAATATTTCTTTCAAATACTCTTGTTTTTCCTGTGGGACCTCTAGTTGTAAAGAGACAATCCATTTAATGGCCTCTTGCAGCTCCTCCTGTAAGGTTATTTCTGATACTGGATTGTCAAAGGCCGGCACTGCCTCAGTGACCTGTGCCTCCTCTTTACCTCTTTTCTGTGCCTCTTCCAGACTCTCTCCGGGACCCATTTTTACAGCTCCACTGACAGCTCACTCGTATCTGCACTGCATCACCCACTACTAAGGCTTATTGTATTCATTCCTGAGAAAATATTGTCCCTACTGTACGCTGTTGTTGCTGTCTTATGAAAGGAAGCTGCGGCTCTGTGATGTCAGATCATCAGATCTGCAGAACACTTGATTCTAAATTACAAGCACAGCATCCCAAAATAAATGTTCCCAAGAAACATCTACAACTGAGGCCCTGACTATCATAGTCTTGGTATTCAGTTTTGGAGTATGGACAGTATATATCAACAGTGAATGATATCGCTCCAGCAGGCAAGAGAAATATTTAACTAACATTTCTGAGAAAAGCTGTGTTCATACCTCAGACATTTCCTCCTACCCAGTATGTTGACAGGATAGAAAGCACTGTCTCTGTATTTGGGCGCAATTACTGCTGTAGCATTAAAGTAGGTAAAGACGAGACAAGCCTTATTCTGCAGCTCACGTCCCTGCTGTCTCCACCCAGTACCAGTACATGAGAAACATCTTAATAAAGTTCCCCTCTTGTCTGCTGACACCACTCAAGTCCAGCACTGAGGCGTTCCTTCACGGACACCTTTATGTGGAAGACAGTGTGCATATTATGCAGCTCAGTTGTGGAGGATGGGTGGAAGATTTTGCTGGGTCTGAGTTGTGCTTTCTTTGGCACCAGTGGCCTCTAGGCCAAGGCTTATTCATCTGTGAACTGACAGCTTTACCTAAGCCCAGGAATCTGAGAAGCTGGATCCTGGGATCATGGATATTCTGGAAGAGTGTTCATGAAATGTTGATTTACCTTGTAGTGTACATGTAACGGCAAATACTTTGGTCTTTATGTGGCCCTTTGTCTTCATAAACTTTATTTTATATGATCAAATGTGCCTCACAAAACAAGTATATTTTCTAGAACCAAAGCATTCTAACATACTTTAAAATTTGTATTTGTTGTTGTTATTTTCCATGGATGGATTACTGTAGGGGCCTGCTGGGCACAGGCCCAGGAGCCCACAGTGTCAGGGGGCCTCTCTTTAAATTGATAGGCAACATTTCTAGCTGGGAAATCAACCAAAAAGAAACACAAAATATCAAGAAAAAACCCAAAACAATGACAACATGACTACAAAGAGACAAAATGATCAAAAAGACACAAAACAACCAAAAACATGTCTTCTTAAATCTGTGGATTTTGCTTTTACATATATAGGAGGGGAGCCTTTTACTGTACATGTCCATTCCCAAGGACACTTTGTCTCATAATCTCTCCATGCATGATTTTCATCAACTCACTAAACCACAGCATCAAGGTCAAAAAGACAGAATTTAGAAATTGGGCTTTCCCAGTATCACTTCCAAATGAATGTGTAAACAAAGGTTTAGAAATAGAATTAAAAAGGAAACATTCATTTTTCAGTGATTGTTTTCTCAAGAGTGATTCTAGAAAAAAAACACAAAGCCAAGTTGAGCTAAGCTGTAACTTTCCTGTCAAACAAGTGGAATATTGTTCTCCTCTAACTCTGTGGGTGTCACAGTGAGCTGTCTGATTGTGTTGCTGTACAGCCTCTTTGTGATGTTAACATGGAATATTAGAGGCAGTTGGAGTCAAGGTTTCTTCAGGTCAAGCTTTCACCTTGGCCTTGTACTAATGAGGAAGAGTCCACCAGAACTATTTCTACTTTTCATCTCTGGTAGTTTCTCTTCTGCCCTCATGCTCCTAGAGAAAAATAAAACTTGAATTAAGACAAGACATTCTGGGTGTGCCAGTAGCCAACACTCTTAAATCCAAATACAGTGATTAGTTATCTAGTCTAGGTTTTAAAATAATAGAAACATCAATCTTACATGCTCTAAACCTTTAAAACATGAGAGCACAAAGCCAATCGGTCAATCAGACAAGCAAAAATCTTCCCTCTGCATTTCATGTAGGGTGCTTGACTTAGAATAACAAAGCAGTGTTCAGGCTGTAACATATGTTGAATATTTGTGTTGGATTTTATAAAATACTGGTATTTCCTGGTATCTTGTGTCAGAGACCTTTGGCATCTCCGCAGAAATACTTCTGATATGTTGCACAACATGCTACAGTGCTGCGGTCACCATTTCTTCTGTAAACCAAAGAGAATTTGCTTGGGGTCCACGTCTGTCAAAACTAAAGTTGTCATCAAGTCAGTGGTGTACTATTGCTGTTATAAGCACAGTAATTACCATGACAGCAAAGGTTATGATTAATCATGCTTAGAGGTTTTATGCTTTAGCTCAGCATATGCAAACTCTTTAGCACTAATGCTGGGTTTTTCCAGTGGCTGGTGTATCTGCCATGGCATGAGGAAATATTCATGTCCTGTAGCATCTGGCTTTGAGGCAGATACTTTAGCTGGGCTGGTCACGGTTGTTTAAGGACATTTGGAGGCCTTTGAGGGATTCGGAGAAGCTTGCTACACCTGCCCCCTCAATGACATATGAGGGATCAAGCCCAGGTAATTTCATGCATAATAAATTAGCTAGGTATTACAGGCATAGTTAAGATTATCTTGTTTCTTCTAAACAAACATAACACAGGGTAAGTGTTTTAGACAAGCCTGCTGTAAGCCTCCATAGGATTTTGTTATGACTTATGCCTGTCCTGAAGGGTCCATAGGGACAGAGTATCAGGTTGTGGGGGCCACCACTAAGGAGTGGTTGAGTTTAAGAGGCTACATGTATGGGTAGTCAGTGTTGCCCTGCTCTTTCAGGCTATTGGAGAAAGAGAAGGCTCATCTATAGTTCAGTGCTGAAAAAAATTTGCTTGTGGGTTGTAAGCATGCATTTTATAACTTCATCTCTCTATGCATGGTAGTTGATGGATACTGTTGCACTAAGACTTAAGCCCTCCCTGCTCACATGAAACAGATGATTTATGTCTGGTCCTGGACACTTGTACTCTGTGGCTGGAATGCAGGGAATTTCAAAGACCCCTCCTCTGCCTGTCCCATCCACACGCAAACAAATGGGGCAGGCGCCTTGTTGGGCAGATGAAGGCCCATCGGTGCTCCCACTGCAGGGCAAGGAGGCAGAATGTAAGGAATGTCAGAGGCGAGAAAATAAATCCATTCTATCCTTCTCTCTGTCATTCTGCTTGTTCTTTTGTTGCTGTTTTCTTGTTTGTATTTCCCTTCTTGTGCTACCTCTTTCCCCAGTGTTATTCTGATTTTAAGGCTTTTTTTGTGTCATCTTGTTTCATAATTTTTTGGTGAAAACTTTCATTTCTTGGGTATACAACATTTCCTGCAAGAAATTATCCATAACTGGACAAAATGAATTTATTTGTGTTACAATTCGAAAAACACAAATTTGCATAGTTTCCTTTTTTTTTAAATTGTCATGTGGCAAATTAATTACATGTGACAAACAACATAGTCCTTTGTTAAGCACACTTAAAATCACAAAATGCTATATGGCCATAGAGGACTGAACAGAGGACTGTTACAAAGCAAAGGACCTTAAAGTGTTCTGGTACATACTGTAAAAGTCAGCATAACACATCTATCATGTAACATTTCTACAGTAAATTAAAATCAAAGGCATGGTGGCTGTGTTTTAGCTGTAACTCAATAGCACATGCATCGTAAACATGCAGCCGGCATGGCAAAGAAAAAAATTAAAAGAAAAAAGAAGACAACACTCCATAGAAGGTAGAATGATATGTTTTGACAATAAAAACATAAGCAGCTCTGTCTATTATAGCTCATTTTCATCTCAATGATATATCCGGACACCATTTTGATTGCTTTGTGAGCCTTTCCATACTCATGGCTATCGTTTAATAATTCCTTTTCTCCTCCTGGGGACTCAACACAGCTCAAGGCCTGCTTTTTGCTGTGGGTTTATCCATTATGTTAAGTACATCATCCAGGATGGATGGGCCCAGATCAAGTTCAAGGGAGAGGAATGACCCCGTGATCTGGGCGAGGGAATCCTGTGATGTGCTCTTCTCATTGGAAAACTCAAACTCAAAATCACAGATGCGACCCTCTTCAACCCCACTGTCCCTGTCCACCCAGTCTTCACTGCACTTGAAGAGTTCCTGCTTGAAACCCAGGGTAATGTCACAGTTAAAGTGTCCATAATCATTGCATAAAGCATTGCCATTGAGACTTCTGCTACCATTGCAGATCTTGCTTTGGAAATCCCCTTTACTGCTAAAGCTCCTGATGCTCTCCCCACTCGTCTTGCTGTTCAGGCTTCCGTTAGCATTGAAGGTGCTGCTGCTGGGACCATTGATATAAAAAGATGATGGCTTGTCAAATCTGCTTTCAGTCTTGTTTATTTTGTTAGCTTTGGCAACTGTGGACTTATCTGTGTTTTCTAGCAGATCCAACAAGACGTCAGGCTTTGACTGGATATCTGCAGAGGGAGACAAAGGCTCATTGCAGAAGACATCCATGGAGTGCAACAGAGCATCCATCTGCAGAATCTCTACCTCCTCAACACATTCAGGTTTCATGGGACTTGTAGGCCCCATTATGTTCTCCAGTGGCTCAGGGGGCATGGAAAACACAGTGGAGGAGATCAGGGGAAGGGTAAGGGCTTGGCAGCCACCAATGGTTGGGAGAGAAATAGCATTCTTGAGTACAGGAGAGGGCATCTCAGCAAAGGAAGCATCACCTGTACTGTTGGCTCGGAAAAACTCACTTTGGATGCCATACTGAGGGTGAATATCCCTCTTTCCTGGTAGGAGTTCATACTTCCCCTGGAGGAAAGACATGTCTCCAAAGGCATCTTTCTCCCCACCCCTGCCAATGTGGATGGTGTGGCGAAAATCCCCGAGCGGTGGACTGATCATGTCTGGGGACAAAATATCTCTGAGGCGACATTTTTTCCCCTTTTTATTATTGGTGGGTTTCAGGTATATAGGGGCTTTTGCTGGCATGGCTATAAATGTGGAAGAGAGCTCAGATGTGCAGGATAAAAAAGATGGAAATGCTCTATACATTCAGGATGCTACAGTTCCCCAGGGGAGACTCTCCAGTTACATTCTCAGTAACACACCAGTAAGACAGGACTCGGAGAAACTTCAGGTATCACTCAGGAAATGGGATTGCAAGTAGGGCTGGTGATGTCTGGCAGTTTAGAAAGATCAAACGAGCACTGTCCTGAAATCAGAGATAAACAGAGAATATATTAGCATTTTTCTAAAACATGAACTCCACATTGATACATTTTCTGAAGGTTCCTTTGATGAGTGCAGCTACTGACACAAAACTTCTGTCTTGCCTTCCTGAAACGAAGTCTGGTCACCAACAAAAGTCCCAGAAATAAAGTCTGGATCCTGAAACACACACACACACACACACACACACACACACACACACACATATCCTTGTTCTTTTCTTGCATCTGGTGAGATTAGAAACCAGAGCAGAGGAGGATGAAGCCTGGGTCCAAGACTTTTTGTTGCTCTATTCACATTTCCACACATGAGCCTCCTTTGGCCTCTAGAACGCTGGATGTGCTAATGTGGAACAGCTGGACAGCAAACTGGGAGAAGTGATGCAAAGAGGGGGCTTTATTGGGATCAGTGCAGGGCAGCCTGTTTTAGGAACAAGCTACTGCTCAGAGATGCACAAAGGAAAAAAAAGAGATGGACCGGAGGGGGAAGAAAGGTGAGGGGAAAGGGGGTTTAAGGCGATTGTGTGAGAGAGATAGAATGAAAGATTACAGAGCAAGTAGATTTTAAGAAAAAAGGAGCTGCAGATTGTGAACTGATTTGGCTTTGATGGGCAGAGGATCAGCTCCATATTTAATAATAGCTGAGATTCAGGCTAGGTCACACAATCCATCATGATAGGTAAGCATTAATAAGGGGGTTTTGGATTTGATAAAAGCTGCTTGCTACCTTCTCAGAGCTTTCCCATCACAAACCCAACAGAAATTCACAGCCATTTTATTGTAGGATGTAAAAACACAAGAAAATCAGTTTAACCAATTGAGATGACACAGCAAACAAGGAGAAGGGAAAAAACTTCATGGAGGAAGGGTGTTGACAGTGTGTAAGATTGGGGGAGTGAGGGTATGGGGAGGGGGGGCAACAGTGAGGAGAGAGCGTGCCCATTTATAGACATATTTACTTATGAGAGGTCTGTCAGCAGTGACTGTCTGACAGAGTACACAGAAGGTTCTGGGCGGTCAAGTCCACCTCAAGAAAAAGGTTTCACTGAGAAAACATCCACATTCCTGTTGCAACCGACCCCACAGAAACACACTGCATCACCCTTATCAGAGACACTTTAAGTAGGCAATGTTGATTTAGCAAGCACATTAGTGTGGAGCCAGACAGACATACACTTGTGCATTTGAATCCAAATAGCAGCCTGGAAACCACCTAACTGACTTTTATTTTGAACAGGGATTCTTATGTTTACAGCTTGTTTAATGATGAAGTGTCATTATAGCATCTGCCGTATGAAAGTTACAGTACAGTATATAGAGTACAAGGTAAAATCTTCTCACTTTAGGGGATGTTGCTACAATACAAATAAACCTCTCACCCAACAAGCACTAAGGTGCTATATATATACACTGTGGGATGCAGAACATGTGTGAGTGTGTTGAATAGTAGCACTGCTCGCCAAAAGTTCTTGTGTATTCGAGTGCTGGTGTGAGTGTGAAGTGTCTGATTGCACTTGTGAGAGACGCCATGTGTGTGAAGGAGAGCGTGTTTGTTTGTTAACAGTGAGAGAGAGAAAAGGAAAGGAAAAGGGAAGTGGGAGTGCAAACAGGAGTGCTGCAGTATTTGAACTGGAGGGGTAAATCTCACTTGTTTAGCTCGAGTGTTTCTTTTTTCCTTCCATTTCTCTTCCACCCATTTTTTTCTCATTTTTTTTTAGCATCTCTACCTTTCACAGCTACCCCTCAGTTCTCTCTGACCTTGATAGCTTATGCCTACTGCAGTGGCATATGGGCCTACTGTAGATAGGAAGTGAAACAAATGCACCACCAAGACAAAAGCTGTTTCCTAAATGGGTTCAAACTGAACATATCTTTCTCTGTGTTAGTGTTTGTTTTACTGTTCCCAAGACAGGAAGGTCATTGCTGCACTGCTGGGTGACACGCTTCCTATTGATTATTGGTCTGTATTGATCAAATTATATGTGTCTGGACCCTCCGCTCTTCAGCGGCATAAGAAAACACCCAGCCCATGCATTATAATAGATGATAATGGTTGAGGTCGATAGTATAGACAGAACCTACAGGGACTCCTCAAGCAGCAGAGCAACCCAAGTCTCACAGGAGGACATCTGCTATGCATCCTACCAAGGTTAACACTTGTGGCCTGTGAGAAGTCAGCTGGTACAGTGCCTTTATGGCAAACATGAATGAGATTCCAGCAGCTGCCAGAAAAGCATGAGGAAAACAATATCCTGATGTTGGTTTTTAGGGTTCTGCTGCATACCCAGTAGGTGGGGTAATTTAACCAGAGGCTGGCTTTATTAATACTGATCTGAGGGGGTGTGGAGACTCTCTAGAGTCATAGTTAGTGAAGCTTGTCTTGGTCCAAAAGGAAATTAGTCAATTACAACAGCTCAGTGTATCCCAGGATGGATCGTTATGGCCTGCTACCCTAATGAATCAATTTGTGTCTCTGCAGGCTGTTAATAGCTGAGCAGGTGTTTTCTGGTATATTTCAAAGCCAAAGCCAGATTCACACCCTCCTTTTGAAACTCATCCAAAAAGAGGCAGCGTGGCACGTATTGACTGGTCTGAGACCAGTGGCGCTGGCATCTGCAGAATAAGGTCTTGGGATTTCATTTACACCTCAAGGAAAGTAAGGATCTTATGGCAACTTTATTTTAAAACTGTTTAAAGCTGCAGCCACTGTCCCACTGGGTCAGCAGCAGCTATCTGTCTGGGCATGAAGTGATCTGGAGCCACTCCAGTCTTTTTAAAATTGGAGCTTTGCCTCATCATCATCATGCTTAGAGGGTTGATTAATAGTAGGGGGGGAACGAGGTGATGAAAGTGTGAGTGTGGGGGCAGATGAATGTGGGGTTCATATCTTGTGATTTGTTTTCTGGACAGCTAAAACTCATGTGTGATATAACTGGGTCAGAATATTCTTAGTTGTGGTGTAAGCCTAGTCTAAACAAATGCTACAGTTTGATGATGCTTTATTGTTCACCAACTGCTCCATAGCTGGAGAGGGCTGTACACAGTCAGGCTCAGGAGAGCAGCTGTTCAAAATATGACCTGTTTATGGCTTTCCCATTCCTTAAAATAGAAATTGTGCACCCCCTAAATATTCCTACGGTGATGGGATTTCTGTACTGACATTTCAGTGCTGTTGAAAAATAGCATGCTATTCTGATCTTCTGTAGTAGCTGTGGTCAGTGTAACATCATCAGTGTGTAGAACACTAACTCCATTTCTTCCCATTGCATTTCTCTAAATACTTCTCTAACGACTGACTGACCTCAACTTCTGCCATGTCTTTTAAAAGCAAAAAGACCCTTTCTTTGGGGTTGTCTTGAAAAACTAATTTACATTCCACAAAGGGTAATGGTAACCTCACAGAATAGTTTGTGACATAAAAAACCTTTCAATTATAGACAAAGGCCTTAATTTCAAGAGGCCTGATGGCAGGGTGGCATATTTGTTCTGTCTTTCGTTCCCGCTCCCCCTGTGCCACCAGCACTTGCCAGAGTTATCCTTGGCAGAGATGGGCAGGAAATCAAATCAAAGCATATGAAACATGAAGGGAATGTCAACACAAGTCCTCCCAGTTTACCCGTGAAATTCCCCAAATCTGCCCCCCTCAAGAGATAAAGCCAAAGCCAGCTCTGCATTTCAGAGGAACATGCCTTAAGTGTGTAGCTGGACTAAAAAGTGTCTCTTGGAAAGCAGGGAGGATATCATGTTGCTCTTAACAGTTCATTTCTTGTGTTACATGTATGAGAGCTAGACAAAAGACATGATTGACTGACCATCCACACATTCGCATATTTCACTGTTACAAGAAATATCTCATTCTGCTTGAGACATTCACAAAAAAACTAGACACAACAGGTAAACTTCAGCAGCATTATCCCATCTACTGATTCAGATTACTGTACCAACAGACTGTGAAATAAAACATGCTATTCCTCTCACCTCAGATAAACCAATTTGATCCTTAGCAGGTATCGCTGGTGTTTTCCTGATTCCTACAGCTCCAGGCCAGTTGATGTGTCTCTGTGTGTCTCTTGGTGGCTGCTGTGCTTCTCCTGTGGCTTGTTGACACTGCCCTGCCTCTCTGCCTTGGAGCTAAACTTCTGTCGACTGGGATGTCTGCCGGACAGTTGTTTTGGAATGGCTCCCCAGCTCCTATTCCTCTCTGAAGCAAGTCAAGTCTCCTCCTACAGCCCCCTCACTCCCTCCTCTTCTTCCTCTCTCTCTGTTCTCACTGGCTTCTCTTTCACTAGCAGCACCTGTGCATGTTTGTCCTCTCTTCTAACCAGAGCTCAGATTTTTGGAAGTGGCTCTGTGGTGTTTGAGGATCCTCCTTGCTTCCGGTGCCGTAGCGTAAAAAAAAACAAAAACAGTACTGTTCAGAGAAAGGCAGATGCCTCATGGGATGTCTGGCTGTCTCTCCTCCCTGAACTGATATGTACAGTGGGTGTGTGTGCAGTCTTCCCCTCCCCTGTTTGACTTTGCGACTGCCTACATCTGATAAGAGCCAGCAGCCTTTCCATCCATGCCATCTATCACACATCCATACCCTCTCATTATTTTCCCAAACTCTAAGTCTGCAAAATCAGTTCATTCTTTGTCCAGTTCTGTTTTTGTGTCTTTTATTTTTCAGAACTGCATCAGGTTGAGGAAAAAGGGGAAGGAAGGTATGTGTGGGGGGGAGGGGCACCTTTATTTCAATCAGTGTGTGTCTGCCGTTTAGAAAAGGGGTGAATGCATGTCCTCACAAGCTGTAGTAGTATTTTAACCATTGTCCAGTATATGAAGCAACACATCCCTCTGCAAATAGTACAAATTCCCTCTCTTCCTTCCTGATAAATTTGGCCAGGCAAGCTCATTCTGCTTAATCCTCTGTCTCCCCACTGTTGTTATTTCATGTAATGGATGCACCACTGTAATAACTACCCATACACAATGCTGTGCAAAGTCTTACACTGTGGGGCTGTGTCTGTTTGTGGACAGCTTACAGATGCTGAAAAACTCTATTTAACTTACACAGGCATCATTTAGTGCCAGTTAAACAGTAGTTGTGAATGAAGCCCTTTTAGCATGGTGTTGTTGTGCTGCCCAAGGGTGATGTCACTGCAGCGTACATGTGGCCAGCACATGATCTGTAAGGAGAACACACAGCACTGTTTTCTCATTTAGGAAGACCATTTAAGCTTGGAAAATCCAGAGCTAATGCTCTAAAAGGAAACATTAAGCAATTCCCCCGACAAGATAAATTGCTCCTTAGTGGAGAGAGAGATGGGAAATTTAATCAGCATTTACTTCTGTTCCTTGGAATTATTTTCTATTTAGACATAATGAGTATAAAATGTTTATAAGTTGTAGGTAATGACTTTGTAAATGGCTAATAAAAAGAAAGCAGCCAATAGAGAAGGTAATGAGGTATATGTAGGTAGCAGGCAGGAAGAGGTGTGGTGGAGGTGTGGCCCTGCTCCTGAACTTACAAAATGCAGCTAAAGGAAGTTCTGCACTTAAAGGTTGGTTCCAAAGCTACAAAAGCAAAAGAGGAGATGGGAGAGATACAGATACATTTACCTACAGTGGCACCAGCTGGAAGGGCGCTAAAAGAGAAGGATGAAATATTTTTAAATCATTCCCGATCTATATTAAAACATCTCTTATGCCTACTTCAGACTACAAGATTTAAGCTTCATAACAGCCTACAGCCGTAGGGCATTGGACCCAAACAACAAATATGAATTTATTGAAATGTTAATAGAAATAGAAAGCTAGTAGATAATTTGTTTTATAGGTCATTTAAGGTGAAAAGTCACATGTACAGGTTGCCAGTTTGTGAAAATTTGTTTTGTGTGAACCAAAATATATTCATAAAGTTCTAACATTTATAATCTCTGACCTTATGAATCACAGTAGTGGGGGAACCCATTACAGGGGACTAGAATTATTATACTAATGTATAATTGCAACTGCACACCTGATAGCATTATAAAATATGAAACCTTTTTCTATTGATTTTAGCACTTTTGAGTTTATACAGTAGGTTATAGGCCTTGCATGTGCCTCCTTCATTACTGAGTAGATGGTCTGTTTTGATGGTCCTGCATGTGCAGAGTAAAGCACAGGTGCACTGAAGGCTCAGGTTTGTTGATCCAAGCTGTGCTGATCTTTGGAAACACAAGTTCTTGTGTTGCATACAAAATGGAGGAAAATGAATGAGCAGTATTTTTAAATGTACTTCTACATCATGATCACACTGACACCAAAGTGAATTAGCAGCCTTCAAATTAAGTTGCAAATTTTATTGCAGAAACATTGTTTGAGACTGTACCTGCATTTGGTGATTATGTAATTTGTATGTTTTGAAAATCTTTTCATTATGTGGTCTAATCAGAACATATTGAGAAATATTTGGAAATAGTAAGAAATGTGAAATGTTAGCAGATTGCTATTTTCCTGTATATTAGGCGGCAAAAGCTATTAATGGCCTGTTACCAATCTATGCCTCTTAAGAAAGTGTTATCAAAACTTCACAATCACCCACAGTTAGATTTTTGGCCCTGACAGTCTGTCCCACTTCTCCAGTGTTTTGGTGTTTTTCCAGCTTAACTAGCAGCATAGGCTTATACTGTAGTGTATTCTGTTGAATACACAGCATTTGCCAGGAATAAACTTGACATTTTGTTTTTGTTTTTTCATCACAAGTTGTGTTTAGGGTTGTGTTAAGGGTGGAATTAGACTTTTTTTTTTTTTTGCCTTGCTCTACTGTGCGCTGTATTTTTGCCCTTTACACAAAGAAAGCTTTCTACAGAAAGTGAGGTTTCGCTTCAGCGTTTAGGTGGCCTGTCTGAGCTGCTCCACTGAGGTCACTTTTCTCCAGCTGACACATTAAGTACTCAGGTCAGGTAAACAAGCCTGTCCTTGTCTACTGAAGTAAATCAACTGAGACAAACAAGATTTAAAGAGGCGTACCCAACACATACTGTATTTACAGCTTGCTTGCAACTCATGGGGTATAATATATGTCTACACTAAGTGTGGTTGATTAAGTTCTCCTGTCTCGCGGATTTACTTTTAATCTCATGTTAGTAGTCACTCAGTTGACACTTCTGCCCACTCCACCCTTCCTCTGCCAGCCACTACGACACGCGTTCACACCCATTATGGTGTAAGATATATCATTATCACTTGTTTCTGGGACCAATGGCAGGAATGAGGTGAGGAATATGAACCATTAACACAAAGTACTTCTACAGACTGTCTTTTAAGGTGGCTGCTGCTTTAACTACTGGAAGTCATTTGAAACTGGTGACAGTGGGATGGAAGTATGTACTGTAACCCAAAACAAATGGAGAGAGGACATAGAAAGATATACTATAGGCACAATAATAATTACAACCATGGGAGCTTTATTATCAGGGCCAAGTCAGATTGTCCTGTTTATGATTAAATCTGAAGATGGTTTTGAAGAGGTTTAAAATCTTTAAAATGATTTTATGACAACAAAGTGTTGTACAGTAGCAGTATTAGCAACAAACATTTCTCAGTTCTCTTTGGGGGTGGTGGTGGAGTCTTTAAGTGGCATGTGTCAATATTTTACATTTTTTTATAGTTTTTAATTGTAAAAAAATGCTTAGCACACATATTCAATAATTTTAATCATTATGAGTCTTGGAATATTTTTGGCTATTTTGGCCAATTTTTAATAGCTTTTATTTTACCTTTATATATATCACATGAGAATATGTTTAACATCCACACAACCTCATTTTTTTCACCTGACAATTATTTGTACACTTTGACATTCAACATCAGCATGTACGTATGATCATCGACTCCTGAGGGTTAAACAGTCTCAGATGTGATGCCACATGTTGACAGCTGCATCTACCAGTGCTCCATTTACATTCTTATCTAAGCTATTTCACTGTGAGTCCTCATGTGCACATTTATGTTCATCCTGATAATAAACATTTCACAATGTTGTCAGACCCAACATAGCACACAGGAAGGGACCCAATGCTCAGGCCACTGGCCAATGTTCTGAGTGCAGGAGATGTGCAGCCAAGCAAAGGGGAGGAGGGGATTGTGGGTAGTCTAAACACTGTCTTGCTCTGTGGCCAAATCCCAAAATGTTTTTCTGTGTCTATGCGTGGGTGATGAACCATGCTAAATTACTGCAGACCACACACACCAGAGGTAACACAGTGGCCTTTGTGTCTGTTTTAGCAACTGAACAAACTTGGTGAAAGGTGAAAGGTGGAGTTCAAGGGCACAAACAGCAAGAGTTCAAAATTTAAAATGATGGTAGGTTATTGATATCTAGTGCAACTTATAGTGCAGCTACTCTGTTTGGTAACATTGTACAGGTAACTGGGCAGTCTTTTTGGTGTGCACCCTATTTTCTATATTGTACATTAGTTTAACACTTAACTAAGGTGGAAAAAATACTTCAATAACAATAACAAATACTGTAGCTACAGAACTGATTAAATAGATGTTACACTAAGATACTGCTAATGTATTTCTGGCAAAAACAGAGACTATATACTGTATTTAAAAAAAAACTGTCTGAAATACACAGTTTTAGATTTAGTTCTTTAGAAACCAAATGTGACCTAATCAATGCTCTTTTATTAACAATCAGTCAAATGTGTAAAATGAAAGGGTTTGATGTGACCAATCATCCTGAGAGAATCATCATCTCAGCTCGACAGCAGTTTTAGCATCTTTCAACTCACTGTTTCGGTTTTATGGCATATTTTTATTTCAGCTTTACTGTTTTCACTCAGTTGTATAACCTTTTTCTCAATCCTGATGGCTGTTTATAACAAACAGCTGATAAACCAATGTACATGACCTGTCCAACACCAAACAGCACACTGAAAATGTTAGCAAATGAACAAAGATCGCCAATTGCCGAGATCCAGATATTTTTTTTAGGAGTTGGTGAAGACCAAAACAGAGGTGGAAGAAGAGAAAATATTACTGTTACATTCTTTAGCTGGCCAGAAACATGACTTCAAATTGATGCTGATGTTGCTCCATTGATAGATAGCTGTTCAACACATTTGCACATTAACACAAAATAGCATAGTTAAAAAGTCAATGTTATGTTAGCTTCTCTGACTGCCACTTAGTGGCCAAATACTGCTTTAAACAGATACTGTATACTGGAAGAAATCATCATAAAAAGGCACAGATCCCAACCTCACCCCTTTACCCCTGAAAGCCTCAAAAGACCAGAATGCAGGGCAGCCACATACTACATTTGTAAGAACAGGGCAGGTTTAAATTTTTTTAACTGGAAAACCGAGACAGCACTCACTGATTAATGTTATTACTTACTATCATTACTGTTATGCCTCTCTGACATGACGTCTATGTAGAAACCACAAGTGATTGTACCAAATTCATCCATGTTCACTATATGATGGAAGGAGGACAGAATTTGAGGGAACTTTTCCATGAAGTAAGTGGTGTAACTTAGTATAACATTTAATCACAAAATAACTCTTGGAATGCATTAAACATCTCAGACTGATGATACTGTAAGAGTGTCTGAGTGAGGATTTTCTCTTAACCCTGCAGAGGCAGACTCTGACAAATATCAGTGTTCGTGCCAACCAGAAGCCATGGATGACAGGTGAGGTTCACAGACTCCTGAGGGCTCGGGATGCAGCCTTTAGGGCCGGTGACACCACAGGCCTAGCAACAGCAACAGCAACAGCAAGAGCCAACCTGTCCAATGGAATCAGGGAGGCAAAACGCCAATACAGCAAGAAAATATCTGGACACTTCTGTCATGATTCTGCCCTGTCCACTTCCTGTAAGATGCTCTTATTCTGAAACTACTTTCTCTCCCCAGCTCACCCTGACTCCCAGGAACTTTACCTCATTACTCTCATTGATTTCACCTGCTTCTCAATCACTCACACCTGCTTACCACAGTATATAGCAGCTCCTCACCCTGTGAGGAGCTGCCAGATTGTTCTTTGCCTTGCTTAGACTCTCCAGCCGTTTTTTCTAGTACCTGCGATTCTGAGATCGCCTGTATTACTGACTAATGATTTTGCCTTGCCTTTCTTGTTGGACTGTTATTCTGATATTGAGACCCTGCCTGTACAACTGACTACAGATTCCCTGATCCCTCGTTGCTGTTTACCGTTCCAGTCTGACTCTCCTGCACCTGAGCTACCCGAAGCGGACATTAAACTCTGTTCTACTGCCTCAGACTACTGGCTCTTTAATTGGGTTTACACCTCCACATTCACGGGAGCTTCACACACCACTCCCTGACAACTTCAGCAACACTAGAGATGCACAGAGTTTCTGGCGAAGCATCCAAACCCTCACAGGTTATAAACCCCCACCTCGGAACTGTGACAGTGACATCTCTCTGCTGAACAGCTTCAATGACTTCTTTGGCCGTTTTGAAACACAGAACAACACACCATTACAGAAGACCACCCCTCC
>NW_018127883.1:8010420-8015068 GCF_001952655.1 Monopterus albus | reverse complement strand
TCATCACTGGCTGCATCACTGTGTGGTACGGAGCCTGTACTGCCTCCTACAGAAGGACCCTGTAATGCATAGTGAAAACAGCCAGCAAGATCATTGGCGCCCCTCTGCCTTCCCTCATGGACATCTTTAACACCTGCCTCACCCGCAGAGCCATCAGCATTACTGATGACGCCTCCCACCCTGCACACTCCCACTTCAGACTCCTGACTTCAGGGGGAAGGTATCGGAGTCTTCAGACCCACTCCACCAGACCTACGAACAGCTTCATCCACCAGGCTGTGAGGATGCTGAACGCTGTTCATTACCTCACCCCTCTGCCCCTGGACTCTAACCCACCACAGAACATAAAAAGAATACCTCTGCTGTATGCACAATTTCAATACATTCCCCCTTTTTGTTATATTATATGTAAATCTGCTGCTGACTGTTTTTAACATCATATTTGCTGCTGTTGGTCATTTGCACTACTGTCCATGCACATTTCATAAGCTATTATGCATCTTATCACCAACGTCCCTGGTGAAGCTGACCACCTGACAATCTTCTTTGTTTGCACATGGCTTTGAGTTTCTTCATAACCTATTAAGTTGTACCATTTAGTTTATCCTAATTACTTTTATTCAGTCCTCATATTCTATTTATTCTGAGTTTATTCCACTTTTATTCTATTTAGTTTCATAAATGGTATGGACATTCAATATTAGGAGAGAGAGAAATAGTATTTCAATTTTTTTGTATGCCCTGCACATATAGTGAATTGACAATAAAAAATCTTGAATCTCTCTTCTATGAAAACACTATCTGACTACATTCACTGTAGTGTGCTGATGTCTGGCTCACATCCTTGGAAAGACAGCAAGTGATACATCATGTGGTAAGGAATGAGTCTTCCCAGTGGAATTTCAGTAGCTCTGCCACAGGCCACCCTGTTGCAGTCAGCTTGTGGTTGTCCATTTCCACCATCTTATATCCTGCTCCATCCACAACCAAAACACAGTTTTGTCCATGAGAATTGGCAGGCTGACTCCAACCATATCATATATGGGTGAGCAGAGCTAGTGTCAAACTGAGGTCAGATAGAGCCCTGAAATTGAGCTGTGTTCACATTGTTGGCTGGGATTAGCATGGATGTCTAATGTTGTGTTGGTGGAGATTTTTACATAACTTGAGGGACACATGTATTCAACATATTTCCTTATCAGATCTTTGATATGTTCTTCAGCCCCTTGCAGAGTCTGTTCCTCATTAGAAACATGTTTCAGGCTGTGGGAACATGCACCACCATGTTGGAATTTAGAGTATGTACACAACAATAGTTGCATAATATGAGTCAACTGATGTTTAGACACAATTATCAGGCCACAATCCAGACAGTAAAGTTTTCAACAATATTTATTAAGGACCACAAGCGGAAGAGAGAAAATATTCAGCATTCCCTGTGAAATACCGAGTGAGTAGCTGCTCAGTTATGTTACTGGGATTGAAATCTAGCTGATCAAATGAATACTTCCAGTTTCCCTTCAGGCCTATTTGCATGTCCACAGGGACTCCATGTGTTCCTTAGCTCTTATCCGTATGGTCAGTAAATAACATTCCATAGTTGAAGAAAAACAGTTTCTGTGTGTAGCTAACACTGTACATTTTTAGTATTAATTTTAAAAATGGTTTGTTGATACTGGAAGCATCAACAGAAGCGAAAAGTCCTAAATCACTGACAGAAAGTTTGATTTAGCAGAAGTGATAATGGCAATAATAATAATGAGTATTAATAATGAGTATTTTTAATCCTGGGAGGGGTGTGCAGCACTGTACATTATCACAGAGACTGTGTATTGGCTGCTTTAGATGTATGTGTGGTTTAACTTCCAGCAACAGCACTGTGCTTTGTAACATCTGGTGAGATTATCTCCAAAGAATCAGTTCTTTAGAAGCATTGGAGGTTTCCAGCTGCTTGGAAGCACTTTGATTAGGTAGAGTGTATTCCTACTAACAGAAAATTGGTTAATGGTATTTATTATTTGAAATAAGACACGCATTCTTGAGGGTTTCCTAGGCATTGTTGATCATTTAAGTGGCTGCTCTACAGTAAAGCATATAATTGGGTCCAAAACAGAGCTGAACACGAAAAGACTGAAAGGAAAGCTTGAGCAAGGACTTTTAAAGATACTCAGACACCATCTGCTGTACTTTTCATCACTACAGTTTTAATTTGAGATTTTAATTGTTTTAAATAGTGAATGTAACTCAGCATGCAACTTCTATCTTTCCTCAGTGGGTCCAATTAGCCTGTCTTTTGCTTTGCTCTTATCCAGAAGATATTGATAACTGTGCCTCGTGGCTATGGCAGAGGAGCAAGCAGTACACACCACACTGATATATGTCATTTGATATGAAGTTGTCATGGCTCAACTTCACTTTCTTGGAGCTGTGTTTTTGCCAACCTAATAAATGTAAGTTCATTATTCACTCCACTGTTAGTTTTGCTTTGGTTTCTACCAACCTTAGCTGCAAATATACGGCTCTTTAGCTGTTAAATGCTACACTACATTCTGCAGCTAGTTGCTGACTTTGCCAGTCTGGCATTGTGATAGTGTTCAGGTAGTCTAAAGTGAGTTCGGTTGACAAGAACAGTGAGACTGAACAAAAGAGTAAAATTATAGGTAGAAATACACCAAAACACTGCATAGACCCATGGATGGACTATGAGACATTGGCCCCCTGGGCACAGACATGTAAAAGGCCTCCCACCGTCAGGAGCGAGACCTCCAGACTGAAAGACAGGTCTGTGTCTTTTGTTTGTCATTTTACATCTCTGTAATGTTTTATTTCTGTTTTAACTATTTTACTTCTCTTTTTAGTTACTTTACTACCTCTGTAGTCATTTTTTCAGTTTGACCTGTTTTTAATCTTTGTGGCTGTTTTGCATATATTTTTATTGATTTTACTCTATTTGTTGTTAATGGACTTTCCAACAAGAAATGTTAATAGTTGCTTCAGACAGAAGCTCTTATCCATCGACCCCCTGGTCTCCTGGGCCCCCGGGACCTTTGCCTGGGGAGGCCCATGCACAGAGCTGAGGGAAACATGATCCACTGTTACTATAACAATACTGATTAGTGCAGATTTAAATACAAATGCTTCTATCTGAGATGCTAAAAGAAGAAGCTCTGAGAAAAAGAAAAATTCAAACAGTGCTCATTTAAAAAATAGTAGGTAAAATGAACTGTCCCTTTAATTTAGTTTATTTTGTTAAACCTATATTTTACCTGGCAAAACCCACTGAGGTTTAAAACCTCTTTTCCAGAACAGGAAGAGATGAGTTTATTTCTAAAATGCTCTCCCACAAAAACAAAGGTGTACAGTATATACAGTAGCAACCTCTCACCTACTATATATCATGACTGTTACATAAAGCTCACACTGACATTAAAAAGCTAACAGTGGTAATATGGTACATGGCAACCTGTCAGCAGAAGGGACAAACACTGAAGGCATTTTAAATGACACCTCTTCAGTTACTCTAATTAAATGAAACCCACTGACCCTGACATTCTTCTCAGCCTTTGTTTAAGCTCACAGAAAGACCCTTCGCTTTATGAACCATAAGTATGTGCCATGGACAACATCATACTCTGCATTTTTGCACTCAAACATAGAAATTAGCTCAGAAAGCATTGTCCAGAAGCCTGTAATAATGGCCTGTTCCTCAGGAACTCCAGCATGTGTCAAAGGTGGGGGGTGGGGGGTGGGGCTGTGGCAGGGGCCAGACAAATACCAGGGATACCAAAGCCTTTATTGTATTTAGAGCTAGAGAGCATGTACAGAAGATCTGGGACACCAAGCATGTGTGGTGAAACTGAAATGTGCAATGACTGGGGTGCTGAGAGGCCACAAAAGAGCTGATGATGTGAGAGGAAGGGCATTTGATAATCTGGACAGAAACACTGTGCAGCATCAACACAGGTACTAACAAGGAAGAGGCTGATGGGAAGCTGAGCTAACAAAAACCTGACAAATACATCTTTCCAAGATCTGTCAAGTGAGTAGACTCATTCAACCAAGGTTACGATCTAATGTTCCCTGGATTAAAGTTATAGTTAATGAAAATCCTTGGAGTCTGTGCCTCCAGATTTAAATGCCATGCATGCACCTCCACAGTGTGTCAGAGATGTTAAAAGAAGAAGCTGTGAAAAAAAAAAACTTCTGAAAAATCCCAGCAGTTTTCACTTAAAGAATAGCAGGTAAATTTAATCTGTTGGCTGATGGCCTTCACTCTAAATTCAGACAACAGGAAGGGATGAGAATATTTCTAAAATGGTCTCCCCATAAAACAAGTAAATGTAACCTCTAACCTATAATACTCTGACTGTCACATCATCTATTGTTTCATAAAGCTGACACTGTAGTGGCAACCTGTCAAAACCTGTCAACAGACAGGAGAAACACTGCAAGTATTTCACCTTGAGATCTCTGCAGTTACTCTGTCTAATTCAGCCTGGGCCTTCATATTCAAAGGGATATGTTAGCCTAAGGTCAATGCTTCTAGTAATGAAATAAAGATTTCAGGGCGGCTGGGCGCACCCTTAGAGATAGGGTGAGGAGCTCGGTCACCCGGGAGGAGCTCAGAGTAGAACCGCTGCTCCTCCAC
>NW_018127883.1:7964985-8010217 GCF_001952655.1 Monopterus albus | reverse complement strand
TGGGCATCTTTGCTTAGACTGCTGCCCCCGCGACCCGGCCCCGGATAAGCGGAAGAAAATGGATGGATGGATGATGGTGTAATTTTGCAACATGGTTTCGTATTTGGACTTTTTGTCGACCATTATTCTTCATTTTTTGAATGGGGTGGCACAAGAAGGTTCCAAGTTCAAGCCCCGATTGACCTGGGGCCTTTCTGTGTGGAGTTTGCATGTTCTCCCTGTGCCTGGGTGGGTTCTCTCCTGGTACTCCAGCTTCCTCCCACAGTCCAAAGACATGTAGCTTAAGTTGAGTGGTGACGCTAAATTGCTCGTAGGAGTGAATGGGAGTGTGTGTGGTTGTTTGTCTACATGTGTCAGCCCTGTGATAGACTGGCAACCTGCCCAGGGTGTACTCCGCCTCTCACCCAATGTCAGCTGGGATTGGCTCCAGCCCCCCATCCCAATGACCCTATTCAGGAAAAAGTGGCATGAATAAAGGATGGAATACTTTAAATGTAGGACTTTTAATTGTAACAGTATTTTTGCACTGTTGTATTATTACATTTACATAAACAATCTGAGTACTTCTTCTGCCAATGGTAGTCTCTTAGTCTTATTAAAACATGCATTCATAGTTTATCTAAAAATATCAGTTAATTTCCCTCCTGCTTATCTTTGACTTTGGCTAGAGGTCATTTGAGTAATCTTTTTTGGCCCTCTTCCCACCTGTTAGCAATAGGTCAGAACAATGTGTAAATCATTGTATAGCATACAGAACTACAGACATGTAGCCCTTGACTATCAGTTAAGCTGGAAGACGCAGGAGGAGTACATGTTTCTGAGCTACGATGAAGATATTAGGATTGGACTAATAGCTGTGCCTCCAGCTTGGCTCAAATAATGGCTTGTCAGTGACACTTCTGTAATGTAACCTACAGTATTTAATGTGTTTTGTGTAGTTTTAACTTTGGAAGGAATACGTTTGAATGATGCAGTAAATTAGTAGCAAATGATAGTAAATTGTAGGAAATGGTGTAGTAAAGGCTTTTAAGGTAATTGTAAGAGGCTGAATGTTTGGGTAATATAGATGTTCCAGAGATAAGAGAGATAAGGATCAAGTTTGTGTCCAGTCTCATCTTCTGTCTCCTGATCAACATGGACACTGACTTGTTATCCACAACAGTTTACTACAGAATAATTGATGATAACCCTCTAACCTTTCAAACTACCATAGCAGACAGAAACACTAAATGATAGCATCTCCTACAATTACTGGGCAATCACTCATCTTCTGTCGTGATTAGCAGCTATTTGTCAGCCTGCTCTATGTTACTGCAGCACAGTGTAATGCTACATCCTAACCTTATCAGTCAGCAGGGTCATAGAAAACATGCACAGCTGTTCATGATCAGTCCATTAGCTTTCTTTTGCGGCATAATGACTAGCCATACATTTTATGTACTGCACAGTGAACCTTTCCAGCCTTTCTGCTGCATAGTACAATGGCTGAGGACAGGAAAACACACCAGGCTCATCTGGATATCCTGATTCCCTTCACCAGGCAGATGAAACATTGTTGTCCCATGTGGAATGTATTTGACATGGGCTGGGGGTCAGGGTGGGGCTCAAGTTTGGCGCTGGTCACCTCCACTGTCCCAGACTTGGAGCTAAATCATATGGCAGCACACATCTGACCCATCCCATCTGGGCCTGCTTATAGCTTACTTTTTGGAGCCAAGGCTAGTCGTCAATCAGAGGCTTTCAATCACTGATATAGACAGAAGTGTCTGAGCTGAGATGCGAGGACAAGGCTGGGGTGCATTTTGTTGAATGGAAAGCTAAGGGATTTCTTTACATCTATGGGTTGAAACGTGTTGGGTTTGACACTGTGGTCAATATAGGTCTCTAAACCTTAAAGGTGGTCCTCTACAGTATGTCATGTAATACAAGTAGAGAAATACAGTAGGCCTAGCTGGCATATGTCCAGGCCACTACTGTAAGTGTGAGTGTGGGAGAGAAGAAGGAGTGAAAGTGTCTGAGTGGGAGATATATTTTTCTACAGTGAGTGTCTGTGTGTTTGTGCTTCACCAGGTGCCTGGAATGCATTCAGACAAACAGGCAATATTTCACTCATATGGTCCTTTGTGTTGCTGAATACTGCACATTTAAGTCAGGAAAGAAAGCTGGAGAGTAGCAAATGTTAACTTAAGGCCTCCTTAAAGCAATACCACTCCCTGAACGGCCCCAACAGCCCCTCATTATATTGTTTTGAAGTTAGATTTCCCAGTGGTGCAGTTTGCCAACGCATTAAGATCCCAAACAAAAGGAATGTTTCACATTTCTTTCAGATTACACTTCCCTGCCCTGAAATGCCTAAATTAGCCACTATCTTAAATTTAAACAACTCCACATAGTTGAGTAAATAGCAATAGTAACAGCCCAGAAATGTCAGTGTTATCTTTAAAAGTGCATTTGACACTGGTGACCGACATTGACTAACAGCACCACAAGGTGTGCTTATCCTTTTCCCCATACTTTCATTCTTATATCCAAGAAGTAGTAACCTATCATCAATTTAAATCATAGCATATATTATTTTTTCCATTTCCATTTAAACATTTCATTCCTATGAGCAGTTTTTGACAAGGGAAAAAAACGAAATATTTTGGCATCACCAGTATTATGTTACAGCATAGCAGCCAAACATAAAATGTAAATGGATCAAACTGGACAGTAAGTGGAACAAATAAATCAAATACCTTTGCCAAAAGCTGTTTAACTCATAATAAATTATAGGAATAGGAAGAGTGGAAATAGAGCAGTAGAATAAGATAAATGTTCAAGTTTTTCTTCAGGCAGAAATTGAGATTAGTGGAATGGGTAGTGACTGGTTTTCCTCTTAAACTCAGCTTTCTTCAAACCTTTTATGCTTTCACCGCATTTCCAAACAGCTTATAAATTTAAAATGCTGCTGTATGTCAAGAGTGAGAGAAAGAGGACAAGAAAAAGAGTAAAGAAAAAAGTGTAAAAGAAGAGGACAGAAATAGTTGAGGGTGTGTAGGCCTGGCTCTGACCACGGGCATGCACGAGGAAGCAACATCCATTCCGCAGGCCGGCACATGGTTTAGAAACACTACAGAGCGCACAGCTCAGCTGCCCACATGTAAGTCCACTGGCCTTCTCCACCCTTGGCTATTCTGGGCCGTTCTGCTTCTATGGTGGTTTTCACTCACCAACCACACAAATAAAGCCTAAGAGGGAAAACATAAGAAACTGAAGCTTCAGATGGGGGGGCTGCATTGTTTACTGTTTGTCTTGATTTTTATTACCTCTTGCTATCATACGGGTTTTTAGCTGATTTACAAGACTGTGGCAGCACTGAAACAAATACATCTGGCTGCAGTTTAAAATACAGTATGTTGGCCATAGTATCAACAGCACCCATGGATAAGAAGTAATTCTGATTTATTCTAATTTGGATTTTATTGTTCTTGTTTTTGGCTGTCAATTCTATCAGCTATGATAACACTACTCACAAAAGTAGGCACACTAGGTGCAAGTATAATTAAAGCATGTATGTAAGGCTAAAGTTGAACTAGAAAGTTGGTGTGTAAATTATTTTCAACAGACATTTTGGGCAATAAATTTAGCAGTAACCATGGTTGTTACTTTTTCCAAATACAGTGTGTTTGGTTAGCCTGGAGATTTGTGGATTATCAATGATCACTGGATTATGGTAAGAAGTATTGTTATAAACAAAAAGAATTATGGCCAAAGGTATGAAATAAATTGTAATAATATGGGCCAATCCATTAAGAAAGCAAATTAAAGCTAAATTACATAAGATTTAAATTTAAATTCCCTCCCAGCTGTTGAGGATTCAATCTGATGGCATAACTGGGGTTCTGCTATGTATGTATTGAGTTCACCCACATAGAATAAGGAAAGTATTATATATGTTATTATGAATGAGCTATTAAGAGTGGAATTACAGCAGTCTCATAAGTAATGATGGTGTGACCTGAAATTCCAACTGTGAGTGAAAACCACTGAGAGTATTTAACTCAACCAGTGACAATACAAGAATGTTTTTCTTGCGGGGGCTGGCTGATGACTCAATTACCGGTACTTTTGAATAGGCAAAGCTAATGAAGGGCACGTGCCCCTGGAAGGCAGTTTGCAAGTTCATATGCCCAGTTCTAAAATTTTAATATTTAGGAGTCTGTTAGGGCTGGTATAGAGAAAGAAAGCAGGAAAATGCAGAAGTAGAAACCAGTCAACATAGAAAATTTACTGAACAGAGAAGCTGCACAGTTCACATCTCAACAAACAAGCAGCACAGCGACAAATATTCCAGTCCGGAGTCCTGCTCATGCAAGCTCTAAAAGAAACTTCTTTGCTGGTTGTGAAATTTTTGCAAAGGGAATTTTTCCAGTTGTTCCTTTGGCTACTGACTGGCTAACACTGCTAACACTGCTGTCAAGAGGAGATAATGTAGACTATCACAAGTGGTGTTCCTCTGCTATTCTTACTTCCTTTTTTTCTGTCTGGATCCAATTTATCATTTACTAATTTTTGGTTCCTACTGACCAGGTCATTTGATGATAAAGTTTTGCATTTTTTTAATGTTCAGTATTTGATAATTTCTTGGTGGCAATGTTACATTTATATATTGTGATGTATATAACAAAATATAAGTAAAAGAACAGAATTAAATTTAGATACTGAGATGTCATGTCTGAGATGTACCATGCTGTTGCATAAATTGACTTATTTTGTTGAGTATTCATAAAATATTATATTGCAGTTTCTAACCCTCAAAACTATTAAATGTCCCCATGGGAACTTCTAGCATATTCTGAAGTAGTTCATTGTGTCATTGACAATAAATCAGCTTCTCAACCTCCTTTTGAATTTTCTATAACTCAGTGATGCACACCTTCATGAGAATGATGTCACCTTTGTTTACTACTCAGCTCACCTTAGAGTAAATTATCTTCTGAAACAACTTGCATTTCCATCAGGAGCCTTAATAGGGATGAATTCTATGACATCTTATGCCACTTGTTAAAAGGGGTGGTCATATACACTTACCCTCACCCCGACTCCACCTATCACTGAGAAAGCATCAAAAACTGGCCAAAATAAAATAAAGGAAGAACCAAGAAATTCAACTTCTTTTTGAAGCTGATGGATGTTCTACAGTTGTGTCTTGGTTTTAAGGTACAACTTGTAGGTGCCACTGCGCATTAGTAGCTTCATAAAGTTGCTAGCATGGATGTAGACTTGTAGTGTTTTTTATTAAAATGTTGATAAATATTATGATCTATATAAGTTTTAATGTTCTGGTTTTGTGTATGAGATAATAGCAATTCTAGATATGCAATATATACACAGTTGTATCATTAAAACAACAGCTGTCAGTCCTGCAATAAATCATGATGGTGATAATGTTCACTTTTTTGTTCAGACTTGTAGAGAGATGTCGATTCAACTGTCTTAATTTGGAAGCGGCAGTCTAGTCTATGCTGTTGTTGAAATGTATTGCTTTATACTGACAGGTGTTTCTGTTATTTTGTCCACCACATTCATATCATTAACAGTAATTTAAAATATATGAGCAGATGTTATGTAAGGCCTTACATAAGTGCTGATGTTTTGGAAATACAGTACATAGGCTGCATGTTTTGGGCAGTGCATTTGGTAATATCTACCATAATTATCATATCGTGGTTTACCTGAGGTGAGCCAACATAATGTCGACATAATGTGCAGGCTGTGTTTAAGAGCAGATCATCTTGATCTTTGGCTTATTCTACTCTGGACCACAAAGGCCTGTTGCATCTTGGTCAGTGCAGACTAATGATCAAACTCATTTGATTTATTGCACAATAAATAATATGCTGAGGATGACAGTGCACAATATTGCTGCATGTAATGCATCGTGTTACAAGTCCCACCTGTGCTACACCACTGCACATCATTCTCACAGGAGAATTTCAATACTAATTGTTTAGGCACCACCTGCTGGCCATGGTCTGCTTATGACCAGAAGGTGGCTATTTTGTTAAATACTGACCAGTTACTCATACTACATAAAGGGTTAAAAACTTTAATTAGAGGAGTTAGTATTATATTTAAAAGAGAATTACAAATCCTAACAGTTCATTGTGGGTAAAGTTTATATCTCTCAGAAGAGATAGGTTTTTTTAATGTTCTGCTAAAAAATCACATTGTTACCAACTATTCCATCTTTTTTTTTAATACAATTATATAAAACTTTACATTTTATTGCACAGGAAAATGATCTCAAAAGAAAAACAAATTCCACAAAGTAATGCAAGTAATTTATATCTAATTATAAATGCATAATATCTGATGGCCTGACGGATTGTCACTGCAGAGGAGGACAAAGAGGAAGGAAGAAATCACAGTCAAAAGTCAGAAGAACCTCTTTTATGTAATCTGCCTGCAGTATATTTTACCAGCATTCATCATTTGTCAGGGATTAATTACATTTTCTCTTGCTCACACTTCAGCTGTTGTAGCTTAAAGTTAACATAAAACTTAAGTACCTATTTTATCAAAATACCCATTTATTATATTAATAAAATGCACAGCAGATGCACAAATAGTCACTATTTCTACAATTTATTTGTGTATTACAGTATTCATTTACAGTATTCATGCATGTCTGTGCAAAACTGCACAAACATGCACGTATTATGAAGTTAATCATTTACTTTTAAAATAAAGACAGGGAACTGCTTGTAGGCATGACCTAAAATGTGACATTTTTCTGGAACAACTGTTTCTATCAAGGAATTATCACAGTGTTACCTGTATGTTGATTTTTGTTATTACAGTTTTGCTTTCTTGGTGACACACAAAGTCTTTTTGTATAGGCTTAAGGGTAAGAATAAAGTAGGGCAAAAGAACAGCAGCTGAAAGAGATATCAGCTGAGCAAGTGAGTCGGACTTCTTTGAAAGCACCATAGTTGAGTGATATCGTGTCTTCTGTTACAGTACATAACACTTGCCACATCTTTATGGCTGAATGAATCTTTAAACTGTCTGTAAAAATGTCTTGCAGCAGTTAAAGGAGTTAGGGTCCCTCCCGCTGAGGTAACCATCTCATGCACATGAGCAGAAAACACTCTCTCAGTACTTACAGGGAACAAATGAGCTTCACACTGTAATCAGTCAGTAGAGGCCTGATAGTGATGCTTTATTTCACCTTGATTCTTCTCTTGTGTATTGTTTGACAGCCGTAATGGGCTTATTTCTGTTCATAATGGCAAATCTCAGCCTTCTTATGTGGTATGAGAGCTTGGGATTTTGTGATGGAAAACAACATTATTGACATTATCTGCTTATCTGCCAGCTTTGACGCAATGGGAGCAAGGCCATGACTGGATGAACTTTTCTTATCATCATATCTATGTCTCCAAGGCCAACCCAGAACCACTGGCCATCCATTTTTTTTAAACATCACCATGCCTCTAGGTTTCAGGTGGGCTTATTGTTCCCTGTGCAGGCAGAATGCAGGCTGTGGGCTGAGGAACAATGCTGTGTTCAGAGAGCAGGGAAGAAACTGCACGTAGCGGTCATATTATGCAAGGCAACTCCCTGTTCCATCTTTTCCTAAGTATGTATGACTGTCTAAAGAGATGCAGGCCAAAAAAAACAAAAACAACAACAAATAATTAAATTGGACGTACCTCTAACAAGTTGAGTAAACATGACCATCCCTGAAAGAGGCCTTTTATGTAACAAACTAACTTTTAAGCTTATTGTTTTCATTATTGCAGTTTTGTCTGCCTCTATGTGCAGATGAACAAGCTAAAATGAGAAACCAAACAAAAAATAAAATAAAAAAACATACATTTGACAAAAAATAAATAAATAGAAACATTTGTAAAGTAAATAATGAAAATCACAAATATAGACAAAATACATTGCAGGGTTGAATCCTAAGGAGGGTTAAGAAAATATGAAGCTAAATCACTAGTTAACTATTCTAATTCCCTTCTGCAACAAATCTCATTTGTAACACTTACTGTATTTAAACCCAGGAAGGACAAGTCCATGTTGACTGAGTCCAGGTCCAAGGTTTATGTGTATTTGCGTTTAGTAACTTTTCAACTTCCCAGTGCACATTCTATTCAAGTTCATTGCAGCAAAACACTTCTGAGAGGAGCAAATCATATCGGTGAGTCTTCATTTATGATGAATTTATAGTTTATAATATGCAAGATGATTATATATTAATATTCATTTTAGACACAAGAAGGGGAAGATGTGACATATACAGTACAAATGAGATTGGGAGCATTGTACGTGAAATAAAGCCTGTAAAATAACTTACAGTATAATGAAAAGTAATACATGTCTATGGCTAGTTTTACACAACACATCCTTACACTGTTGTCGCTGTTGTATTGAAATTTGGCCAAGTATTATGACAATAAGGTTGATGAACAAGAACTCTTCTCAAGGAATACATAGATGCAAAAATTAAAAATTAGTAGTGTGCCAGCTGATTTCCTTTACATCTCAGTTTGTAACATGGAAAAATAAAATCATAAGCAACTGAATGTCAGATCACAAGGTTATTATTAGTCAATCAAAGCCAAACATCAATATGTGCAATAATTTCAGCAGGTCAATGTTTATTATTTCAGTTCTGAGTCAGTGGAATCTTGAAATTTGATAGACTGTTATCACAAAAACAGCTTGTTGCTTTGCCAGTGTAATGAGAAAGGATGCATTTTAGTTTGTATGGGATAAGCGGTTTAGATAGTGAACATTTTTTGTAGGGCTTACTCAGGTGAAGCCCGGAACTCTTCAATGCGCCTGAGACGACACGGAATGTTTTGATGGTTACACTAAAGAGTTGTAAAGCCAATAGAAGTCTCTTCTTCCCTTACCTGTGTAGTAAGGTTTCTGTCATTAGTTTTAATTACATTTAAGGAGAACATGTTTATATAACGAGTTGCTTTGATTGTGTATTATGTATAGGGAATTTAATACCCGGATAATCTGGGCGAGTAACTTAGTGTTAGCACAACGTTAAAGGAAATGGCGACATTTAGCTAGTAGCAGCAGGACTTTAATTAACATAGCCTATTTTGTGAGTGAAATACAACGCATGGGATAAGGCTGTGGACCTCGTCGGACTTTACATTTCCCCATGTGCCCCAGCCGTAAAGAGCTAATGTCTGACTGCTAGCGTTAATGGTCACTGTGGGATTATTATGTGTCGAGTCAATTTTCGAAGCTAGTTTGCCAGCCATTATTAACGTAGTCCCGTGTGAACAGAAAGCTCAGTTTTCACATAGGCGCTCGACTATAAAGCTAATATTTTAGATATAGTGTTTGCTTCTGTAAGCGGGACTCGAGGCTAGCACCGGAAACAAAACAGGTAAAAATGTTGAGTTAAAGTGTAGAGCTAATGCACCCAAAACTGTTGGGGAGAATGTTTTCAAAGCTGCCGTCATTTTGTGTACTAGGTCTTCCTGCTTTAATTGTGAATTTAGATCAACGTAGGCTGTTTAGATGACAACAAGCATATTTCGGGGACACACATGGAGCACAATGTCCAAACACATATAAAGCGTTGTTTTCTTTTTAGACACACCACACGTGTGTCCCTGTGCTTCACATTGAGTTAGCAGGCAGTCAATAGTAAAACACTCATACAGTAACTATAGCAGCTACCAAGAAAAGCATATACTGCTATAGTCGGCTATAGAGACATCCAGTACATGTCCTCACACCCCACTAGAACTGTACTTTTAAACCTCCTGAAACACATGCACACTTGGACTGGTCTATATACTGTAGGTATCAACTGACTATAAAATGAAACGAATACACTCTAAAGTATAGATGACCTAGATGAAGGCTACAAGCCAAACACACTGGTCTCACAATAAAGGTGTTTCAAATGTTACAGATATTGTTTGGGGACACTTGGACAAAACAAAATTATCTTGTGCTGTGGGAAATTGTAGTAGTTCTCACATTTTAAAGACTAAATACATTGATAACTAGAAAAAAATCACTGGCACTATAATCAGTGATGGGAATATTGTAATTGTGTCACAAGAAGCAGTAGGTTGGATATTTGACTCTTCAGTCATTTTACCAAGTAGACTACCAAAGGAATTTGTTGACAGGGATGTAGATATTAAATGGCTTGTTTGTTTTTCTCAGTTGTGTAACTTCAGGTCAGATTTCTATAAAACTGCAGCAAAATATTTAAAAAGTTAATAAAATGTTTTATTTTTATGCATTTTCTGCAGGCTTTCAGGATGGCCCAGGCAGACAGCAAGATGATGGTTCTGGGAGCATTGGCTGGGGTGGCTGGCATTGGTTTGGCTGTGGTGTGTTACCAAGGCATTAGGTCAAGACGAAGAGCCTCGTGTCCGGGGTTCTATCTCAACCGTGCTAATGCACAGGGGACCGGTATCATGATGGTGGACGGTCCGGTTCTGCCCACTGGTCAGGCTGAGGTGCTGAAGCGCCTCGAGGCCCTGATCCAGTGTGTGTCTGAGCTGAAGGATGAGATGAAGGCATTGAAGAACGCTCTGCCAACCCTGCAGGACCAAGTCACGGAGGAGCTGAGGGGGCGCAGTGAGGTGCGTCGAGCTAGTCCTCTACACAGGACCACACCAACACGAAGGAAAAGGGCTGCAGGCACCGTCACTGGGTCCAGACCTGGGGGTCGGAGTTCAGAGGAAGCAGAGAGCGAGGGAGGGTGAGTGCTTTAAAAGCTGGGAGATTCAATATTTTAGTTTTATTTCTCTGAAAATGTTTCTACAAATGGGCCTTACTTTAGTCACAAAAGATTCTTTTAAATTGTTTAAAGTCAACATTGTCACAGCAGAGGTTATTACTGGGTGCCTCTGAGCAAGGCACAAAGTTACTACTGCTACCCCTTTTCCCCCCTCACCCTTTGACAAGGGCACATGTAAGCCCCTTTCAGGCATGCACCCCTAGCCAAGAATTTGCTGAGCTAACACTGAATGGCTGGAAATTGGGCTGCCATGGAAATCAAATGACTACTCCCCCTCCGCACAAAGGAATAATGGTGTGTCTGCCTCGTGTGATGTTGGATATCGAGTGAACTTTGTGGCTGTACCTGACTAGGTTCTGCTATGTTTGAACAAAGTCTTACAGAGAATTTTATGCACAGCAGCTCTATGTGTGAACTTTAAAAAAGCAACTGGTACATAGCTACATGTACCCTTCATATTCCCAGGTATCGAGTCTGTGCTGTAGTTTTTAAGCATTTTATTTCAACTGACCAACTGCATTCAAGCTTACAAGAATTCACAGCACAACCGTTAAACTGACCACACACACTGACACACATTTCTTGGTGAGCTTGTAAACAGCACAACTGTACCGCACAGAAGAGTTGGACCTTTGATCATAGTCAGTATTTTGGACCACTGAGACTTATTAACTTGTTAGATCACTTTGTGCTCAAAGAATAGTATCTTAGTAGTAGTGACAGTGAATGACAGAAAGTCTTTCTGGATCCCAAGGGGTTTTAAGATTTTATGATTATGGCCAACGTGCAGCATAATCTAATGCTGTTCTGGTGGCCTGGTACAATACCACTTGGTTGTGTGTAAGTACAGTGGCTGTCAATTGCAGGATTTTGGGCTGGATTTGTTTTTACATGAATAACAATTAGACATGCAAATGCCAAGGATGCAGAACAGAGTGTCCTGTGCTGTTCTCTCTTAGTGAGGACAGAGGACAGAGAAGAAGATTATCACAGAAGTGGATTTTTGATGGTGTTGGTTAAAAGCAAATCTAACAAATTGACAAGGTTTCTGTGACCAATAATATTCACTACTTCACTTATCAATTTTTTGGGGTCATGCTTATCACATATTATTGACATCTAAATGCTGATATTAAATAAATGCAAAATTAAAAAAAGCATAAATAAATAAATAAATAAAATAAAATGATCTCAACAGGTGAGAAAGTGTAATTTGATTTCAGGTTAATATTCACTTTAACAACCTTATCAGTTTATCAGCATGTGGATCAAAAATCTTATGACCCTCCTGCTTTACCAGTTTAACTTGCTTGCTCCTTTTCTGTGCTAAATTACAGTTCTGACAGTATGAACAGTTCCCTCGGGTGCTGCAGGGAACTGCAGACTAATCAAGCAACGCATGCTCAGTCATCAACCTCCACCTTCAGCCAAATGCCTTGAACCCATGTCAGCCTTATATAAGATAAACGACAGATGTGTTCCTTTTGAATGGACTGCCATTATAATCTCATCTCATAAAAACTGTCTTATAAAACCAACAGTTAAATGATGATGATTAAGCCAGGGCTCAGCAGTCTTAGATATGACTGTGTATAGTGTATTCCCAACACGCCATTCAGATGTTTTATTATATCTGGGGAACAAATCAGAAAACATTGATTTGGAGTGTTTCAGCACATAGAGTCATTTGAGTGCTTAGCCTGAGTTGACCTCTGATTCATATACAGTATATGGAAAATATAGCGTGTGAAGTGACAAGAAGACATTATTCTCAGAGTGCAGCTGCTTTCACATCCTCACCACAGTGTCTGGATGTGCAGTGAGCCTTGGATCAGAGGTGTATGGATCTTCCCTATCACTGTTGCTGTCCTCACAATGATTAATCAGTTGCCTTAGAGCAGTTTTATTTTACAATTACACCAACATTAAACAGGCCAAGTGAAAATCGCCTGCACTGTCAGTCTTGCATAGAGATTTTGGGGTGACTGCTGGTTGTTGTTAGTTTGTTTTTTCAAGGAAAGAAGCCAGTGTCGGTTGTTATATAAGGTTTAAGATGCTTGAGATGATTGAGATGCAACCAGGTACATGTGGCTATAAACATAGCAAAAAGGTTCATTACAATGGTTTATTTTTTCCCACTATGGCTTGCTTGGGTTTTGCCGTTTGATCATTAGTGGAGCATCTGGAAAGGAAGAGGGCTTCTTGAGGTTGTGTTATGGAAAAGCAGACAAAAAGTTCTCATGTAATTTTCTAGCAGTAAATGTTATTCGACCTGCGTCATGTCAGGAGCAATATACAGGTATAACCAGCATGAAAAGTACTCCTCTTACCCTAGAAGGATCACAGGTCATGTACATTTGTTGGCATTGGAAGTAAGACAGCTTACATAAACAGGTAATGACACCATATCAAATGAGTCTCCTTTCATTAAGGATAAAGATCTCAGGTCACCCTACTTCTACCTATATTACCACCACCCTCCTCACAGGATAGATGAGCAGATGCAGGTATAAGACTGCCCTCTAGCAGATGTGGTTCACAGGTTTTGAGTGACAGTCATTGGCCGCCTCAAATGCTCTTAATTACAGCCTGGGTTATTATGCTTTAAAAGAAATCACATCATGCACACACCTTCCATAATTAAAGAGCCTTTCCTGCTGCTCTGTTATATGTATGAGCAGAGGGTGTGGGGGTTAGGGGAATAGTGCAGTGAAGAAGTTCCAGCCCCCTGGGGAATGTGTGGCGTCACCCCCACCATAGGAGCTAATGCACCCCTAATCCTCATATCCGCTGAAAGGGCTCTTCATGTCTGTGCAACTGGCTTGGAAGTGTTTGGAGTATATCTCAGCACAGTATCCCAATAAGAGCTGTTATTCTAAGGGTTGGGTAATAGTCACTGCATGTTTGTTGAACTCTAAAGCCTTAAGAACAATTGGCAAGATTAGTGCATTTATTGCTTGGTGCAGAATCTAAGTTTGCAAACACCTCATTCTGTTGCCTCAAAAATAAGTAGAAGCCATCTTCAGTTGTTGCATACTCTCAGTTCTAGTACTGGGCAGCAAATGATTTAGTAAATTAGAGACAATATAATAATACAAAAAAAGTAATGTAAATAATATCATTTGGGGGCTGCAGGTTTCCAACAGGGGCCTTATGGTAAGACAATATTTCCAACCAGAGTCTGTGTAATAAAAAATAATTACTTTTGTAGAAATGTTCAGCAATGACAGAACAATTAGGGTGACATAATGTCCAAATTACCAAGCAGGGTAGTGTCGATCAGGACAGGGAACGTGTAGGTTCAATGTTCCAGTGGTTTACTCCATTCACTCCTCAGGTGTCACAAGGGCTTCCTCAGAGCGGTCTCTCTGCAGGTAAAGAGACCCATCAGTCACCCTGTCTGGGTGCCAGGCTGTCAGATGCCTCATTTAAAAGAGTCTTGTAGGAACTTGTAATTCTTTGGAAAGTTCCCACTGAGTTTATTCACATCGCATCACTGTAGCTTAAGGACATTACTTCTTCTTTTTTCCTTTTCCAAAAAAATAGCATTTATGACACTGGATAGTTGTTGATTTAAGCAGATTTAAGCAGCAGTTTTGTTTAGTAATGGGCAAGCCTGATCAACACACCAAGAAATGTTTAGAAAGAGAAAAATGATCTTATTGTCTGCTTTGTGATTAAAAGCTTTAGTCTAACTTCCCTGTGACATCATGGTACATGCTGCTTTGCAGCTGCCAGTATCAGACATTCACATTTATATCCTCAGATTCATACATCAGTGAAACAAACACATGCATTTATTGAAGTGAGTATGAGTAGAGTGTTTACAGTGCACACAGAGCAGACACACTCAGCTGCCTGTTGTGTGATGGGTCTTAAAACCTCAACTTCAAACAGTATGTCAATTTTTGGTATCGATGAAATGTTGATCATACTTCCTGTGATATTTTCTGTGCCATTAAAGTCCTTTTCAGGCAGCTGTATGAATAATATGAACTACTGACTAGCCCTGCTTTCTTAGCAAATCTATTAACACTATTATAAAAGGACTAAACCTTTCCATGGAGTCACTGTCTCCAACCATGACTCTGTTTCTTTCAGAACGCTTGAGTTTCTTTTTCTGTAAGTGTAGATGCCCTCCCACCTTCTGCATGCTTGTATTTCTTGCCCATTAGTACACAGTGTGCACAAATGCCAGCTTCCAAACTTGTTTCTTCCTTCTGCTATTTTAAGCACAAAATGTCAAAACATCATAGCGGAAGTGCTATTTATGGATACATAAACACACAAGATGAATCACTGCATTCATTATTGAATTGTAAAGTCATCTTGAGTCTGTGAGAAATGAATGACTTTTTTGTTTCATCAGCCATTTATTTTCCACCTGTTTTACTTAACAGAGGGGGACATAAGAAAGCCAATGATGTTGTCAGCTACGTGCCTCAGCAGCTGATCAGTTAATTAATGACTAGCCATGGGGGGACATAGGGAATAAATAATTGGATTCTCTCCAACCAGTCAGCCATTGTTGTACAGCAGGCATTCATTGGTCCTGTCACCACAGCTACACACACTGAATGAGCTGGCCTGCATGTTCCAAGGCCTGGTGATGTTGGGATGGTAACTCGAGTTTGTTTTTAATGGTGTATCCATGGAGACTGCCATTACTGAGCTCTATTGAGATCCCTTCATTGCCCCTTTGGGTCTGTATAGTGAAAGGCTGATCTCACTTAATGAGCACACAGTTAATGCTTTTCAGTCTTGAAAGTTACAAAGTACATAGGTACAAAGAGTGTTCAGAGGCTGGACACCGCACAAGTGGAAGATAAAACCTAATGTTCCAGTGGGCTGTTTTTTTTTAAACAAGTAATAGATGGACTGACCTGGTTTAAAGACTTTTGCTTACTATATACAGTATTTTCATTTAAGTCACAGATTTTAAAAATGCCCTTGTGTGTTAGAATAGCTATATTCATTTTTTCTGATGTGTCCATAGAGTTAAATACTGCATCTAACATCCATCCATCTTCATCCACTTCATCCGAAACCGGGTCGCGGGGGCAGTAGCCCGAGCAGAGCCTCCCAGCCTTCCCTCTCCCCACACACCTCCTCTAGCTCCTCAGGAGGAACCCCAAGGTGTTCCCAGGCCGGCCGGGAGACATAGCCTCTGCAAAATATCCTGGGTCTGCCCAAGGCCTTCTCCTGGAGGGACAGTTTTATTTATTATGAAATAAAGTAGTACTTTTTAAAATTAAACTAATAATCTTTAAAATGCCCACCCCAAAGAAAATACTTTTGATTATTTCAAGCTACTATAACACAAATTGATAAGTTGATTAATTGATAAGTTGATCAGGAAATTAACTGCCATCCATTTTGATAATTGAGTAATTGTTTAAGACATTTTTATTATGCAGAAGTACCAAACAGTTTTTGGGAACTGTTTGTGAACTAGAACTACATTTTTCATCTGTTTATATCATTGTAAACAAATATAAGACTGTGGACTGTTTATTGGAAAGAAGTAGCAATTTAAACTCAAATCCAACTCGGGGAAAGTTTGATATCCATTTGTCATGATTTTCTGACATTTTATTGACTGAACAGTCAAATGACAAATTGAAGAAATAGTTCACAGATGATCTGATAGTGAAAACAAAGCAGTGTTAGGCCCATGACACACCACTCTGACGGTTGGATGTCAGCCAGTGTTGGGCCATTGGTGAGCGTCTGTTGCCTCTGTCTTTGCAGTGTGTCTTGTACTGCTGGTGCTAGCTGAACCCTAGTTGGCAGCTTTTTGGTCGATTTGGCATGTTGATTCGGCGGTGGATCCCAGCTCTTCAGCTTAGTGAATCATTGCAGGAGAAAAGAAAGATTTGGGACAACCTCGAGTCAAGCCCTCAGCAACAGCACTCGATATAGCATTGCTAGACGGTGCCTATTCATTCCTATGAAAGTTGCTCAGTGGCACAAACTCAAAAAAAAATTTATAGTCATGCTGCCAGATTCCAGTTATATAGCTTACCCTGATGTTCCGGATGCTTCTGGGTTTTTGGGCCCATAGAGCATGCACACTTGCACCGAGCCAAGTCTCCCACTGGACAAGCCGAGTGGCTTAAAGTTGGCACCATGCACACATGAATGGGATAAAATAAAAATTTCCTACAGCTAAACTAGAACTTTCAAATGATTCTGGTCCCATTGAATCCAATTCTCATGATAAAAAAGGTCATTTTACAGGATTTACGACTCTTGGAAAAATTTATTCAATGAAAAATGCTTTTTTGGGCCATTGTGCATCACATTATTATAAAAATATTCAATATAGCAGATTTAAGGCAGATATATTTTCATATAAATTAGAATATATTTGATGGTAAAAGACCACATAACATTGCACTTTGTAAAACAGGACAGACTTCATCTCAGCACACACTAGCAGCTCTATGGTGTTGACTTTGCTAGCTGTGGAGCGTAATTTTTGACAGTTCCTTTTCTTGAGTGAAGAAAGTCTCTGTAGCTCAATGCCCTCATATTACTCCTGTATTTACAGCACTCAGGGCTGAGGGTATGTTGTGGGTGGAATCAGGAAATAGCCTCCAGCAGAAGACACCTGTGCCCCAGTCTGACACATCCCCCTAGAACCATGGCTCGCAGCCCAAAATATTCCCTTAACCACCAATGACGCACATGCAGCCTCTGCCAGCACTTAATAGAGGCTTTTTATATTTTCACCCTTGTCTGTCTTTCATTGTAACTATACCTTTAATATAGATCTTTTAGATTTTTTTTTTACTTCTACTTCTGAAGTGTTATCTTAGGGTGCATACTTACAGTAGTTGAAAAGGCACCATAAAACATCTAATGTGAGTGTTGTGTGTCTCACCCTGACAAACTACGTTTGAGTAATAGCCTTCAGGTATCCACGTTAAAACATCACGAGTTATTTAGGTGCCCCACTTATGTAAACAAAACCGATGCTATTGTGTGTGTAAACAGGCACTGAAGATGGATTTTTATAATAGGCACCTGGCAGAAAACAAAAATGCCTGTTAAGACAGGATTTTGATTGGCTGTAAAGATTCCTCAGCTGAGGTGTTTTCAAAGTAGTAAAAGATGGTTTTAGATTTACAGGAACACAAACCTATGTTTTGTGATTTGGGATAACATTTAGACTATTTATTAATGCTTCCCAAGGCCAAGATGTGCATCTTGCTGATGGTGGGACGGTGGCGGTCAGTCTTGGCAATTCGAGTGACCTAGGCTTCCAGTTCAGCTTTCTGATTCGCATCAGTGAAGCTTATATGCACATGCTGACAGCAAATGGAAGCTGCAGCTTTTCTTTTATTAACACCTTCCCTCTTTTTATTTGTGGTTGCAGGTATATGACTGCACTGACAGACTCTGAGGATGAAGAGCTGAGTGATACTGAACAGAGTGACGAGGAGCAGCCTGAGAAGAAGTTAGCTGTCCTTCTTGAGAGGGTCGACCGTTTGCATCAGGGCAATGAATGTGACAAAAGGGAAAGTATCAAAATCCTATTAGAGCACAGAGAGGAGGTGTGTTAAATTGGTTGTTAATCTGAATGCATTCAGTTTATAGATGTTTGTTCAGCTAAGTACACAACAGAGTGTCTTAATGCTTCGGTGTACTTCTCTAGTTTGGACAGAACTCAGCATTTCTTTGGCGGCTAATTCGAGCTTACTGCGATGTTCATGATATCAGCTCCACTCTGGAGGAGAAGAAGATCCAAGCAGAAACCGGTAATTTACTAAACCTTTTTAAGACCGTACTTGCCAAGCATCTCAGTCTGGATGTGAAGTGCTGTAATGCAATAATCACGGCCATTATACTGGTCAAACCGTGAATGTCAGTTTCTCATCTGGAAAACCCAAATCCATGCAATTCTGTATTCCTGCAGTTACCTCAGTCAGTTGGTTTGAATTGCTGGCCCACAGTACACTGTCTGAATTGGCGCTACTGTGTCATACTACCCTGATTGTATTATACTGTATCCACACATAGTGCACCTCAGATGATAATTGAACAACATCTCTAGAAAAGCCTTATTGAACGCTCATCACTGGCTCTCAGTATAAGACGGAATGAGACGCTGAGTGATGGATTTAAAATTGATATCTTTTCCTTGATTACATTTCATATCACTTCTGTTTTTTTTTTTTTTGTTTGTTTTATTCTAGCGTCCTCTGATGTTTCTTGATTTACATATATCCTTTTTTGTTTATTTAGTCAACGCACCTATCGACTACTAATGCACACTATCGTGCATTGTCATGTGAACCGGAAGGTCTGGGGTGAATTGCATGTGTTGAGTTTGTTTCAGTGGAGCATCATTACCTGTTTTCTGTCTTTTCTGTCCTCTTAGGGAAGAAGGTTGGTGAGGAGGCAGTGAGCCTGAACCCTATGTGTGCTGAGAGTCATCAGTGGTA
Organism: Monopterus albus; assembly: GCF_001952655.1. Classification (NCBI taxonomy): domain Eukaryota; kingdom Metazoa; phylum Chordata; class Actinopteri; order Synbranchiformes; family Synbranchidae; genus Monopterus; species Monopterus albus. The sequence goes on along the minus strand of NW_018127883.1, from coordinate 7,990,987 downwards.
GGTTTGAATAGTTTCCTTCCTTCCACATCATCATTTAAATCAAAGCGTAAAATAGCTGTTTTCAACAGGGTTTCACAGTATACGGTATTATACAATTACTAATATTATCAGCTACAATGACCCTCAAAGGAATGAAAACAGAGGGTGTTCTTTTATTGCAAGTGACTGTGACAGTTGATTGAGCTGGACTGCAGCACTAGAATGAAGATGAATAAACAGAATTATAAACATGATTTTTTTTAAAAGCATATAACTAAAGCATGTTATTTTGCATCTTAACACTAGTAGTAGAGGAAGTATTCACATCCCTTACTTCAGTAAAAATACTGCTGTCACACTGTGAAAGTAGTCCACTCTGTTACAAGTAAAAGTCCTGCATTGAAAATGTTCAGTAAAAGAAACTGTTATTGTGAAAATGTACTTAAAGTATTAAAAGTAGAAGTAATCTACTATATATACTATACTGTTATATCATGCCTCTGACTCATGCATTGATGTAAAAATAGGATGAACTATTTTGTATCAAAGTGCAACTGTTGATTATTTGCATTACGGATAAACCTGCTGATTATTTTTTCCATTATTCAATTAACTGGTTTGTAAAACCTAAGACAGTAGCGAGAAGTTTGTGTGTGTGTTTCTGGGGTCAGATCAGGATCACTGCGAGTCCTTTTATAAGTCAGAGGTTAACAAATGAACAGACAATGTGGAAGATAATTTCGATAGCACATTTTATAACCAATGTTTATCGTTTGGGTTTAAAGTTATAAACGGGACACATACTTTGACCTGAACAGAGAGAGGACGTTCTCGAAGGTGTTTGTTTTTTGAGATATCCAGCTCAGCCAATTTAAATTTCCTTTTGGTGGATGGAGTTTGATTCTTTCAGCCTCCTCCTCTCTGCTCTTTGTCCACTGAATGTTTGCGTGTGGTGCCCGTTTTGGAGTCCTGGGTGGCATAACAATAATTTAAGGAGAATTTCCAGGCCCTAGGTAAAGGAAAGGAAATCAGGAGAACCTCTTGTCCCCTTGTATACCAACCCAGTCACTCTGTGACTCAGGGAAAACCCCATTGCTATTAATTAGCTGTGCAGAGTGGACTTGATGGTATGATTCCTGTTTGTATTTGTGGAGGCCCCAATGATGCGCTCCTTATCTAAAACACAGCTCATGTCAAAACTTGACTGCTGCTCATACATGGAATCCACAGCCAGAAGATTGTACCAGATGCAGCTGTGAGATCAGCTTGCCAGTCTTAGGGATTAAAAACAGGTTTGAAAACGACTGCAAAATCTGCTTCAGACACAGCTTCAATATAATAATGTTATTTGGCTGTACTTAGCTCAACATTAGGTACAGAGCCTATATGAATTCCACACAGTAACCAATGTACTGCATTTGCTTGTTTATATAATACTAATATTTCCCCTGGTGTACAATTAATTGCATCCCCTGAATTAGTATCATGATTAATTCAGAACATGTGGTCACTCTGTATTCACGTGTGAAGTTTTCTCATGGAAAACAAACTGCATGCTCGAGCCAGTAGCCCTGTTTGCTCTGTTCATTAGGGAATAATTAGCTTTAACTCATGAACATACTGCTGCACTCGAGACATCAAGTGAAATAGAAGGCTCTGTTGGTTTTTAAGAGCAACAGCTTTAAAACAAAGCTTAAATCTTAATTCTGTTTTCACTAATGGAATTTGTAAGATTCTTAAAATGGACAATCCAAAGTAGATAAAGCTGCACTTTGAGAAGGGAAGAGGTGGGGACTGGGGATGGTGCCAAGCAGTGGTGCAATAAAGTTTAAAGCAGATGTAACAGTTTACTTAGTGTACTGGTGCCGTGAGAAAACTTGCCAACTGTTTTCCTGTACGCCGCCCTCCTTGTCAAAATTTGACAGATGATGTTTAGATGCACTGCCAGTCAATTCCTGCTCTGCCTCTCAAATGCTTATACAGTAGAGACTTCTTAACCTGACCTGAGTAAATGCATGGCTTTTGGGACCTTTCAATTGCCATCTTCCAAACTCTTCTTAAAGTCTTTACAGAGCATTTGCAACTTATTTTTTATCGGCTTTTTAAAACTAAATAAGCAAAAAATACTTTCACAAATTAAAAGGATAAAGGCAATACCATAGTTTGCATGCAAGATCACCACTATTTAAATTATTAATTAGTAGTACCCGTCCATGGTAGGCTAGTGGTTAAGACGCAGCGCTCTCGCCGTGGCGCCCCGGGTTCGAATCCAGGTTGCGTCAGGAAGGGCCTCCGGCATCAAACACGTGCCAAATGCGAGTCGTCAGTGTGATGATTCACTGTGGCGACCCCCTTTCTTTCTAGTAGTACTGTAAACAAAGTTAACAGAGAAAGGCAGGACAAGAAATGGTGAGAGTTGCTGCCGCTGCTCAATCTTTGCGGTTTAGTACCACAAAGCTGGCAAAACTCCTAGAAAGACAGGCTTAATCCCAACTTGTTCTGATTTGAGGTTGTAATACATGAATGTTTGAAGCAAGTTATACAGTTACATTCCCACTAAAAGGATCTAAATGCATATTCATTCAGAGCCCTTTGATTGACAGCTTAGCAGGTAGCACACTCTCAACAAACCTGCTCTGTTGTATTTGTAGCTTGCAGAGCAAGTCACAGATGTTAGTGAATACACATTGTCTTTGTGAAAGGTACCACTTCACAGACGGATCCGCCAAATACTGTATGTCTGAATCTTGACCAAATATGTCCAAATGCACTGACAGAACCAAAGCCCCATTTCACTGCCTACTTCAAATACAGCAGAGGAGTGGAGAGAACAGCCGTTGCAGCCTTTGCAGCTGTCAGTGTCCAGGTAGTGACATTAGCTTTGGACTTGACCGTCTTGCTTTGCAAGGATGATCAGACTGACTTTCTGAAGTGTTAGCTTACAGCTCATGACCAATCACACATGATAAGGCTCATAATCAGATGTATAGTATAAGTAAAGGCCTTCTTTGTATCACATTACAGAATTACTGTTTATACAAGTCCGTTGACAATTTTGGTTTCTCATTAAATTCTGACTAAATTATTACATTTAAGATTGAGACATCTACAAGCTTGAACAGAAACAGGCTGATATTATTATGCTTTTAGTGACTGTCGGAGGTTTCTTCCTTTAACGGGAGTTTTTCCTCCCCGCTGTCACCAAGTGCTTGCTCAAGGGGGATTTCTTGGGTTTTTCCTCCGTAATAATAATAATAATAATAGTAAAGTAACCTTACTTTGTAAACTGTCCTGAGATGACTTTTGTTGTGATTTGGTGCTATACAAATAAAATTGGATTGAATTCAATACTCTGTGCATATATACCACTCAGGTACTACAGAGGAGCTCAAAATTGGATTGTATTGGAATGTAGTGGCCAAGCACAAACCAACAGTGTCCTGGCTCCTTTTCCTTACAACAGATATTTAATCACCGGGGGTGGACTTACTCAAAGCCTTTACATTCATCGGTCTGTTTTGATTGTAAGCCAGGCAGCACAACTGCAGACAGATAGCACCTCTGCCCCCTGTGATATTGTGGAGCTCTCTACTCATCGAGCACCTGTCAGTGGCAGCATGGCCACACCCTGTGTTACCTAAAAACAAAAATTAAATAAACACACACTTTTTGGTTACAGTTTGGCTAGTTAGGGCATTTAGAAGAGATGTGGTTAGTACTTGTCTTATCACTGTTTCCACACTGCCCACAGTGAGCAGAGGTAATGATGGTTAGTGCAAACATTAGTTGCATGGTGTTTCATGATACTTTTTTGTGTGTATATTTTGTTTCTGTGTCGGCCTGCTGTGTCTGATTACTGTCCAGGGACTGAGATGGAAAAAGTGCGAGCGACTACAGAGAACAGTAGCCCACCCCAAATCATGCCCTGTTTGAAAAATCCATTCACACCCACCAGACGACTTAGTACACACACCCACAGAGGCAGATTCCATCTACCATCGGCACCACTATGTCAGACAACACCGTCAAATGACCTGTGCACCCACTGATCCTCTGTATAAAAAACGAGCTTGTGTCACTCTGTGATATTTAACAGAGTACCAGCAGGGTTTAGTCAGCTCTCTTCCCTGATCTTCAAACCCTCAGTATCATGCTGACTTAGAGATTCCAAAGCTGAAATCCCTCTTTGTTTGCCCTCCACCTACCCACTGGTCCAGGTCAGTGAATTAATTAGTGATTGAGGGAGGAAGATGAAGTAGCTTATCCCTGCTGATGTTGTCTAATAAGGGATTTTTCAGTGCCCTGGCTCATTGTTATTGACCCAAAGGCCGTTGACTGAAAGGTGCTGCATAACTTCTCTCCAGTCCTCCCATCCACAAAAAACTTCATTATCTCATATTTGTGAACAGAGCAGTTTTTCAATTCTTACTTGCATGTCTTGCCTATTCTGTTCACTGCCAATTATGATGAGTGCCTTCTCGCATCAGCAACAGTTTTGGGTGCAGAGGACATACAGTCTGTGCGAATCCATTAAAACCTATTTTTTAATAGATATGTTTATTTTTCTGTGAAGATCTATAAATACTACAAATGATGCAATTATAACCTCTAAATAGCTGATGCCAATATATTATTGTCTCTCCACAGGTACGCCATCATGTGTGGGATTATGACAGAATATGACACCATACAGAACAAGATAAAGTATGGATACATCTTTAAGGTAAGTTGTTGTCATTTAACACAGACAATACTTATCATACTGTGTCCAGAACTGCACATTCTTGTAACTACTTAATGTAATGTCAGCACTATGTGTGTGTGCGTGCATATATATATATATATACATATATAAAGTATACCTGCTTTAAGTATATATACTGTACTTAGGCCAGTAAGCTACCCCTACAGCCACTCAGTTACATAAGATGGAGTGTGGAACAACAGCATGTAGCATTTTATCTTCTGCCAGCAGCTACCTGCAAAATTCTTGACATGTGAAAGAAAAAGATAAAAGGCTGGAGAGGGAATATGGGGAAGGGTGCGTGATAGTAGGGGGGGCGTGGTCACTTGACTAGATTGCGTGTGTGAGAGGTATTTATGAAATACTTGTGAGTTGGTGAAGCAGGACAGATCAGGTCAGAACAGAAGGCAGTAGAAATAGCAGCAGTATCATGCATCACCAGTGAAAATCTTTTCTCTCCCCTCCCAGGATCATCTCGATAAAGCCATCGAGCTGAAGCCGCATGACCCCATGTCCTACTACCTGCTGGGCCGCTGGTGCTACGCAGTATGTGAGCCTGCTGAGACACCACACAACACACGTGTCTCTCCCATCTGTCGTCACATTGACAAATAGTGAATTTATGGAGAGTGGCACGTCTGTGTGCCCTCCCAACTCCCTTTGCTCACCCGCCCACAGTTTCCCCTCATTCATTGCCACTGTTTAGTTTCCCCAAGGCTGGTTCTGTGATATTATCAGATACCACTACAGGAGGTTAACATCAGCCATTGTTAGTTTTAGATCAGATTATACCAGGAAGATATTTTCATCCTGTTTGGCTCATGTTCTTTCATTGCAGGCGGTTGTTTTGATGCAGCTCATGATCGTTTCTATAACCATTGGGTCTTCTCTGTCAGTTATCTAATCACTACTGGTATTTTTGAAAAAGTGTATGATGATGAATTATTGTCATTTAGAGGCTTACAGATGTTCTGCTGTTTTTTTTAGCTGTTTATCACGTAACTGTCAGTTAGTTGTTAAGCTAACTGCCTGAAAAGAAGGAAGCTATACAGACTTCGCTCTGATTAAATTATATACTACTCACGTAAACTGAGAAGGACTGAATTACTTTGCAAATTTAATGAGGCAGTAACACCTGATATTTTCAGGGATTGAGTTTTACGGGCTGCCTTTCGTTTATGTTCAACAATGATCTACTGTTTGCATTCAGCCAGAAGTTCTGCTTGAAAGGTCCTGTGAGGATGCCAGAGCAGTGCCACACCTGCAAATAGACATTGCCCTGATGATGGGTAAAAGGCAGGAACATTACTTGTTCTCCTGGTCATTATCATCTGCAAAAACTGTCAGTAGAGACGTATCAGAGTACACGCTGCCTGTGGTCATGGAAATACTGGAGAAGTCACAATGGCCTGGGATCATTAAGAAAAATTAAATGTAAACAATCCTGCTAAGAACCTTTATGGGTATTCGTTTTTATAAGTGAATACCTACAAAATTCATTAACTCTGTTTCCATTAATTGTTAAAACTCTTCATTTCACGGTTGGTTGCTCAGGGATGTAATTTCTTTAAAGGGACTAAAAATCTCTTATATAAAAATCTAAAGCGGGTTAGCAGTAAGGTCAGAGAAATTCAAATGAACTTGAAAAGTTAAATGAACTGTAGATGTTAACACATTAATTGTAGAATTTTTATTTCTTGTGATTATAACTTGTTGATTTCATTTTGGAAATATGAGGACACAGAGACACTGGAAGTTTTTAGGAATTGTGCCAGCAAAAAAAAAAAAAAAACAGTTGACGGCCATTGCTATTCACAACTGCTCAGCAGTGATTTCTTCAAGAGTAACTTAAAACCCCCTCAGATCTCACTGGCCACCTGCTTTACGTTGCTGCAGTGATGTACAGGTGCATGTTGTATCACGGTAACATCGCTGCTGGGTATGGTTACAGCTGCAACAAGTACATTTCTGACCACAGCCAACCTCACCCAGCATGTGAAATGTTCAGCCAGAGAGAGCAGTGAAACATTTGTTTTTAACCTGGTGTTAACTCTCTCCCAGACTAATTAACAGAATTGTCTTTAAACATGAGGTGTTTGTTTTGCAGGCGGCTCAGTTATCATGGATTGAGAGGAAGGTTGCAGCCACGTTATATGGAGAACCTCCAAGTGCCACAGTTGAAGATGCACTGAAAAACTTTCTTAAGGTACTTTTTTTTTTTTAAACATTTGGGGATGTTCATCTCCTTAAGGGCAGAGTGCTGTATATTCAAATGCATTAGTTCTTACAACATGTTGTCCACATCTGAATGAGCAGGCCTTCACAGAGAGGGTGAGACGCAGTGAGTCATACCAATGGGGATAAGGGTGCACACTTGCCCATAATATATGATATAGTTTAATGTAATGTGTTGATGCTGCTGTGTGAAGAATAAAGCTTGTGAGTTCGAATCCCGTGTGTTTTCACACGTGGCCAGAGATCGCATAAAGTTGCAATGAGTTTTGGTTTGTTGGATACCCTGTTTCAAAAGCTGGTGGCGGAGGGGTTTTCCAACAATGCGGGAAGCAGTTTGCTTGAAGCATGCTTTAGAAATGCTTCAGTCTGTGTGCCCGGTTTCTTAACAAGGTTGACTAGAAAGTAATGACACAAAACAGGGACTCGTTTTCAGTTTCATACTGTTTACTTGATTACATGCTCACCTCTGAGCTGCCCTGATTAATGAAACATGACCTACAGTGTCCTAGCGTTTGCATGCAACTTTCCTCCAGGTCGCTCCTTCATCAAGCCTTCTGTGTTTAAAAAAACGTAACCTGTGTTCCCACAATTCAGATGTTTATATAGTAGAGAAATTAATTTTGCTTCTGGCCAATATTCCTGTGCATGCCCCTTCTTCGCGTCTTATTTAACTCATCCATCAAGTTGATTTAAGTGCTCCCTGTTATGACATGTTGCTCGTGACCTGGACCTGAGCCTCCAGAGAACCTGTCTGTTGAGCTTTAAAGAAATACATCCTGCAAGGTTAAGGAAGATCCCTGGCTTCTAACCTGTGCCTAACCTTGTAACCAGCCATACCTGTGTGAAGATCAGTGTCTTCACTGAAATCTGAATATGATTAGTAGTTGAAATAGACCTACATTTATACCAGCAGCTACCATTACAGCTTTACTTGTGAATTATTTTGGATATATTACACATAACATGCTAGAGTAGTACTTTTGTCTGTATAATGAACCAAATTCTGTGTTTTTATTCAGGTTGAGGAGATCCAGCCTGGATATTCTAAACTCAACTATGTGTTTCTAGGCAAGGTCAGTGCCAGAGACTTTAGGTAACGATTGTCTTGTAAGATGTGGATGGTCCTGTGGGATCCTACTGGGACTAAACAAGGTGTTGACAGGTTTTGTTCTTTTCTTTGGCAGTGCTACAAAGACCTGGGCCAGATGGAAAAAGCTATGGATATGTATGAAGCTGCTTGTTTAGCAGATGCTGTCTCCAAAGAGGTGAGCTTTATCACTGTCCTATTGCAGTACTGTGTTTATATTCATCTCACTGGGTTATTCCTTCAGACATATTTTACCGCATTTTAAATGCTGTGTTTTTCCTCAGGAGGAAGAGGCACAAAAGGAGCTGGACTTACTCTCCCAAGCACTTGGCATGTGACAACACCGAGCAGTAGCACATTCTTTTGGAAATGTTTTTCCATGTGGTAATGGCAGTGTGTGTGTGTGTGGGTGTGAATATAGTGTGTATTCAGAGGCCATTATGTTAGTTCACTCTGTGAGTGGAGGCAGGTGCATTGTGGCATTATGTCATCAGCGGGAGTAATAAGTTGTCCTGTCAGAACCACCCTGTGTACTTTTAAATCAGGCTTGTTTCTAATGTTGTGCTTGCGTAAACATTTAATAGTGGAAAAAGAACTTGACATAGCTGGTTGAACTAAATCAGTGAGATAATTGCCCTGTCATATATAATCAAGCCTATTGCCATCAAGTCGTTGAGTTGGATTTTTTTTAATTATTACAGAAATTTGATTAATCATAAACTAAACAGGATTCAGTGTGATTGATATATATGTATTAGTGCTGTCAAAGTTAATGCGATAATAATGAGTTAACGCTAATTCATTTTGTTGACGCACAATTAACATGCACATTCTATGATTATGATCCTTGGCCCGCCCTGTAGTTTGGGAAATCAAGACGCAATGATTGCCTGCATATAAAAACTGTACAAACCTACCATGACATCACCCATTGGTTATCTGAAGAGTGGTCGTGACGCTCAAGTGTGGTCGTCACCATATTGGTAGCACTTCATTTCACCTGCTGGGTCTAATTCAAAAATAGGCAAAGAGGTAGAGTGGTAGTGGCGCTCACTAGACAGCCACCTATGGTGAGACCCTCCCACCTGTCACTCAAAGCAGCCACATCCTTAATTATGCATAACGTTTAGTCTCAATACAATTTAAACAGGTGAGTTATATAAAAAAAACACACAGGTGATGCAGAGAGTCGTCCTCCCTCTCACCAAAGGCAGACCATGCTGGATAGTTTGCAAATGGAAACACCTGGACAACTCTACAAGCAACATACAAGCAATTGGTGACTACTGCTTGCAGGCCAGTTATCACTGTGGAGGACGAGGGTCTGCTTGAAATAATTGGCATCGCATCCAAAGACCAGACATTTTGAACCGGTGGTGGAAGAAGTACTCAGATCCTCAAGTAAAAGTAGCATTACTACAGTGTAAAAATACTGTGTTAAAGTGAAAGTCCTGCATTCAAAATGTTAAGTTAAAGTACAAAAGTCTTGGCATCAAAACATACTTAAAGAACTAAAAGTATAAGTACTCATTATGCAGATTGCACGTTTCTCATTTTTCTATAACATATTATTGTAATAATTATAATTACTAATACATTATTGTGTACATCGCATTTAATGTTGCAGCTCGTAAAGGGGGAGCTAGTTTTAACTAACTTATACTTAGTTACTTTCTACCACTGTTTAGAACAGAAAAAAATGTGCAATTAAATATTTTAATCGATTGACAGCACTAATAGAACTAAACTGTGTGGTGGACTCTCATTGGTCTGACTGATGTGGTGAGGGGTGCAACTCCACTGTGTCTGACGTTTCCTTGACAGCAAAGACCTGTCACCTTTTGGGAAAGTGACTCACAGGCCATGTTGTTCCTTTCTGTTGCTTTTTGTTTTGTTTTTTTGTCTTTCCCACCACACATTCGGGTGAAATGAACAAAAGCAGACACTGGTGCACCCAATAGCAGGTCTTGGAAAGCCATGGCAATTTCACAGCCTTTACAGTGCAATGGCTACATTTACATGCAAACTTCGTAAAGTTATTGGATTATGTAGTAAAAGTATTTAGATACATGTTCTTTTATGATCCCTTTGTATGAGAGCTGATGTACTGTGGTTATTGTCCACTGAAGACATTCATTATCCATATACCTTCCTTTGCTTAGTTTCTGCATGTGACAGTATTGTCATTCCAGTATACTGTAACTGTAGTTTATCAACAGATCTAACATGAAGACACTACATAGCACACTCTGGGTGCAATAGGCTTTCATTATATTTCCTGGGCCACACTTGTACTGATTTGTTTGTGGCCTTCACTGATTCTTTTTACTTGGAACTCTAAGTAGGACATGTGAATATGTCAGAGTTTACTTATATGGCATTTCATGCACTTTTGTTTGGCCTGGTTAGCAGTCAACCCTGGGTTTTTGATTTTCCGAATTTGGGACTGCAGCCCACAAGTCCTGTGTGCTCTCTTACATGTTCCCCAGATCATTAACAAAAAAACCCTGAGGTGGGTTTAATTAAGAACCCATAGATGAATTCCTAACTGAATTGAGAGTTTACGTTAGAACCTTTGAGGACAGATTTTCTTCCTGGCAGGTTACCTCAATCCTGTGGTTTTCTGCACATTTTCTTTTGGAGCTTATTCCTTTATTGTATTTGCCTTATACTGTTTTTAAATCTGTGTCATCTGAAGTCTCAGAAAATTTCCCAATGTTAAAGAAAGAACTTGATGTCCCAAGTAAAAAAAGGGTGTGTGTGTGTGTGTGTGGGGGGGGGGGTTGGGGGGGGGGGGGGGGTTGAATATTTATAGAATCCTTCTATTACATTGGATTTATACAATACTTAACACCTAATTATCCTAATTTTGCTTAGGTTAATGTAAAAAAAAACACTTGGGTAAGTTCATATGATCCACAGTTTCTCATTTCTGTAGTGACAAAGGTGATGATCAGACTTCATCAGGACACTGAAGAACAAATAGGTCAAAGTGTTTTTACAAATTGCCATTCTGGTATGCATGCTGAGTCATTGAGGGTGAGCTTTTTTGTCATTTTTATGTCCCTGTGAGTCCAGGCCACACTGATCTGGGCTGGCTCTCTAGTAAAACTACTGAGAACGCTGGCCCATTGCTTTAGCATCATTTGATGGTGAATATTATTGCGTTCCAGGTTAGATAATTGCATTAATATGTGGTCTGATCAGACTAAAGTAATACTTATGCATTCCGAATTGTCATAATAATGTTTCTACTCAATCTTGTGTGATGCATTTGTATGACACCTGTGGTTCTGTTTCTTTCAAAGGACTTTATTAAATTAGTTTGGTTAGTTATAATTCATTATACATTTTAAGGTGAACCTGCATTGTAAAGGATTGTTTTTAATCTGTACTTTGTAGATGTTTCTACCAGCAATATGAATGTGTTTGATCTTTTTTTCTCAAATGCCAAAGCAAGTGCACTATTCCTCAAGGTTATATCAAATCTGATACATTACATAGAGATTATACTATACGGGATCATAGGCAGTGGGTACTTTTGTTGGAGTTTATAATTAAATCTGTGCAATCCTGACATGAGTTGCCATTTTGTCATTTCTCTTGTTTGTTTTGTCACTTTATGAGGAATATCTTCTTCCAATATGTTGTTTAATTTGTAACTTAATAAAAAGTTTGTGATATTTGCTATAAACTAAGTTGATCTTGGTTCTTAATCAACAAAAATGTTAGCAAGCACACTCCTGCAGACATATAAACGATTGTGGCATTGGTTCCCTTTCCCCCAGACTGAACATTTTGTGCCTGGGCTATTACAAATTAGTTACTGGATCAGTTTCCAGCCAGTGTCCCTGCCAGTCTTCAAACATTTTTCCCCATGATGGAACCACTCTAAATAGGTGCCTCCCAAACAAGCACCTTTTTGTTTATACATGTGAAAACTTCACCCTGCTGTGACAATTTTTATCAACTTCCTATGCATTTTAATCAAAAGCCTCAGTTGAGACAGATGCAGAACTCACTTAGAGCTGTGTTAAGAAAACTTTGTTTATTCACAGACATCACATAATATATCTCTGGGTATGAGCGCATCTAATCGTGATGTCTGAACATGCTGGCATGTGTTGCATAAGAATTTAGAGGCTGCAGCTTTCAAGCTTTCTTTCTTGTGAAATCCAGTGGGAAAAGTAGAACCAGTAGCTTCTATTGAAGGACTGCTGTCTGTCATGAGCAGGTGAAAAGCACCTCATCATTTTTATTTGATTCGCTTGCATTCTTGACTGTGTTGTTTGTTGTCCTTTGAACTGCGGGGCCATATTGATCCACCAGTTTCTCTCATTTGATTATGTGTGTATTTAACAATATGGTAACTTCAATAATCACACATTTATAAAAATATGCACGCATGTGATAACAGTATAAAGTGAAATGATGACATCCTTAAAACTAGAATTAAACTCTGTGCCCCTTGAGAAGAGGTCTCAAGATTATGTAATAATGCAGGTGTTTATATAGTGCTTTACTGGCACATGAGTGCAGGATTACCAATAAAAAAATAAAAAAGCTAAATACCACATTCAACCTGGCGCCATAGAACAGTTCCCTGCTTTGTTAAAGGTGCTTAAACTTGTCTCTACAGTACATTGATTGTGTAAGTGTAATGTACAGAATTCTGTTCATGTCTTCATCTTCACTGCTCTGCTCTGGTCTTTACCTGCACTCAACTCGTCCAGTCCGGACTGTCCTGAACTCGGACTTGACGTTGCTCGAATGGGACTGACTTCAGCCGTGCACTCATGTTTTACGTTTATGCAGGGCTCCTAGTATTCACCCTCCACAGCCAGCAGCCTTCTTTCTGCATTCCACATCTGCACAGTTGCTGATATTCATTCAGATCTCCATATATCCCTCTATGCATAATCTAAGCTCAGCTATGTCAAAGTTACACAACTCTCAGTCAACAGCAGAAGGATCTGTATGTGCTGCTTGCATTTTATCCTCAGCCGGTGCAGGATACAAGTTAAAATAGAGAGATTAGACGTAATGACATAGGTTACACTGTATCTTGCTGCTTCATGGAGTATTTCATCTTTGTCAGAAGGCTTATGCTACCACAGCTCCTTTTTATGCTGTGTCAGATACGCTTATTCAGTACACCGGCTTTACTGTGCAACAAGTGACCTCTCTCTTCTTATCTTAATCTTTAATCAGCATGTGCCTCAGATATTCATGTTTCCTTTGTGTTTCACTTCCACAATTAGCAGGATAAAACAGTCTTCTTGACACACCTTCTAAAGCTTCCTGTGATGCAAGGAGGGAAAGGTGTCAAAAGCAATAAGCCCTGAAGGCTGGTATTGTCTGCAAATGTAACTGAAGTCCCATTCAGTCGGACATATCAGCCATGCCATCGTCAGCTCCTTGGTACTTTGTAGTTCATTTGTGTTCAATGATTTGTCAGCTTATTTTGAGAGAGAGGTGCAAAGACAAACTTTGTTTTCCTTCTAATTCATAAAGATTATGCTTGAAGCACTGCCAAACATGACTTCACTGGCATTATTTAGCCTAAAGTTTTAATTTTGCAGGGGAAAGGAGCATGGAGAGAGCCATATCAGTATTCTTCTAGTTTTATCCGACTTTGCCACGCTCTCCAACTGGCTGGGTGCATGCGTCTCATCGATCCAGTGCAGGATGTTCTGGTGGAACAAGATAAAACACTTCTCTTTTGTTTCCACCTGACCTAGAAAGTTGGCAAGAGTTTGCTGCATTTTTTTCATGGTTAGACAATGTTTTTTTTTGTTTTGTTTTTTTTTTTTAAATGAGCTGTGCCTGATCGGCATCAATACAGAGTCACACCGGTGTCAGGTTTTTTAAACAAACCAACATGAATCTAGCTACAGTGATATTAGATCCTACATTGAATGCTTAGAAATTTTAAATGTGTCAGTAGAGATTTAATGTGATAATTTTCTCACTGAAGACAAAGGAAACAAAGTTACTCTGTTTATTATATTTAAAACAACTTTCAGGCAGGGGAATTGAAGAAACACTCAGTAGAGCAACATCACAGATATCTGTACAGTCAAAAGCTTAAAGTACTGTACTGCTACATTGAGCAGTAATATATTGTTTCACTCATAATTCATACAGTTTTATAAAAATAAGCATCTGTGGTAAAGATACTGTGAATACTAGGATATTTTTGATATTTTCTCTTAAACTGGATTACATAGTCCCGAAATGCTTCTGCAAGACGCCAGCAAACATTCAAATCCAAGATTTTACTCTCGATGCATTAGTCTCCCATGCTGAGACTGCAGTTTAGATGAGTCTACAAAAAAATAAAAGTGCCCCCAAGTGTGCCAGTGCATGAATATTTTTGTGAATAAAACTACAAAAAGAAGAATTCATTTGAGCCTGGACAATAAATGATAGGTTTTTCATAGAGCAGCATTCTTCAACATTCAAACTTTAACAAAATCTTTGTGGCTAAATAACACTGGTCTAACACTCCATTGGACAGCAGTTCACAGACACATAGTACTTTGTACCTTTTGCCTTTCAAACAGCAACTACAGGGGGTTTCAGAATACATTTGATGCCTTTCACAAGCACCGTAGATAAAATGGCTTTTGGCATTTCACAGGTCTTATGTTAGTAATGAAACTTTTATCTTAGTAGAATTTATAGGCTTAGAGCCGAGTCACTCCACGAAACTTACTAATCACCGCATTGATCAGGAGCTGAACTTAGATGATTAAATTATGAAACAAAAAATCTTGTAACTCCAGTTTTGATTGTTTATCTTCAAATAGCAACACTTGTGTGTTCTGAGACATTTCATATTACATTAAAAAAGGGTTTGGAACCCTTATTAGGAAAACCAACAAAAAGTGAATAAAAAGAGCGAACAAGATAAATTAATTACTTACAGGCAGATTTTTCACAGATACAGACAGCAAAAATTTTAACAGAAACACAAAAATTACAAGGGTGTGTTACAGCAGCTATTCAAGCTTCCAACTCCTGCTGAGGTCTGGTTCAAGCTCTTCGCTGCTGATGTGCTGACTGCAGTCCTCTGCCTTGATGGGTCAAAAGAAGTTACTAATTGCTATGTCGGGTTGTGTTTGATTTTGTAAGAGAATCAACTAAGGTGCACAACACCATGTCTGCTATGAAACTGATGCCACAACTCTTTCTGTCAGACACTGTGGTGCTTAGAAAGAAGTTAGTACTCAGTGATCACAACTGTTTAATCATTCTCAAGTCACTTTCATGTTAAGCATTTAAAACAATAAAGGATAAGAAGTTGATGAGATTTAGGCTTGTAAGTTAAGTTTTCAGCCAACAGAAATGAGTTGTAGTTTTGTGTATTATGTGTTTCATTCATTTTTTTGTTAGGGAGTCTGATGACAGCTCACCCTTGACCTCCTCAGCAAGGGGCAGCTTGGTGGCAGCTTCTAGCAGAGTCATCTTCACGTAGAGACACTGCTATGAAGAAACTATGAGGCTTCAGAGTTAGACCATAGTTGTAGTCCAGTTTGGGAGGTCTGGCTGGGTCCGCGGTGATGTGGCACTGATGGACGATGAAGGCTGTGAAGAGGAACAGCTTCAGCTTCGACAGCTCCTCGCCGATGCAGCGGCGCATACCCAGGGAGAAGAGGAGCACACTGCTGGTCAGGTCCTTGTCCAGGGCTCCATTCTTGTCCAGGAAACGCTGGGGGTCAAAGGTCTCTGGATGTTCCCACATGGACGGGTTGTGGTTGATGGACCACTGGTTGATGAAGATGACAGTGTCTTTTGGTATGGTGTAACCCATAATGGAGGTGTCCGTGGTGGTGGAGTGGGGAATGGTGAGAGGGATGAAACTTGTAAAGCGCATCATCTCGTAGATGAAGGCCATGACGTAAGGCAGCTGCAGCTGGTCCTCAATGGAGGGGAGTCGGCTGCGGTCCACCACCTTGTCCACCTCCTGCTGCAGACGTGTCTGCATCTCAGGATACCTGCATTCACAGGTGAGAGCTCCTCTTAATCTCACTTAATAAAGTCATTAGTGAGCAAATATCTCTGCAGAAACTACCTGACATGTATTCAATTTGATCTGAAGACTTCATTTGTGGATATATTGTCCCTCCTTCACCCAACCCCCAGAGCACTTTGCACACTATTACTGAAAGGTACTACAGCCGTGGAATTAACATCTCTTCTTTTAAAACTACTAGCTCAAGGTGTTGCATTACACCAGCCTGCTGCTCAAGACATCGGGCAGTGATGGGATTAAACAGCCAAGCAAGATGAAAAAATGAACTCATGTAAAATGAGACAAAGACCTTACTACTTGTATGGTGAAATGCTGACTGGGCACTTCATTCACTTTCACTGGTAAGCAGTTTCAGCTCTTTATGCTAGACTGCCAGTTCTCTGAGTCTCAGCTTTCCCACCAGGCTGTTACATAACACACCTGAACATCCTCAAGTCTGGACAGTTACTAAGGCAGATTTATTATCTAGCATTATTTCCCATTGTAATTTACACTGGATATTACTTAAGAAAAGCTGCTTACTTGACAAGTATGAGGATGATCCATTGCATGGCAGTTGACAGTGTGTCTTGACTTGCTCCAAATATATCCCCAAGAATGGGGGGCACATAGTCCTTCCCTAAGGAAAACGCTGTTTTGTCTCTCAGTTGGTCCAGAGCTACTATAAATGCATCTGTCATGTCTCTGATGGTTCCTGACTGGAATGTTTTTCTGTGTTCAACAACTTTATCTCGAACGAACTTGCTAAACTCTATGTTGAGCCTCTTGAAGTTTTCAAATATGGTTTTGATGGGGTTGGGGAAGTACTGGAGCCAGGGCATCACGTCCACTATGCTCCCTGCTCCCACTGTTTGGGTGAACTGGTCGTTCCTGCCCACCACCTGCCGAAATTCCTCGTCATCATAGGAGTACCTCTTCCCAAAGCACACAGCGCTCATTATGTTGGCGGTGGACACCACTAGATAAGTCATGGGCTGGAAATACTCGTCCCGCTTCGTTTTCTCCACAAACAGCTGCAGCAGCTCTCTGAACTCGCAGAGGACGTGGTGCTCAAATGTCTTTTTGGTGTGCGCGTTCCCAGTGGAAAACATCCGCACAGTGGAATGGGCCACTTTGCGCTGCGCCTTCCACCAATCCGTCATAGTGCCAAACGCCATACTGTTCCCTTCGGACACGTATTGGAAGGAGGTGAAGTTCGGCCTGCCGGCAAAATCAGGTCCCTGTTTGACCAATGCTTGTCTGATGCAGTCCCCATTCAGCACCACCACGGTCCGGGAGCCCAGCTTTATTTGGAAGACGTTGTCGTATTTCTTCGCCATGCGCGCAAAATACAAGTGTGGTGCACTGCCAAGTTGAGCAGCGTTCCCGATGAATGGCCAGGCCAGCGGACCCGGCGGGGAGGGGATCGAGGGCTGCCGGAGCCACCGCCACAGGTGCAGGGAGAACAACAGGATCACACATGTCAGTAACAGAGCTCTTACATTCGCTGTATCAAACCACTCCGATGTCACATCCATGATGGGAGTCCTGTAGGGGGATTGTGACCATCATATGGATATTAGACACATATATAATTAAAAGTTTAGAATATATGGTACACTTTGCATGTAGGCTTGTGGCATTAAATGTAATGAAAGATGTGTTGAATTAGTAGGTGAGTAAATACCTGTACCTATGTCCTTGGTTCATCGAAAAATACCACTATTTAATTCTGTTTCTGTTTTGAAAAAAACTTCAAATCCCACTTGTTTATTCGTGAACAGATCAGACTACATTTAGAACTTGAAAAATATTAGAATGTTGCTCTTAAAAATGTACAAAACCAAATATAAACATTCACAGCTGTGCATCCACAGACTCAGTGTGGGGACCCTGCTCTCTGTCCGCAGCCTGCGCAGGCTTTGAGACCCGGCAACACCAGCTGAAGTCATTTATCCCCAAACAGCGCAACAGCGTGGGCAGGTTTGTTGCAAAGGGTGTCACCCTACCCTCCCACCATCACCTCTTCCTCCACCCACCTCTCTCTGGCTCTCTCCCTCCTCCTTTGCTTGTAAATGGGAGCGTTTAAACTCAAATCAATGAACGGAGGTGAGTTTTCAAAGACAATAATAGATGATGAAAATACAAAAGACATTATACCTATGGAGGTTTAGTCATTTAAAATTCATTAAAGTGCTTTAAAACAATAATAATAAAGGATATAATAATTATACACATTATTATGATTATGATGAATAAAACAATCATAATAATTATAAACATTATCATAATAATTATTCATTAGTCATAAGACTTTCATCTGTAGTCCCCATGCTGTTGCTGCTGCTGAATATTATTGTTATTATTATTATTATTGTTGTTGTTTGTTCCTCTCCTTTTTCAGGTAGAGTGCACTGCCGAGTGTGAAACGTGATGTCTCCTACAAGGCCTACATGATGCTACAGTTGTGTTCAAAGTATTTTCGTCCAGGAATTGGTGAAGCAAGTTTTAAAAATGTAAACATTCTACAAGGATACCTACAAATTACAAAAGGGCTCTAGACTCCTGCTCGGAGTATTTGTATCTTATGGAATGAAAATGCCACAGTGTGAAGGTGTTTTGAGGGTGCACGTTCCCATCAGCCCACCAGGAGGCGAACCCCGTGATGTAACTCGTTAATTCCTCCTAACAACCCCAGATCAGACCCTATACGTCCCACTGGTGTGTTCATAGAACAATAGTAAATGTGGAGTACTTTGGGAAACGCCCCAACAAAGCTTAAATCATCATCTGCTATATGTCAGAGGACCCCGGTCAAGGCTGGACAAAGGTAGTAGGACTGTCTCTGCTCTCTCGTCTGTTTACTGCGACTAGATAGATAGATAGATAGATAGATAGAAATACTTTATTAATCCCAATCTGGGAAATTGCATTGTTTCAGCAGCGGTTCACACTCAATATCAAACACACATACCAATAAATATAATAGTTAACTAACTAAAAATATAAAAATATAAAACAAAATATAAAATACTGCCTTAGTCAAGTTCAGACCAGGCCATCGTTCAGTCTGACGCTTTTTAAATTGTGTTTGTTTGCATTCTGCTCCTTGCTTTCTGTGCGATCAGTGTGCAGAACATACTGTATGTGGGTCTCCGTCCTTAGTTCCGGATGGGATTCAGGGATCCTGCTTCAGCACCGCGGAGAGCGGCTCAGATAAACCCGCTGGTGGTGTCCGCTGACCCTGACCAGCTCCCCAGACCTGCAGGTCTAACAGCTTTCTATAGTATTATGGTTACATAAAAATGTAACTAAATTCTAAAACATTTTGCACCCTAAGGAGTGGTAATCAGAAACACTGAGGTTCTCTGAGTAGCCTACTACTTTGCAGTAGCCAAATTACTCATTATATAACGAACTTTTTGGGGGTTATTTAATAGAATAGTTGTCTTTCTACAATATTATTGCTATTACTAGTTTACAGAATACAGTTATGAGCAATATCCTCAAATAATTAGGCTGTGAAATGAAGCTTATTCTTAATAAATCTACCTTGTCTAATAGCCTAATCATCACTGCATCTACAAAATAGTATTGATGGTCTTTATAGCAGCTGATTGCATTTAATTACTTTTTAATGACATTCATATATAACAATATTATCCTAAATGATACATTGCAGTTCTGTTTTAACATTTAATTATAGTATGAATATATTTGAGTAGGTTAATAGAAAGGTAAATCACAGAGACACTTACTGAGGCAGAGCCCTAAAGTTGTGTGATCTCCTTTTGTTCCAGTGTTGAGTGAGACCAAGGTGGAGACAATAGAGTGAATGAACAAGTGGGCCCAACTATTAGACCAAACCGCAACAGGTCCCCCAGGAGGTCCCCCAGCCTTTCATTCCACATAGTATGAAGCATGTTGGATGTGCCCAAGTCTTCTCATGTGACCAAGTAGTGGCATTATTGTCAACCAGTGATTAATGGATATCACACTAACAGGGCCAACTTTTTATTTGTATGAGGCTTTTGTTTGTTCACTTTTTAACCAACCACACACACACAGACACACTTATATATATATATACAGTGGGTACGGAAAGTATTCAGACCCCTTTAAATTTTTCACTCTTTGTTATATTGCAGCCATATGCTAAAATCATTTAAGTTCATTTTTTTCCTCATTAATGTACACACAGCACCCCATATTGACAGAAAAACACACAATTTTTGACATTTTTGTAGATTTATTAAAAAAAGAAAAACTGAAATATCACATGGTCATAAGCATTCAGACCCTTTGCTCAGTATTTAGTAGAAGCACCCTTTTGAGCTAATACAGCCATGAGTCTTTTTGGGAATGATGCAACAAGTTTTTCACACCTGCATTTAGGGATCATCTGCCATAAATTTGTATCCTACATTTAGAGGACTAATTTGTGCACCACATGAGCACATACCCAGTTTGTGGGAGCCAGAATTATTTTTGGTTGATAGGGGATCAAATACTTATTTCACTCACTGACATGCAGTTCAATTTATAACATTTGTATCATGTGCTTTTTGGGGATTTAACAAATAGAACTGATTACATGTACAGACAAAACTAAACAGAAAATACTAGTGTTCTTTGACCTTGTAACTTGAAAAGTGAGCCTCTATTAGCTTAATATTGATTGAAATTCAGGATGATGTTTCCATTTATTGACAGGCTTAAGTTCAGTACAAGAAGGGCACAAGGGGCTGCAGGGCGTGCACAGTTTGATAGGACAACACTGAAAGTTCTCTAATCATGTAGACACACAAAAACCCCCACATCAGAACTGCCTGTCTTGTTAATTATTTTCCATTAGAGATGAATCAGCGTGCCGCTGCATGATTGGTCTGACTATCACCAAACTCAACTGTCATCTGGCTTGGCGATGAATCAGAGAGAGCTGAACGTGGGAGCAAACCGTTTTACTTTGGTCCGACTGCAAGCGTCTCATTACAACTGAATGACCTCAGTGACTCCAAATGCCGTGAAGGTGTCTCCTCTTCATTCTCACACTAACAGGACATGTCCCCCCCTGAATTCTAAAACATTTTTTTGTCTTACTGCAGGAAGACATTTTCAGAGGTCTGCAGTGCAGATGAACTGTGGGTACTTTGGAAAGAATGAGAGGCTTGTTACGTGTTCAGCCGCACGACTGCGCTTTTCAAATCCCCACCAACTGAAAAAGCCATGCCCACTTCTATCCTTGTATCTGTTTTCATCACTTATTGTTTTTATTGGCCTAATTGAAGAGGCTGATGCAGCCCATGGAAAATAACCAGTGAACGGAATGTGAATAGTTTTTAATGAAGACGACATGTTGTGTTTTTGTGGATTACCTTGTGAAAGAAATGAAGTGAGGATTATGTGAAAATGAATCTTGATGACAAGTTTGATCAGGACCTCAGATTTCAAAATTGGCAAAGGCACATCTTTTTGCTCTTTGTGAGTTTTGTCCCAAACTCTATCTAGCAAAAGTTGCTTCAAGCAGTGGTAGGCTCACAAATAGTCTCTTCAGGCAGGAAACTGCTCTGAGTGACCTCAGATCCACAGTTCACATCTAATATTAGTGCAGTGTGTGTATGTGTAAAATGCAAATTCCCCATCACACACACAAAACACACAGATGAATGTTTGACCTCAGTACCAGAGGCTGTCACTTCTCCTTCCCTTGTCTGATGAGGCCTAATCTTATCGAGTCTCTGTGGGATGAAAGTGTTGCTATTCTAAGCCAAACCAGATCTGTCATTAAAGGTCACTGAAGCTTAGTTGTCTCCCCCCTTATGTTTATCTATTTCCCCCTGTGACAGGTCAAAGGTGACACAGCACTCAAAGGGAAGCTAAGCCTCTCCTAAGCAACCCCCTTCCCTGCCTTCTTTGGTGTTTTTACAAGAAAGTAATGATTAAGGGCGGTAATGCACAATGGGCTGAAGCCTGCAGAGATGGAAGTCACGCAAGGTGCTACCTCTTATCCCAGGCCAAACTCCTATCTGCCATATGAACCACAGCCATGACTTTCAAGGAAACAGGATGCAGGGAGCCCAGAGCTCAGGGGGTATGCTTTTAAATGATCTCAGCAGGATCTTCTTGTCTGTCTAGTAGCATGCAGTGAAACCAAAACTGTGCTGCTTACTCAGTTAAAAACTAAGCAAAAAACACCAACTTTTTAAGAACTGACAAAAACTCCTTAAAATTAATACATTTCAGTATTGTACTTCAGTAAAGCTAAGGGGCTCACAAGAGACAATAGCAAAAAATGGTGAAAACCAAAGCGGCAGAGTTGAAAACATTCAATTTTTAGTCCCCAGTGCAGGTCAAGTTCCAAAAAGACTCCATCCTATGTTTCAGATATTGCAACTCATCATCTTTTCATTTTAACTTCCCTGACTCATAAACATTCACTTCTTTCTAACACTTTAAGACCATCATTGGACTTTTAGACTTCAAGAAGCTTCTTCAAGAGCCACAGGAGACATCATACAACTGCTCTCACATGCTGGTTTCAGCCAGGACAAATGGCTGTTAGAAGTAAGGCTGCTTTGCTTGACCGCATTGAGCTTTGTGGCTTCTGTTCATAAATGTGCTGTGTGTTGTTATCTTATGTTATAATACTTTGGGTAAGGAAAGTGATTAAAGCAGCGTGAATTAATTTTCTTTAACCCATTAGCTCCCTAATTGCAAAGAAATGTTTAGATGCATTACTTTGCATTGTCAAATAGTTTTAGATTTTCAGATATATTTCTTTTACATATATTTATACAGCTATTTTTATTACCTCATGCCTGGCCATTTTAAAGCACCTTATAATCACTGTCTTTGGTCTCTTATTATAGCTATTGTTGCAGTTATAGTTACTGGTTCTGCTGCTTCACTAATTGTACTTGTTTTTTATTAATTGTACTTATAGTTAGGTCCACAAACTCTGGAAAATATATAAAATTTATTATTAAATTCCACTTTTATTCTTCAATTTAATTCTCAATCTGCATCTTTTATTTGAACCACTGTTGTTAATTTATTTGTGCATGTAAAATGCACAAATACCTTCACCTTCAAAGATCTAGCACACGTAAATGTAAATACCACTGTGTAATATGTTGCTACAGTAGAAACAAACTACTTCCTCTCCACCCACATTCCCTTTCCTCCCCAAAAACAACAAACCCAGCAGATCTGATTCTATTAAGAGAAGGACTGGTGGAATGATACAGACACAGTAAAATATACCGTATTGGGAGCTCAATGCACAAACAGGTCGCTGAGTTCTCTGGTTTTATTTTCTTCTCAAAAATGACACAACTGCTGGAGGACACATGTTTATTTTATTTTATTTCTGGACAAAAAACATCAGCTTAAATTCATTATACCTTTAAAATATATTAGAGCAAATTTGTTAAGTATCCTTAACGTACACTTGAAAATTGTTATAACAGTATTACATTTAACAAGAAGCATCTTCTGTCTTGGATTCCTAAAATTCTGTTTCAATTGTTTAGGTCTCAGGATAATATTTCCTATCACTGTTAGAGAGGGTGCACACTGTGCAATGTGACCAGTGATGAGTCTGTTGTCCTTTGTCCTTTTTATCTCTTTAGGACACGGTTAATTGACTTGCAAGTACTGTTCATGCATGCTTACTTTGGATGATATGCTTTGATAGAAAACAGTGAAATATAATCATTTACAGTGAAGTAACAGGTACAAGGTACAGCTGCTAGCTTGATAGACATGCTTGTTGGCCCTTTAGGCTGGCATTTAATTTCTTGCATGATTAATTGAAGTGTGTTTTATCTGCTTTCTGTCTTTTTAAAGCACTTAGTAGGAAAAACCTCTGGCTCCTTATCTGAAACTTAAATAATTCAATCTTCAGGCATTCAAAACCCAGTTTAGAATATTTGCCTTAAAACAGGACTCAAACTCAGACTCTAGGCCCCAGGTGGCTCTGCTAGGTAATGTGATAAAAGAACAGCAGTGATGTGGCCCCAGTATGAATGAATGAATACTTTATTGTCATTATACATAAGTACAATGAAATTACATGTGCCACATCTGATCAGTGCAAATATAAAAAAACATAAAAAAAAAACAAATGACAGAAGAACTGTTACTAAATAAATAATACCTCTCATAGAGCATGGCGGTCCCCTGTTGTTTTGGGAGGAAAAGGACTCTCTTTCTCTCTCTCTCTCTCTCTCTCTCTCTCTCTCTCTCTCTCTCACACACACACACACACACACACACTCGGCTCATTGTTTTGGCTTTACAGCTCCCAAATGTCACTAATAGTTTCATTCTCACAGCTCTCATTACTGTCATTTTCAGTAACAACCTGATTTAATGACAAGTCTTTGATAAACCCACTGAACCTTGCATCAGACAGCAGCCAGACAAAGTCAGCACTTAGTTGGTGAACATACAACTTCTCTTAAAAACATGTCTATTCCTCTTAAAAACTATATTTATCTTTATCTGATCTTGGACTAAATAAAAAAAAATGTGTATTATAGAAATTATGGTCTAGATGAAATTACAGTACAAGTGTTGCCAGGTCTAACTCAGGTCAAATGTGTGTACAGTATGTGCTCCTTGTTGGCCACTGTTTGGTTATGTCTATTGGTTGACATGCTCTAATACCTCTAGTTAGATCCCAGTGTTGATAGGGCTTCATTTGGCCAGCATCTTGTCTGGACTAGCAGAAGGACCTCTAACTCTTTGTGATTGATAAAATAAGATATAATGCCTCTTTGTTGCACAAGGTCTTTAAACAGGGCTGGTTGCCTTCCACTTACAGAATGATCACACTATGACCAGTTGAGAAAAAATACACATAGCACAATTCATCCCTGTGGAGTCATCTGCCAGTGCCACACTATGTACAGTGCCCAGTCCCTGTACAATGCCATGCACCATGGCTGCCAAGGTGCTCACAAGGTGGACAAAGCATTACCAGAATTGTGTGGGACTATTTTGTTTCTCTGACATAAGGTTGGAAATAAAAAAAGAGAAGTGCTGTCATTGTTTTTGTTACTCTAGCAGAGAGGTAAGAGAATGACCTGTCACTCTGGATTATTTCTGTCTCAGCAGGGCTTTGATCTGCACTGACAGCCTCAGATAACTTTTACATACTAGAGGAACATACGCTTCCTCACTGTGTTTGGATTGGCTCCCATGCACAGGACACAGCTACAGCTGGCACTGGCAATTGCATTTGCCATGCAGAGTTTTGCAACTTTTGCAGAAGAAAAAATTGGCAAATTGTTGCAACTCAAAGATACAGTATGTAACTTTTTTCAAATATTTTTATTGTAGAAATCTGCTCCAAAACTTGCTATAATGTGCAGAGGTGCTGTTGAAGCCTCCTGTGCGCCAGACTCATTGAACAGCAACGGCAGCGAATCAAATCAAACTTTATTTGTTTAGCTCCAAATCACAACAAAAGTCATCTCAGGACATTTTACAAAATAAGATCTAGACCTTACTGTTATCACTATTATTACAAAGGAAAAACCCAACAAATCCCCCTTGAGCAAGCACTTGGCGACAGTGGGGAGGAAAAACTCCCTTTAACGGAAGAAACCTCTGACAGACCCCGGCTCTTGGTGGGTGGCCTTCTGCTTCGAATGGTTGGGGTGAGTGGATAGAGGAGAGACAAAAGAAGAAAAGCAACATGTTATACCCCAGTTCTTTTACTGGACAGATCTGAGTAAAGAAGGAGTCCGTCTTTCTTGATTTTAGTGCTGGTTTATTTACATATACATACATACATATATATATATATAGATATATATATATATATATACACAGCATATGCATATATATACATATACTTATTCCTTTTATTACATGCACATTCTACGATTATGACCCTTGGCCCTCCCTGCAGTTTGGGAAATTAGGAAGCAAT
>NW_018127883.1:7900662-7964771 GCF_001952655.1 Monopterus albus | reverse complement strand
TGCAGCATTTTAGATTAACTGGAGGCTTTTTAGGGAATTATTGGGACATCCTGATAGTAAAAAGTTACAGTAGTCCAGCCTGGAAGTAACAAATGCATGGACCAGTCTTTCAGCATCACTTTGAGACACGATGCTCCTGATTTTCGCAATATTGCACAGGTGAAAGAAGGCAGTTTTAGAGACTTGGTTTAAGTGTGATTTAAAGGACATATTCTGATCAAAGATGACTCCAAGGTTCCTCACAGTAGCACTGGAGGCAAGAGCTATGCCATCTAGAGTAACTATATGATTAGATAGCAGATTTCTAAGGTTTTCAGGCCCAAGCTCAATGACTTCAGTTTTGTCAGAGTTTAGAAGTAAGAAATTACAAGTCAGAAGTAAGAAGTGCAGCAGTGCAGAGATATTAGCTTCTGAAAGGTTTTGAGCAAGATTGACTTCTCTAAGCAGTCAAAGATTTTCAGTTATTTCTATTTGTACAGTCAGAACTAATTTATGGATAGCTATATACAATTGATATTTACAGTAAGTTATGTAGATTAATGTACAATATACAACAGACTATGGATTTAAATAACAGGTAATGGATAAGGTACATTAAGCTTATGGAACACTAGTGCAATGGGATGAGATGGAATGAAACAGTGCAGAATAAGAGATAAGTTACATGAGTGAACAGTTCAATGTATGTAAATAGTGCAAAGATAAAGATAAATATAGAGTATCTGCATATGTACAGTGTGCAAATGAATACAGAGCAGTATTCTGTGAGTAGACTATGTGCAAATTAGCAGATAACTTCAGTGTTACAGGTAAAAGAAATGTATTGCATTAGTCCTAGGAGGAGAGATGAGAAGGAGTGAGGTGGGTGTAGTGATATAGGGGAAGGCAGTGGGGGGGTCAATGGGGGACAGAGTTCAGTAAGAAGACAGCTGTGGGGAAGAAGCTGTTCCGATGTCTACTGGTTTTGGTCCGGAGGCTCCTGAAGTGCCTCTCAGAGGGCAGGAGGTCAAACAGGTTGTGAGCAGGGTGAGAGGAGTCCTTGAGAGGTGAACTGTAAGTGGCCAAAAAGAGCCACAGTGAGTCATTTTAATTCACAATATTTCAGCAGGTTGTATTAATTTCTGTACCCCAGACTCAGTTTGTTCAGACAAACATAATACATGTGTATTCAAGTGGATTTATGAATGGTATGTGAGAATGCCTTTCTTCATTCATAAAAGTCTCTCTGTTCTGAGTGTCTTTTTTAATCCACATTCTTTGTAGTTTACATTCCTGTTTGCAGCCAGGTGATGGAGTGCATGTGTCAGGCTGAATGGAACACACCAAACTGGATAGACAAGGTTGTAGCAGCTGCAGAAGCACGCGATGCTCTGTAATCTCCTGACACTTACACGTACACATGCATGCAAACACACCTGCTGGGAAATTTTTCTCTGTGACCGCAATCACATTAAAAATTAATCAGACAGTAACAGCAACAGTTTGTTGATTTTGGGTTGAATTTTAAAAGATGAAAATGCGCTTATGTAGTTTTCATTATTACAGTAACTGCCTGTTTTCCAAAGACTTGCCCTTGGCTGCTCAATAGATGGTAGCAGATGAGGGCGTTTAGAGGTAAGATGAGCTGTCGACGAGTTATTGTTACAGCACAACCATCACGTGTGGTGGTTCTGCCCAGACAATTGTCTGTTGCACCATCTTCTCACGAAAAAATTGAGAGAGGGAGGGGAGGGTTTTCAGCACAGGAAAGAATCTCTCAGAAGCAGCTGTTAAAGTCTGCTAGATCAGATCAACATAACTAAAAAATCTGATGGATGCTTACATAGAGCATGTTGCACTGAATCACTTTTCAAAGTGAATGCACCATAGAAAATGATTGAAATGTTCCTCTGTTCTTTGAAGCACTGTGTAACTATTGTTTGGAAATGTATTGTACAAATAAAGATATTATAGCCATCTTGCGTATCACGTCTTGCAGCCTTATTAATTTTGCATACCTTATACAGTCTATCCACACTTATAATGTACTCATAATGAAAATCATTTCAAGTCTTTTAAACTTAATCAAATTATCAGAACATTTTGAAACACTGTGTCTAATGGCTGGCGAAACCAGTGTTATCTTTCAATGCACATCGTTAAACGCAAGCCACTGTATGGCATCTGCACCATAAAGCAGACTCAGCAGTCTCTGGCTTATGCATTTAAAATTGCCACATGCTAGCCATAATGACTACAAATGTGATATTGCAGAGCAGCATTGTAGTATTCAAGTCTTGAGTCCAGATTTTCAGGACTAGTGACTCAACTTGAGCACTGACTGCATTTGGACACGAGAATTTGTTAGGAGGACTTGATTTTTATTTTTATAATAGGCATAAGATGGTAAATGGTTTTATACTTTACATACTGTGCTTTTCTATGCATTGCAGCACACTCAAAGCGCTTTCACACTATTTGGCCATTCACCCATTCACACTCACAAGCACTCATACATTCACACACCAGTGTCATCACCGGGGACAACTGAGGCGTCAGTGTCTTGCTCAAGGACA
Organism: Monopterus albus; assembly: GCF_001952655.1. NCBI lineage: Eukaryota > Metazoa > Chordata > Actinopteri > Synbranchiformes > Synbranchidae > Monopterus > Monopterus albus. Next base: position 7,962,216 of record NW_018127883.1, on the reverse strand, counting down.
CGTCGACATGTGGACTGGACAAGCTGGAAACTGGACCACTAATCTTCCGGTTAGGAGATGACTCCTTAGCCACAGCCGCCCCTAAAGATAGATAGATAGATAGATAGATAGATAAATATTGATACTAAGACCTGTTCATTCGCATCATGCTGTACCTGCAATATCCACTTCCAGTCTTTGCTAATTGTTGCCAACATCTAGTACTTTCCTTCCTCTTCTGCAAGTTAAATATATCAAATAAAACTATTAGAAAACATACAACTTGTTAGGTCAAAGGTCAAGTGACTCAACCATGAATTTTTACAAGCATTTAGGTGCAACAAAGCAATCTCTGTCTCACCCTGGGAAATAAAGCGACACATTTCAACTGGAACCTGGTGTGAAAGAGTGAGAAGAAACCTTCAAGGAAATAGTGATAAAATAAAACTCAATGTGTGTTCTGTCTGCATATCCTCCATATACCTGCACGCACCAGTAGATCCATCCATCCATTTTCTATACTGCTTAGTTCCAAATGGGGTCACGGGGGGCTGGAGCCAATCCCAGCCAGCTGCGGGCGAGAGGCGGGGTATACCTTGGACAGGTCGCCAGTCCATCGCAGGGCACCAGTAGATATATTTGCTAAAAAAAAATATTATCTATTTGTGCAGTTTGTGATATTGCCACATTTCTATTTTTAACACTGTGTGGCTGCCACTGTATTGGCACAGTTGGCTGGGTTTGATACCTCGATGTTTGGTTGGAAAATAATCGTCAGGGCAGGTACAAGAAACAGTGATGTGATGCCATTTTGTCTGCCTATTTTTATCAAGCCATGTACAACTTCCTGGTTTTGGATTTAGGGTGTGGGTGGAAATACTTCTACCCCACATTCTGATCTACACATTTTCCCAATACTATTGAAGTCAGATGCAGCAAGGGAATATGTGTCCAACCATGGCCATAGCTGTGTCAACACTGTAGTATTAGAAATAGGTTGTAACTGACCAGAGAGAAGGCTGCCATACATATAGAAGGTATCACTGGGCCTTATCAACCCTATCCAAAAAATTTAAAGATAAGAAATGTTACGTCTAAGATGCCATTTTGATGAAAACAAATAAAAAGACATCACATGTGGCCAGTTCTGGATAAATTTTCCTCTACAAATATGGTATAAACAGGTCATTGTTAAGTGTAGTATTGGTTTTGGTGCGTTGAAAGTGCTTCTTCATTCATACTGCAGGTGTAATAACAAAGCAATGATGATTCAACCTAATACAGCATACATATTTACTGTATAACGCACAGACACATGCCATGAGAAAGATAATCCAGTAGCAGGATTAGGCAATAAAACCCAGCAATTATCTATGCTCCAAACACAGTTGCCCCCACAAGCCAGTCTGACTCACTAACATCATTCTATAACCATAGTATGGGTCATCATTTGCCATTCATCAGCATCCCAACCATTTCTATAACCATAGTATGGGTCATCATTCATCAGCATCCCAACCACTGTTTCCAGCTTACTCATCATTCCTTAGTCACAGAAAGTGATCTCAGTCCCAAAATTTATTTTGACATGTAGTTTGTGTCCCTTCAGGTTACACCATTCATAACAATAAAGGCAGACATTTTCAAAAATCACAGCTAGTGTTGATGTTGGCTGATTGCCTGCATTCACTCGACAGTGTCACTTCTTCTTTTCTTCCTTATGGAGCAGAAGTCCTTAGGTGTGCCCCTGCCTTATTTCATTCCGGTTAGATTATTGTGATTCCCTTTTCACTTGTCTCAGCAAAACAGTCCATCATTTACAAGTAGCTGAGAATGCTTATATAAACTACTGAACAGACAGAAACATTTTTAAACAGCTGGTGAATGTAGTGAAACACCTAGTAGCCAAAGTGCTAGATATGTTTCTCTGAGTTTGACAAAGACCTGACCATAAAAAGGGAGAGAATACTCTGTTTATATTTGTTACTTGGCCACAAACATGATTACCAGCTTGAAAATGATGTGCTAACAAAAATTGTTGCATGAACATTTCTCTTGCACCCAAGGGGTCATGAATTATTAGTTAATGCTTTAAATGAAAGAAAGTCTAGTGTATTTTAAAGTAATGAAAGTAAATAAATAGTTCTAAAAGTACATAAACTTAATATACAGGATTAGCTAATGTTAACATAGCTCGTTAGCTGTGAGGTTTCACTTCTGATGTTGCTGGTGCCACCACCAGCAGGGAATATAAAAAACACTGAACATTTTCTCAGTATGTAACATAGTTTAGTCTTATCGTAAAAGAGGCACATTAGAAGTAAATCAAGTTTATTTATAAAGCACCTTTCTAAATCAAAAACATTGCAAAGTGCTTCACATCATATAATATAAATATAATATTATATAAAAAATAATAACTAAGATAGAGACAATAAATATGTGGGACTGCATTTTAAAGTGTCCGTGGTGTTCAATAACACCGCTGCACCACCCACATCAAGACAGACTCTACAGAGAAACAGGTGTACCTGTCCTCAGAACACATTTTGCTGATGAGAATAGAAGGGTGCAGCCTCACAGAGACGGCCTCTTTGTTGCCCATTAGTGCTGCCAAGCTGAAAACAAAGGTTCCCTTGAGCCTCTGCAGGCCAGGCCAGAGGCCCTGTTCCTCTCAGACAGGGCTAAAAGAATGGTCCAGTCTCCCTGAGGATCACCTTTTCCCAGCCTATATCAGCATCTGGGATCCTTATTTGTGGGGAAATCCAAGAGAAAAACTCCCGTGCAGGATATTCAGCTTGAAATGTAATTCACCAGTACCCCCAAACCTCAGCCATTAGAGTATCCTTTAAATTTGCAGTAAACTCTTTATTTGTCTTCCTATTTTTGTGCTGTGGATCTAAATTTGAATCCATATACAATATTTGCTGTGGTGTATTAATGGGAACTGGTTAGTATAGTTTGGAGCATGTTGGCTTCCATTCCTGTGGAAACAAAATACACTTGATCCAGTCATGTAATGACATAAGCCAAATAGCCAGTGCTAAAAGAAGAAATCTTTGCAGCCGTTACCAAATCCCTGAGGGGAAGGATGCTTACCACAAATTACCACAATCTCTCTGTGTGCCAATATATCATTTGTATGCAAATTTATGAAGCCAAAATTTAAGTATCATGAAACTAAATAAAAACAAATTCATATTTTATGAATCAGCTCAGTATGTTAATAATATTAATAATGTGCCACTGTATCTTGATTTAATTATTTGTATCAATGCTTCTACTGAGAGGGACATTCATATGCATTTCTCATTAAGTGGTGTTCCATTGATACGTGAGTCAGTTTTTGCAAAAATATATCTATTTACAATGTTATATAACTGTTATGTAATTATTTTGCACTGTGCACAGTGTGAGTCTTAATGTCTGTGTGCAAGCTATATATGTCTGGGTGTAACATCATTATGTTCCGTTTAAATGGACAAACCAGCTTTGGCAGTCTCTCTCTCACATTTGGATGAGTAACATGTGCAATACTGTCACAAGTATTTGGCACCTTGAACAGAAACTGAGCTGTTTGTTAGACAGAGGAAGTTTATCAGCATGGGAACATTGTCTGTATCACCAGCTGTACCTGCAGAGATTTATGTAACTAAATGTGGGTTATAACTGTAAATAGCCTATTTGGAAAGTAGTCAGTTTGCCACAGTTTGTCGGATTTATACAGACAGGGGAGTCATAAGAGACTTCCTTTAAATTTCTGTTGTGAAATACTCGTTCATATTGTACTGGGAAAAAGTTTTCTTCTTCTTGATTCTTATATTGAAGGTGACTTGTGGATGGCCTCACAGTGAGCTCATATACACAATCACACCCATTGTCATGAAGTGCTTTGAGTGCCTGGTCCTGGCACACCTAATGACCTATCTCCCACCCACACTGGCCCCCCACCAATTTGCCTACCACAGGAATAGGAGCACGGAAGATGCAGTCTTCATAGCACTACACTCTGTACTCAGACACCTGGACAACAACAACACCTATGCAAGAATTTTGTTTGTGGACTTCAGCTCAGTGTTTAACACCATCATCTCCAAATTAGCCACCAAACTTGGAGACCTGGGCATCAGCACCTCCCTCTGCAACTGGATTCTGGACTTTCTGACCAACAGGCCTGTTAGGTCAGACAACACCTACTCCTCCACCTCTATCCTCAACACCAGCATACCACAGGGCTGTGTGATGAGCCCCTCCCTCTACTCCCTTTTCACCCAAGACTGCAGGCCTTTGCAATGCTCAAACACCATCATCAAGTTTGAATATGACATCACAGTGATCGGCCTCATCAGCGACAATGATGAGACAGCCTACAGGGAGGAGGTACAGCACCTGGTTGTGTGGTGTGCTGACAATAACCTGCTCCTTAACACTAATAAGACCAAGGAGCTCATTGTGGACTACAGGAGGGAGAAAGGAGGCACACACGACCCAATCCATATTAACATCATGGTTGTTGAACGTGTCTCCAGCTTCAAATTCCAGGAGACCCACCTTTCAGAGGATCTGTCCTGGACCCCCAAAATCTGAAGCCTGGTTAAGAAGGCTCACCAGCGCCTCTTCTTCCTGAGGACACAGAAGAAAAACCACCTGTTTTCAGCCATCCTAGTGAACCTCCACCCCAGGGCCATTGAGAGCATCCTCACCAGCTGTATCACAGTCTGCTTTGGAAACTGCTCTGTCTCCAACCGCAACGCATTGCAGCGGGTGGTGAAAACTGCCCAACACATCACAGGGATCCACTTCCAGCCACTGAGGGTGTCCACAGGGAATGCTGTCTCTGATGTGCTCACAGCATTCTCAAGGTCTCCTCTCACCCTGCTCACAAACTGTTTGACCTCCTGCCCTCTGGGAGGCACTTCAGGAGCCTCTGGACCAAAACCAGTAGACTCACAGCTGTCTCCTTACTGAACTCTATCCCCCTTTGACCCCCCCACTGCCCTCCTCTATACCACTACACGCACCTCATCTCTCCTCCTGGGACTAATGCAATACACTTCTGTTACTTGTAACACTGAAGTGATCTGTTAATTTGCACATACTCTACACACAGAATACTGCTCTGTGTTCATTTGCGCACTGTTCATATGCAGATACTGTATATTTATCTTTGCACTATTTACATCCATTGAACTGTTCAGTCATGTAACTTATTGTTATCTTCCTTTTCTGCACTATTTCATTTTGTATATTGTATATTACCTTATATAACTTACCTTAGGTATCAGTTGTACATATCTATTGATACTGACCATACATACTGTAGATACTGCGCACTCTGCACTACTGTTATTGCACTTCTGGTTAGATACTAAAATGAATTTCATTGCCTTGTATTTGTACAGGTGTAATGACAATAAAGTTGAATCTAATCTAATCTTATCTAATATACAAAGACCCAAGAATTACACAGAATCCATATGGAGTCATGTCTCATCCACATCAACACCAGAACACCAGACCCTCCATCTGTAGGCCACTTTCAAACTTCTGGAGCTGACACTGGGCATGTCATGCCATTAGTGCTCCTCTGTGATGAAGAAAAAAAACTTCAAATGGAAAGCAGCAGCATCAGTCAGAAACAAGTAGCTACACACCATCTACTTTCTGCATTTTGGTGTTGGCTTTGGTTTATTTTCTCATCCTTGAGCAGAAACTTGCAGAAATATCCAGTGTGGGTAGATGGCAGATGGTACAAACAGGGAGTGTAAAGTACAGGAAAGATCTAAGGGGGGGGGAGTGATATATGAGCCTATTGCAGCTATTAATCAGCTCTCCTTGTCAAGCTGTATTCATATTATCATGAAAATGGCTTTTGTGCGAGCCTCACCATTGTTGTGTAAACTGCTTCTTTGTGCATGCGTAGAACAGATTGGATAGGCAGTACAGATTGGGTGATGACCACACACACTAGAGCATGATTTGGTTTGTGAGATTTTATGTACAGAAAGATCACTTGAAAGGAGAGCTCTGGTTTGTGATCAAAACCTTGTATGAGTAATCACCTGACACTTGATGCCCCGTTTTTTTTTAAATGTCTCAATGTCTCTAAATGCCCTTCCAGGGATTTTCCTAGGCAAATGATGCATGCAAACCCATGACTTTCAAAATCAAACAAGGAAGTAGGAATTTCAGATAATTTACTAAATTTAAATGAAGGCTTGTTCATCACAAAGTCAAGTTGCACGGAATTAAAATTATATTTTATGATTTTCAGCCTTTTTCTTCAGCCTTAGTCGAACCTGTTACAACAACTTTGGTCTTTTACAGAACTTTGTTTAAACCATTTGTTTGAATGCTAATACTTTATCATCTCAAACTGAATTCAAAATGTATCAGTAACCAATAAATAGGGCAAAAAGTATCATTTTACTGGCCCTTTAGTCAAAATGACCACATGAGGACTGTTGATAAGTGCTGAAATTTCTGGCTTTTAAAAACACTTCAACGAACCCTAATATCGCTGTCATTAATACTGTATTTTACATTGTAATTTGTTGTCTTTTAAACAGACATTTCTGTCAGACCAAGCTTTATTAGGTTGTTTGTAAAAAATATAACATCACCATTACTGCCAAAGTCATGGCAACAGAGCAGAGAACTGATCAATTTGTTGCAACATATTGTTTTTGACAGAAATTATAATCACAATTACACAACATTTTGTAAGTGCATTTTAACACCCTGATTTCTTATCTGAATTAAAAACTGGAGTCACAGTGAATGCAGTGATCAGAAGTGTCAGTTAATAGTGGAAGTTGACAATCATTTTGTTTCAAATGAAGATGAAGCACCATGATTCTTCAGAATCTCTCTCTACAAGTCTTCAAGTATTTTATCTCACACAGATTCAGCTTCTTCTTAGATAATACAATAGATCTGATGTTGTGTTTTTCTCTCCCCCTGCTTTGGTTTGTGTTTTTATTGATTACACTGTCATATTTAGAGTAAGGATTTGTTAGTCTATACTGCACTGACTGTCACCAGATGGTTTTAGCCTTTACTGAATGAGACGGAGCTTAACAGTAAATATGGGCATAGAGAGAGAAGGATGACAACAAAGGTCACAACAAACAACCAGTGATGCTGCTATTAATATTAAAAAAAAAGGCTGGAGGCCCCTAACACACAATTTATATAAGTTTAACAGAAGAGCATATTGCTCCTTGGTCATGGAGAGTGGTAGATAACTGATAACTGAGTGGTAGGCACCATCCCTACCCAGATTGAATTGTTTTTGTTTGTGTGTACGTGCAGGTTGCCAGATTCCTCTTGTTATTCCTCTTATGATAAGTGTCATTGGGCGCACCAGGGTTTCTCTATTTAGACTTTAGTTACATTACCTTGAACTAATAAATTCTCACATCTATGTGTGGGTGTGTGCGTGTGTGTGTGGCATTTATCTTTGAATTAGAGGCAAAGCTTGATCAGAGTACCTTGATAAGAAAAAGTCAGCAGAGTTGCTTTCCTTTATATCACAGCAGCATCATAGGCATGTTTGATTCAAATCTTTCGGCTTGGAAGAATGTTCAGTAGTTTAGAGCAGCTTAATGACTGAAGATAAAGAATTTGGCTTCACCTTCACAGATGAACTGTAGATGTGTGAGGGAATCCACATATCTTGATTTGAAGTGGCCTGCTTAGTGTTACATAGTGTGTGCACAACAAGCCAGTGAAACCATTAATTTAGTTGTGTCCCCAAGGGCTAAAGACTCACCTGTCCCACTGGCTTACACTTGTCTAATCCATGTATGACCTAAAATTGGGCATGAAAAAGGAGTAGACTTGGCCCAAACACACACACCAGAGAGGTAGCTGTAGACTAGAAGAACATCCCAATTATAAAGAACCAAGGGATGGTGACAAGTACATAACAGGTGATGGTAAAGTATTTTAACAAAGTCTTATCTTCCTGCTATGAAGACTGTAAGTTATTTGGTGGAACTACATCCTTAGTCTTCTTAAGTGGATCTGTGCCCAGCTGAGCAATAGTGTGTGACTATGTGCAGTCATGACCACCCACACAGATAAAGGAAAAATGATGTCGTGCAGACAAAGACACCAGACCTCACCCATGCCTGCACTTTCTTGGAAGAGTCAGGCAAAGACTATTAGGGAAGTCATTTTCTTCTTTTTTCCCTCTCCACATCAGAGGGGAAATTCCATCTTTACACTTGTAGGTTCACTCTTCATGCATCTACTGATTATGTTTCTCTACCCTTTGTAAGGTCAAAAGTAATAAAGAAAAGGGGGGAGGGGGGTTGAGATCATATGTTTGTCTTTTAAACTTTCATATTCCTCCTTCACATGCAAGCGGCATGTGTTGTTTGTTCTGATAGATAATAGCAGGTTAGGCCCCTCACTTCATTTCTTTATTTATAGTTTATCTTTGAAATTTCTTGTCCAAGATAATTTAAATAATTAGACCAAGCACAAGCACCAGAGCTACAATCAGAAAACTCTCAGGTATTGTGAGAAAGGATTGTTATCATTTCTGATTGGGTTTGGTAGAACAGTGCAAGCAGCCTGCACAACGTTGCGTGTGAACCACTGGCATGTTGCCAAATGAGAAAGCAAGTTAAAGGGCAGGTTGCATAAGAACTGTGGTATGTTTTGATTTTGAAAGAGTGCCTGTCACGAAATACGTGTTTAAATTGGCAATATCCATGGTCAAGAGTCACGTATAGGGCATTTACATAGAAGTGATGGCACTGACTATTTTTCCACTTTGTTTATCATCACTGTTCTAAAAATTATTTAAGTGAGGAAAAATATAAGCAGGGTCCAATTACAGTTTAGTCACCAATGAATGGAAAACCTGTTTGCAATGGATAATGGTGTGTGAGTGTGTGTGTATAAAACAATGAAATAATCAAGTCAAAACTCATCAGCCGCTCCGCTGACCATTTCTGCTAACAAAACGAATTACTTTAATTTTCCCGTTGTGAGTTATAGTATCATGTGTATATAGTTCTCTGTACATTTATTTTTTTTTAGTTATTTTATATTCTTTTATTGCTTTTTTATAGTCTTAATGTGTACTCTGTACAGTAACCATATAATTTGGTGAGGTTTTATAGGCTAAATAAAGGTCTACAGCATGCACATATTTTAGTGACATGCAGTGTTTTTACCTAATTATTTTAATGATTTATGAGGAACTTACTAAGAAGGGCTGGCAGAAATTTAAATTTTATTTAGGCTAGCCTACTTATGCCCTCTAGAGAATGAACCTTGCAAGTACTCAATATTTATCAGTACTACAACTCCCAGCATGCAGATTACCCGGCAGGACTTCCGGAACTAAGTGAACAGCATTTTTGGTGTAGGAGACAGAGTGCTCTTCTATAATGGACAACAAAGCTGTTAAGGCAATATTGTTTGACTTGGACAACACGCTCATTGACACAAGTGGGGCAGGTGTAGTTGCGATACAAAAGGTGATGAAGTGTTGATTTATTGAGCATTTGCAGGCCTAGTTAACTTGAATATTTGTAACGCCCACGTCAGTCTAACGTAATGGTGGGGTAAAGGGCGAATAGGCTACTACTTCTCACCTGTGTTTAACAAGCGCACAATAATGTCATTTAGTGAGTTAAAACCAGGCTGTTTGTGATGTTAAACGATAATTGCCCCGAAAATTGTGTTATGAGCATATAGGCTCCCTCTGATGGGCTAAATTAAGACGCGTTCAATGACCGTGGGAAAATCTGCGACTGTGTAACGTAGCTGATTTTAAAGTTTGCATGCATCATGTCACCGGTGTCAGTTCAATGATTGTCGATGGTTAATACACTCACACTAAGCGTTTGTGTATTCTGCAGATATAAATTTTGTAAGTCTGTTATTTATGTATCACATTGAAATACCATTTGCAGGCATTAGTGACACTGACATCTTCAGTTTTATTGTTTACACTTGTTTTTCCTGTGGTGATGGTCAAAATGTCTTCTCTCATTCATACTTGTTAGTGTTGTTTGCACCTTCAAGTATTTCCCTTAACAATACAGATTACACCCTTTTATTCAAAACAAATTTTGGTTTTTAGTTGTCCTACAGGCAAAGATTTTACAAGCAAAGCACTGCTGATTGTGGAGTCTTTACATTGTGGTCTTTCTACTCTATGTACAGTACATTTATACATATTAAGTTGCTACTGTAAATCCCCCATATCCATTAAAATAAGTTTTCTTATTTGTGCCTACATAGCTCAAGGCTGACCTTGTCCAAGTATTTCCTAAATTAGATGGCCATGTTTTAATTTAATGAGCTTCAATTTTTCTGTTTTGTTGTGTGTGTGATTCTTACAGACCAGTGAACTTTTGAAAACCACACTGGGCTTCAACGATGACACAATCCACAGAATTTGTGACAAGTTCAAGCAGAAGCTTCACCATGAGAGTTTTGACCCTGCAGCAGACAGATCCATAGACGATGTCCGTGTGAGTCACTGGGAGGAGAGCATCCAGGAGACTGTCGGCAGTAGTTCCACACCCTTGTTGGCAGCTCAGTGCTACTACCTGTGGAAAAGTAGTCGCCTGGAAGTGCTCAGTCTGTCCCCTGAAATATGCAACCTCCTGAAACAGCTGCACAGCAGATACAAGCTGCTGCTGCTGACCAACGGAGAAGCTCAGACTCAGAGAGAGAAAGTGGAGGCAGTCATGTGTGAGAGGTTCTTTGATGCTGTTGTGATCGGGGGAGAACATGCAGAGCAAAAACCATTCCTCTCCATCTTCACGTTGTGTTTCAACATGTTGGAGGTGGAAGCCCAAGACTGTGTTATGGTGGGAGACTCTCTGGACACAGACATACAGGGGGGCTTTAATGCTGGAGTACGGGCTACAGTTTGGATCAGAAGAGCAGGACGTGCTGTGCCAGATGGTTCTGTAAAACCAGACTACACCATCCCGACTGTGCTGGATCTGCCAGATGTTCTGGCTCAACTGAAATAAGGAAAACTGGAAAATGAAATGGTTTTAACTGCCAAGAGATTATATACTGGAAGTCCTTTAAATACATTGAGGCCATAGTAAAACCTGATCGGTGCAGACACTCCGGTATCAACTCTTTATTTGTACTGTAAGTACATTTACTGAAAAACTATTTAAATGTGACTGCGTATGTGTACTTGAACACTTCCATTTTCTGCTCCTTTATTACTTGTACTACATTTAAGAAAAAAATCTTTGTACTCTACTAGAGAACTAGCTACTCTTGATAAAGATTTTAAAAATTATAATATAGTATACAGCTAAAGATTCCCAGCAATTTCAGTACTTCATAATGTAATTCAAACTAGTTCTACCCTGATCCACCACAACAGTAAAACTCTACTTATGTATCATCAGCCTTAACTGACAGTCCACAGGAGCCATTTTCTTGCACAAAGTGCACCTTCCTTGTGATATTTGAAGTAGCCTCCATTTTACTGATAATCTTACTTGGATTTTAAAGTAGGACAGAGTTTGTATTTTAAGTAGTGAATCTGAATACCTCTTCCAATACTGTACACATATAGTGTAGCGTCAAACGAATCAACCTCAAGAACATGTGTGACATTTTTATTCCACAGTCTGAATGTACAAACGTGACATTTTTATTCCACAGTCTGAATGACTGTACAAAAAGTCCTTTGAGATACTTTTACACACATCAACAGATGTCAACACATTCATTCCAGCATCTGCTGCTACTTGGTCATTTCCCAAATATCTTGACTAATAAAACACTTCTGACAAAAAAGGCAACCCTCTCAGGCACCTGGCTATTCCTTTATACAGTATGTGTCTTTCTGTGGTTCATGCTAGGAACTTTACCAAAGTCCATTTTAACAAAACACTTTCCTATTATACTATTTATTCTGATTTGTACCACGTTATATTTAAGGAATGTGTCTGTAGTTATCCTCCTCCAAAATTCACTTGACATCTAACTTGACTTTGATGTTCATTGCTGCAAGCTCAGCTACAAAATAGCGGAAGACATAAGGAACAGACACAGAGTCGATAGAGTCACTTTTGCCACACAGGGTACATACTGTCTTGCGGTGGCGTGTGGCTGACCAATAAGGCGGTGGTTTCTCCAACAGAGGGGAGAGCAGGCTCCCACAGTCAACGCACACCTGAGCCACTGATCGGTCAGAGCAGTTAAAGAGGCGATCATGAAGCAGGAAGGAAGACCCATGTGCCAGCAGGGCGTCTCGCTCCATCTCCCCAAAACGGATGCCTCCCTGGATGTTCCTCCCTCCCACAGGCTGGTTAGTTACCTTGTCTCGTGCTCCGGTAGTCCTCACCTGAAACTTGTCTGAGACCATGTGACGTAGCCGCTGATAATACACGACTCCAATGAAGATGTCGGCCTCTAGCTCCTGACCACTCAGGCCACTGTACAGTCGCTCCGTGCCATAGTAGTTGTAGCCTCCAGCTCGGAGCATTTCACCAAAGTACTCCAATGCAGAGTTCTCCTCAGAGAAAGTGAAGGGCGTGGCGTCGTGGCTCAGTCCGTGCAGGGCACCAGACTTGCCGGCCATGCTCTCAATCAGCATCCCAATAGTCATGCGAGAGGGGAAGCCGTGGGGGTTGAACAGGATATCAGGAGTCATGCCGCTTTCTGTGAAGGGCATGTCCTCTGCTGGCCATAGGCGGCTCAGGATGCCCTTCTGACCATGGCGGCTGGCAAACTTGTCACCAATGGTGGGGTTTCGTGGCACTCGTATAGTAATGCAGACGCGTTTGAAACGGCCTGAGCCAGAGTCGTTGCTGCAGATCTTTATATTGTCAACAACACAAGCCTCTTGGCTCCTAGAAGAAAACAGGAAGAAGCATTACTGATTGTAATTGGAAAGGTTTAGCTGCAAAACAAAGAATTCATACTAAAGAAGTTGCTTTTCGAAATACATCGTTCTGAAAGTAAAATCATTATTTAATGAGTTGAAAGCGGCACTGCCTGTATTGAGCTGATTAAAAATATTACCACAGAAATGTTGACACTTACTTGTAGTAGCTGATGAAGGTCTGGCCAGTGTTGAGGTTGACATAGCTGTAGAAAGGGTCTCCGTAGTGAAGTGTTGATCCAATGTGAGGTAGTCCATCAGCATCCAGCTTCTCATTCACCTTAGGATCACCTGGCTTGGTCCCAAACACCACACTGTCTTCTCCCCGCACTTTGTCTGACAGGTCAACCAGCTCAGTCTTGTAGATGCATCCATGGGTGAAGCCTCGCTCCCATGATGACTTGTTCACAATCTAATAAGATCAAATTGTGTAAGGATTTTACTCTAAAAAGTCATTTGTCATTAACTAGTACATTAGGTCAGTATTGTATTTGCTGAAAAAAAATTTTGTCATCGTGTTTTGCCTACCATTGCATCCTCCATGTCGTAACCTGTGTAGGATATGACTGCCACAATGGCGTTTGTGCCACTGGGGTAGTTGTCCAGGTTGTAGTGGTCGTACATGTAGGGCCTGACCAGTGGGCTCTGTGGGGTCTGGAGCCGGTACAGCTTGTTGTCTGAGCGATCCGTGAATGAGTGCAGGGGGAAACCCATAGTCTGTTTACCTGCATACAGAATGGGTTTAGTCTGAGCAAATGCTTCACAGCAGCTCAAAATGGCAACAAAAAGAATTGAACATTTCTGTCCACTCAGCCTGTTAACCTGTGTAGGTGCTCTCAAACTTACCCATCTGACACTGGTACATGTTCCTAGGACTCTGGTTGTGGTCTGAGTAGGGGATGAAGTTAGCTACCACGCTGAGCATACTGTGAGGGAAAGGTTCCTGGTGCGTGGTCACTCCTGGCTTGATCTCATTCTCCAAGATGCCCACATTGATGTAAAGCTGTAAAGCATGACAGAAAAAGATGAGCAAATGTTCCAGCTGTGTGCTGCAGATCTGATAACTACCATAACTTCTTTTAAACGATATTTTCCACATACTTGTTCAAACGTGCCAATTAACTCTTGCTTTCCAAGAGCTAAATTGCGCACAGGCCGCACCATTCGACAGGGTGTTGTGAAAAGGAACAGGCCTGGATACAAGCTGGCCTTGCCTGTTTTGGGAATCAGAACAATCTCGGTCCAGGGGGGGATCTTCTTCTCTCTCAGCACCTGAAGGCATTTGATTTAAATATCACTTGTCTGAACATGTAAAATGCACAGTATAGTCATTAAATTTTGCTATCATACCTTGAACCTGCGCAGTGAGTCAGCCACAACTGGGGCTAATTCAGTCTCCACCCAGCCTACAACAGCCCCATCAAGCACCACAGGGTAGCAGTCTGAATAGGCCTGACCAGGAGGTCCATCCACTGGAGTAACACCTTAGGCACCAGAAACACAAACCATGTTTGTACAATGCAAATCAGTCCACTGTGCCAGAAGAATGATGCATCAGTGTGTCACAATTTAATTTAACAGAGCTGTTCTCTGAAGTGAGTGCTCACCTAGGGAGCAGAGCAGAGCAGGGAGGGATGTGGTGGGCAAGGTGGGAGTCACGATCTCACAGCTGGCCGTCATGTGGTTCATGAGGCCACAGGGCTCTCCGTCTGGGGTGTGGACAGGACACAGGAAGCCCCAGGACTCAGGCAGCAGCTTACGAACAGAAGTGGTCCTCATCTTAGCAAATGCTGCTCCTCTGTGCACACAGCGGAAATGGGACAGGTAGCGGATGAAGTTGAGCTTGTCAGCCACTACACTCAGACCTGTGTTCTGCAGCATACCAAGACCTGGGGACAGAGGAGGTAAAACTATTATTTAGCACTTGAACAAAATTTTTTGTACCATAACAAATTCTCACTTCATGTGGTCCTACCTGTCTTGGAACTGAGGTTCCCAGTGGCCAGCAGATATTCAAAGGGTTAATATTTTCTTGACGCTTTCGGCATACCATCCAGTCATCCTGCTACCTTTCTTGTCAAAGGACAACTTCACAGACACCAACCAGGCAGCCATTCTCTCCTGTGAAGAGGTTTATGGGGTTAAATCACTAACTGTATATTAAAACAAACATGTTTTGTTTTAATTTAAAATGTACTGTAGTAGATTCAAGTTCAAGTCATTTAAGAGAGAGACAACTTGAGAAAACGGTGCAAAAACAATTAGAATTAGTCAGTGCCTATGTTAACTTAAAAGTTTTCTTTACTGCATGCTAACATTTCTGGCTTTAAACTCTCAGCGCGGTTTCTTCTTTTCAGCACAGGGGTCAAAAAAGACAGAGTCCATTCAAAGTTTACAAACCTACCTTCAGAAACATGAGGTAGAGCTGACCGGGAGTGAGCACTTCCTGGCACATGATGCTGTCGGGGTTCTCCTCCATGCACTCCTGCTTGGCAAATGTGAAAAGCTTCCGAGTCATCAGACACAGGAGGTAGAATTTCTCCACATCTGATTTCAAGTGGATACAGATGCACTCACTGATCAAAAGAGACCACAAATCACTTTACTAGATGCACTACCTACACCTGTATTTTGTTTTGGTAAGGTTGTAATGTATTAAAACCTTACTCTAGCAGAAAGTTGGCACACTGCTCATTTGTGTACCACTCAGGGAGGCTCAGTTTAACCCGGAAGCGCTCTCCTAGGTAATTGAGCACCTTGCTGCGGCTGGTGCAGCCCTCCTCCATGACAATGCGCAGCATCTCAGTTGCACAGCTCTTGTAAAAGGAATTGTCTTCGCGGCCCTTGATCAGCTCCTGGTAGATCCGAAAGTCTGTGAAGTCCACTAGGGCCTGAAGGACATGACAGAGAAAACTGCTCTATGAATATATCAGAGATGTTTAGACCTCATATTTTTCTAAAATATTCTGTGATGTATATTTAACATCTCTTTTCATTACCCCAAATCACTACCTTGAGTGCAAACCCTAGAGGGAGGAAGAAGAGCTCTTTCTGGTAGATGAAGTTCAGCATGACAGTCCCATTTTCCAGATAATGCAGAGTTATGTTGATGGCTGTGTGTTCTTCCTTTACACAGTGCATAGAAATGCCTATGAGAATAAAAAGATGGCATCCATTATAAAAGAAACACTAGTTGAGCCTACACTAATATTACACTACCACCTTAACTGTGGTTTTTAGCACATTATTTGGAGGATTATATTTGCCATAGTGAGTGTATCCCTGGCCCCTGCTCTTCCACTTGGGCCTTGACATGGCAATAGGATAATTCCTCCTTGGCATGATCAGCATTCGAATGACCTTCTCAATTCCATTCACGATGAAATAGCCTCCCATTTCCTGGTATTATCAGAGAGGTAGAGGGAGTTTACAAAGATGGAAGTAAAGATGTTCTATTCAGCTTGTGAACATTTCTATTATGTGGCTTACCTCTGCTTCTTCATGATGTTCTATGAGCTCTCTGGGGGACATTCCACGCAGGTTACACAGCTTGGACTTCACCATGATTGGCACCTGACCCAGGGACTGTTTGATGATGCCTTTGGGAACTCCATTGATCGACCAGTTGACGTCTGCCTGAGATGTAACAAATTAAAGAAATGTAAATATGTTCGTGTTTCTGAGAGGTATGGATCCTTCAATGACCACTCCTTAAGTTTACAGTCACTTGTTTGTATTGACAGTTCACACCTGCAGTAAAAGTCAGGTTACTGTTCAAATGAAAAATACAGACAGAAAGAAAAAAATGTCCTTGTGGCTGACAGGGAAAAGCAAATGTGTATACACATCTCCATCTTACCACAAGCTTCCCTTTGTATGAACATCTTCTTCCCCGGCACTCTGCTGGAAACATTCTCATTTCCCTGCAGATGCTCCCTTTGGCAACCACTGGGTTGTAGATGGTGGCTTCGACAAATGAAAGGCTAACCCTCTCATTTTTTACCATGAACTCCAAAGGCGGGATGGCCTGAGAACGAGATGTCACATTATATAAAACTGAAAAACATACAAAGAAGGAAAATGTTGCTATAGGACGTATTGTGATAGGTGGCAACAAACTGAACACAACATCACAACAACGTCAACGAAACAGGACATAACAGTGAACTTGGTGCTAGTGTTCGTTACAGCTAGTGGGCTACCGCAGCAAGCCAAATAACCATGACACGTAGATTTTGTATTTGTTAAATCGTTAATATTTTGTGTTTCACAAGTTTGTTTAAATAAAGTTCAACTGACCTGCACGACGCGGCTGAGTCCGTCAGTGACAGCTTGGTCAAACGACTCAATGTGGGCTTTTGTTAAATCCTGAACAGCTTCATGCTGAGACTCCTTAATGACGCCAAATCCTCC
Source organism: Monopterus albus (assembly GCF_001952655.1). Taxonomy (NCBI): domain Eukaryota; kingdom Metazoa; phylum Chordata; class Actinopteri; order Synbranchiformes; family Synbranchidae; genus Monopterus; species Monopterus albus. The sequence continues at coordinate 7,944,935 of NW_018127883.1, read as the reverse complement.
TTCGGTCAGATTTTTTAAACTCGGACCTTTAGGTAAACTGTTCCACTTTGTTGAAAAGTCCATGCTTACACTTTCAGGGGATGCATATGCTTATTTATCACGTGTACGGTGACATAGGAAGTGCATCGCTCGGCACCGGAAGTAGTTCTTCTTCGTATGATTTTTTTTAAGTCTTCAACAGCAAAGCAAATCAATACAAATTATATTCACTACAAATAGTTTTTCAGAAATTTCATTTTATGAATGAAGAATTTGGCCAAAATAATGGACAGATTAATAATAAATTTTTCATTGCTTGAGAAATGGGGCTTGTCAAAAATGAATAATATGTCATATTCTGTAAGAACAGTTTCCTTACCAAGATGTTTTTTGAGTTCCATGTTCTTCCATCAAGAGTCTGGCATGCTCATTTATGTTTAACAGCTGTTGTTCTTGGAATGAGGGGTTTCTTATAAAAATGTTGTTGAATCTTTTATCAAAGATAGAACAGGGATAGCTAAATTGATAGAGCTGTGTGTGTTTGAGAAGGAACATGCTAAACAGAAAATGCCAGATGGAAGTGCATTAATAACAGTATTATACTCATGCTGGGAGACAGGAATTCTGTACATAACTATGAAGTGCTCATATGATAGAGCTCCATCACAGTTAAACAGCTGCTTTAGAATGTTATTGTTAAACCAATTTTCAAAGAACAAGGATTCATTGTTGTAAGTGATAATGGCATTATTCCATAAAAAATATTTATGAGGAGAGTAGTTGTGCTTATCCACGAGGGATAGTAAGGGACACGTTAATAAGAAATTAACACCACCAACCTTTTTAAATAGGACATTTGGGATGATATTCCACATGCTATCTGAATTTTTTTTAGAAATCTTTTGATCCAATTAATTTTATAATATGGTTAAACAAAGAAAAATCTAGAACGCTGAGCCCTCCCTCTGTAAGAGGTAATGTTATGATGTTTGTTGGCAGTTTGCAAGCCAAGGAAGCAGTTCTTTTTGTTGTTTGTTTCTAAAAAAAAAAAAAAAAAAAAAAAAAAAAAAAAAGTTCTCTTTCTAGTTTTTCTTCTTCTTTTTCTTCATCAGTACTCAATACTAAGTGCTGAGTACTGTTGTTATACTGCCCGGTCTAAATGTATGTTAGGACTTTTCTGGTTTATTGCCCAGTTTAAAATATTTTAAATACTTAAAAGTAATAACTTATGTTACTTTGATGAAATAATTACATTTGTTGCATTCTATATTACATTTTAACAGGGTAACTAGTAATCAGTAACTTATTATATTTCAAAAGTAATCTTGCCAACAATGACTGTATGTAGGTACAGTATGTGTGGTGTTGCACTGACCTTTATTGACGATGGTTATTGCTCATTCAGTCCAGGTGGAGGCGGTGTAAGTCCAACAAACAGAGCTGGTTTCTGGAGGTTTTCATGGAAAACAGAAGACGGAGGAACCGAAAAGAAGCTCTTGTATCACGTCCACACATAATGTTTGACCGCGTGTGTGGATTGTTGAACAGTACAAAGTGTAAAAAGACTGGGTCTCGCTGTATTACTCAGGCTGCACTACAGCGTCTATTCACAGGCGCGATCCCACTACTGAGCGGCACGGGGGCTTTGACCTGCTCCGTTTCCGACCTGGGCCGGTGCACCCCTCCTTAGACGACCTGGTGGTCCCGGGCTCCCCCAAGAGCACCATATCGATACCGAACTTAGTGCGGACACCCGATCGGCATAGTCCGCTGCAGCTCAGAGCTCCTGAGCTCAAACGATCCGCCAGCCTCAGCCTCCCAGTAGCTTGGATTACAGGCGCGCGCCACCACGCCCGGCGAACAGCGCCTTCATTTATAGGGTCTTTCAGGTGTATACACCTGAGGTCATCAGGAGTATGTTACCACGGCCGCTATTCAAATCAAATCAAATCAAATTTTATTTGTATAGCGCCAAATCACAACAAAAGTCATCTCAGGACACTTTACAAAGTAAGGTCTAGACCTTACTGTTATCAATATTATTACATAGGGAAAACCCAACAAATCCCAGTACAGAAACTGCACTGGTGAAAGTCAGCAATGATCTTCTGCTAGCCTCAGATAAAGGGCTTGTCTCCATACTTGTCCTCTTAGATCTCAGTGCTGCTTTTGACACCATTAATCACGACATCTTGCTGCAGAGACTTAAACATATTATTGGGATTAAAGGAACTGCACTAAGTTGGTTCAACTCTTATTTATCAGAAAGATTTCAATTTGTTCATGTTAATGATGAATCTTCCACACAAACTGTGGCCGGTGACTGCTCATCAGAGACGTAGAGCTCCAGGGCCAGGGCAACCTGCAGAAAGGTACAGGGAGAGAGAGAGGACACACTACGGGAGAGAGGAGACACACAGTTAGTGATGTGTAATGGTGGCATATAGAAGCATAGGGAGAGAGAGGAGAGGGGAGGGGAGGGGAGAGAAACTCAGAGCATCATGGGGCCCCCCAGCAGCCTAGGCCTATAGCAGCATAACTAAGGGAAGGCTCAGGGTCACCTGATCCAGCCCTAACTATAAGCTTTATCAAAAAGGAACGTCTTACGTCTAATCTTAAAGGTAGAGAGGGTGTCCGCCTCCCGAACTGAGACTGGGAGTTGGTTCCATAGGAGAGATGCTTGATAGCTAAAGGCTCTGCCTCTCATTCTGCTTCTGTGGACTCTAGGAACCACAAGTAAACCTGCACTCTGAGAGCGAAGTGCTCTGTTAGGATGATAAGGCTCTACGAGGTCTTTAAGATATGATGGAGCCTTGTCATTAAGGGCTTTGTATGTTAGGAGAAGGATTTTAAATTCTATTCTGAATTTTACAGGGAGCCAGTGGAGAGAAGCTAATATGTGAGAAATAAGATCTGTCTTGCTAGTTGCTGTTAGTACTCTGGCTGCAGCATTTTGGATTAGCTGGAGGCTTTTTAGGGAATTATTGGGACATCCTGATAGTAAAGAGTTACAGTAGTCCAGCCTGGAAGTAACAAATGCATGGACCAGTTTTTCAGCATCACTTTGAGACAGGATGCTCCTGATTTTTGCAATATTGCGCAGGTGACAGCAGGCAGATCTAGAGACTTGGTTTATGTGTGATTTAAAGGACATATTCTGATCAAAGATGACTCCAAGGTTCCTCACAGTAGTACTGGAGGCAAGAGCTATGTCATCTAAAGTAACTATATGATTAGACAGCAGATTTCTAAGGTTTTCAGGCCCAAGCACAATGACTTCAGTTTTGTCAGAGTTTAGAAGTAAGAAATTACAAGTCATCCAGGCCTTCATGTCTTTAAGACATGCTTGAAGTTTGACCAGCTGATCTGATTCATTTGGCTTCATAGATAAATATAACTTAGTATCATCTGCATAGCAATGGAAATTTATGCCATGTTTCCTGATAATATTGCCTAAAGGGGACATGTATAAAGTGAAGAACTGGACCTAACACAGAGCCCTGCAGAACGCCATGACTAACTTCAGTCTGCGCATCATTAACATAAAAAAGATTTTTCTGATGTGAGATTTGAACCAACGTAGTGCAGTTCCTCTAATCCCAATAACATGTTCAAGCCTATGTAGTAAGATGCTGTGATCAATGGTGTCAAAAGCAGCACTGAGATGTAAGAGGACAAGTATGGAGACAAGGTCAAAGTGTTTATTTGTCATATGCACAATTAGGAAACGTGTTTCCCTGTACAATGGAATTCTTACTTTGCCGTCCACATGAATGCCACAAAATACAAATGAAATATAATGTAGATAAATAAGTAACAAGTCCTTTGTCTGAGGCTAGGAGAAGATTGTTGGTAACATTCACCAATGCAGTTTCTGTACTATGATGGACTCTAAATCCTGACTGAAAATCCCCAAACAAATCATTCTTGTGCAAATGGTCACATAGCTGCTTTGCAACAGCTTTTTCAAGGATTTTAGAAATAAATGGGAGATTGGATATTGGTCTATAATTAGGACACGTGGATCAAGAGTAGGCTTTTAATTACAGCAACTTTAAAAGCCTGCGGAACATAGCCTGTTAATAGAGAGAGGTTAATGAGATCTAATATGGACATGTTGATTAGGGGCAAGACGTCTTTGAGCAGCCTGGTCGGGATGGGGTCTAAGAGACATGTTGATGATTTAGATAAAGCAATTGTTGAGGTCAACTCAGAGAGATTAATGGGAGAGAAGCAGTCTAAATATAAATGAGGTCTTACAGATGATTCTAAAGCCATTGTAGCTGATGGCATGTCTGTGAGAGTTGTGGGAATTACTTGATTATTTTTTTTCTCTATGTTTTAGCAGATCGTATGTGGAATATCATCCCAAATGTGTTATATTTTCCTCAAATTGAATAAAAAAAAATACTGATAATTTGCTTTTGAAACTTCAAAAATGAAGAGTCAAACACTTCTAACACATTTGGCAAACAATCATGACAAACACCCTTTTTTAACTTAAATTTATATCTTTCAAACATCATTTCAGCATACATCATGGAATACTGTATATCAGTCATACTGTATGTTTTTAGTTCATGGGATTAATCCTAACAATTTTGTCTTTGTAACTATTTAAGCACTGTGACCTTCTGCTACTTACATATTCTTCATTTCTCAAACTCTTGAAAACACATAAATCTGTGTTACTCAAAGCACAGAAAGTTTCAAATATTTGGACTGAGATCAAAACAGAGGAACAGCAGGGATGCTAACATTATGAAAGGCAAGCCTACAAAAAAAAAAAAAAAAATCCTACAATGACTTATTGAGACCCTGGAAACACGACGGCTGGAATTCAAAAGTCACCTACCTACAATAACATGCAGCTGTCACACACTTTAAACCAATTTAAAAATCTGATTTAACACAAGTCAACTTGAACAGTTAGTTACACCTCAGGTCTCCTCCATCCACAAAAAAAATAGAGTGAAAATAAAAGTGAAGAACAGAAACCGTCTTTAAGGAGCCCGTGAAACAAAACACACATGAAATGTGACTCGGATAAAAATAAAACCAAGAGCGTAGAAAGTGAGTCAGGCAGTGACTTGATAAAGACCTGGGACGGTGACTTTTATGTTTACAAGACCACTCTAAGAAGCATGTGTTTCTGGCCTTAAAGATGAATGTTCATTATGTCACTCAGTTTCATTTCTTGGGTCTTTAAATGCTTTTAATAACCAATAACACACTTTGTACAGTCTACTCTACTTTCATTTCAAGAACGTAACCCGCACGCTTGTTTACAACATGCAATAAATACAGTCCATTTTTCATCTGAAGGAAATAAAATGGACATTAGGGGAGCTTTTTACAAACTGGGGCCGGCGCTGCTGTGTATGAGAGAGCACACTACTACATGCTTTCACACAAACATGCTCGTTCTGTAATGACAAAAAACAAAGTGTCTTCAGCTGTAATATTTTGTAAAGGATTTCATGAGAAAGCATAATGTGTGCTAATACTTTAGAGCTCTTCTCTTGATTGCAGCAGAGGTCAAAGGTCAGGAGTGCTTGATGGGACACTCTTACACCCAGGTCTCCCTGCTCACTTATACCACCCTGCTGTCTTGAACAATACATAGTGTCCACATGGACAAGTTAAAGGAATTCTCAAGGCAAACCTTCACATGTTGAATGTTTAGCTCAGACAAACTGAGTTAGTACATCAGCTATTATAGATAACAGTGTTTATAAGTTTAAATATATACCTGTAGCTTCGTGATCACTGTTAGCAGTGCTCATTCCAGTGGGTACATATGGCTGATGGTAAGCTATAAAAAAAAGTACTATGTTTTATGCCAGTTTCTGTGGACTGATCCTGACCACAGTGACTTGACTGAGCAACAGCGCAATGGCTTAAAGTATGAGTCACAGAAACCGAGCAAGCTAACTGGCAGTCTTTTTAAGGGGGCGTGGCTGTAAGGCACTACAGTCTCAGCTGCAGCATTTCTGGATGGATGTGTGTCTGTTCTCATTCGGAAACTCCCAAAAAAGTTTGTCCATCAATTCTTCAGCATCCTCACATTCATTATGTGCATTATTAGGAGATCCGGTAACAATAAAAAAACAAAAACAAAAGAAAGAGTCCATCCAGGTGCAACAGGCAAGGTAAAAACAAAGGCTAGGCTTGCTGACACGTGCTACTTCTCAGGTGCAGTTTAGATGTGAGGACAGAGCATGAAGAACCTTCTAATTTGGAGGAAATGAGGGGAATATTCCCGTGTGCTCACAGTCGAGTGAAAGGGCCCACGTGAAGAGGAGCCCTCAGTTTGGGAGAGGAGCAAGAACTGGTGGTGAAGGTGGAGGATGGAGAGGAGGAGTAAGGGGAAGAGAATGCAGATGAGGAGTCACTGCTGCTGTTCATGGTGAAGACAGTGGAAATAGCCACATCCACTATACCTTGACATAACTCTGGATATAGCTTCCTGGAAGAGAAAGCGATAAAACAAGTATTAATTTACCCACACATATGAGAGATTTCATGAGTTTAAATTAAGACACTAAGCACTCTCACAACACACAGCTAGCTGACTGATTCAAAATCTAACACTGAAAGTTCACCTGCAAGAGAAAACTTTCAAATCAGAGTAAAAAATAATAACTTAAGAGTAAGATAACTCAAATGGTTTGCTTTAAACAAATGGAAGCATTTTCCCATTTCTGATTCTGATCCAGCTGAGTGTTACTGACTGTGCACAGGCTGGAGCTCCATTGATTTCAATGAGCCACACTTTGAAGTTCTCATCCACCATGAAATCAAATCCAAAGAGCTGGAAACTCTGGTAGGACAGGTGCTTGGTGCTGATTGCAGGTTCAATACATGACAGACAGCTCCTGCAAAACCAGACAGCAAATTCAGTCCCAGTAATCTGACTGTTAATATTGACACAACTTCACATTGCATGTCTACGTGATCAAGGTCATTAGAAACATCTTAGGCATTAAATAATTGCTGACCTTTACAGACCTCTGCTGACATTTGAGAAGGAACTGCACAATAAATATGCCTCCTGCCTAATGCCCACCTTTACCTTTATGTAGTGGTAGCTGAAATGTGATAAACACCAAAGAGACATTTTACTAGCATGTTAATGGTTAGCAGGTGTGGTGCTTACCATGTTCCCCATAGTGCGTTAGCACATTAACATTTGGGAAATTACCAGGTGTTTTGCAGGTATTATGGTATAAGCCAAAGTATTGAACAAAATGAAATTTTGACCTGATGATGGTTCTAAAGAAAAAGTCAGGGGATCACAAAGTTCTTTAGAACTGATCTACTAGGGACCCTGAATATCTGTAGCAAATATGGTCAGCCATCAAGTTGTTGTCAAGATGTTTCACTCTGAGCCACAAACGTCACCCTCATGGTGGATCTGGAGGAAAAGTCACAATATTTCATGCAGTATGTTTCATCTTCTGGGGACCAGGAATGTTCATAGGCATGCATAAAATAGTCGTTGAGGTATTTCTGGACCAGGCTGGATCAAAGGTGGACCAGCCAAAAGAATGATAATGCTATCCCTACAGCCATGTTACTAATGAGGCTTAAAATGCATATGTGTGCCTAAAGGCATGAGTTTGAAAGCCAAAGTACACGGCAGATTAAAGCACCACTGATTCTGTGTTTTTTTTTTTCAGCTATCCTACCAAAGTTCCACAAATATATAATGATTGTATACTATGGAGGAGTAAGGACCTCACTTATTTACAAGCTGAAATTCATGGCTTTTACATTTGCCACATGTCCACTAACTATGACAAAGTTGTTTCATAGTGGCTTGTTTGTATCCAGCCATCTACAAGTGTAAAATGTTAGTGACCAACCAAGTAATGTGAACATGAATATGTTATTTACTTCAACTAGGACAGATTTGACTTGACATACTAATTTAAGGCATTTTGTGTTTCAGCTTTTAATGTGATGTGTGAAAGCTATGCTACGTTAGATGTGATCCAAAAACAAGCATGACCTACTTGATGATCTGCTTGATCTGAGGTAATATGGTGGTCTCCAGAGTGACATTATGAACGTTCAGTAGGTACAGCCTGAACTCATCGAAGAACATCTCATTCCCCTCTTCATATCGTCCGTAGTTCAGGGAATGCTCCTTCTGGATGCAGTGATTGGTCAGATGACTGGTCATGTCCTGGAGGTCAGAGCTGTTGTAGGGCTCTGAAGAAGTCCGCAGCACACCCTCCTGATATAAAAAGATGTTGTACTGATGATCCACTAGCACCCAGCTCCTAGTAACAACATGACATAATCCATGAGAGCCTCAGTTACAAAGTCCAGACAGACAAACATATTCTCTGTGGGTTTGTCTTAATCATGCAGGACTTGCCTGATGTCAAACTTCCGATGTCCCGGCTCCAGAAGTAAAGGTTTCTCCAGGTATTTCTGAATGACATAAACCTGTTCCTGATTATCGATGTACTCAAGCAGGTGATTAGCGTCATGGGATATCGAAATACCAGCACCTGTTACAATAAAAACAAAGGTGTTAAGGTGTCACTGATGTCATTTACTGCATACTCAATTTTTAACTGTAAACAATACAAGCAGTAAGTCACTAATCTAAGAAGTTATCAAATGTAAAATGTCTGACTAAGGTTAACTTGCATCTTGGACTTAAACCAATGAAAAGCAGATAAGAGATTTTTACCTTTGGCTCCAGCAGAAGATTTGGCTATCCACACTGTTCCCTCCCCACTTTCTTTTTTAGAGTGATAGGAGGCCAAGAAAACATCCCGCTCATCTGTCTTGGGATTGTTCTTCAGATGGTTAATGCCATTTGTAGCCAGAGCAACAGGGGTGTTGAGGTTCGTGGGATATATGATGTAGGATTCTGGGAACCAGGTACAGTAGTCGGACAGCTCTGGACTTGTCTTAATCAGCCTAAAGGTAAAGAAAGGACATGGTCCTTATTGGATAACCTACTTGCAGAAAAGTACACTAGTAACACAAACAAGACAGATACACACTTAACCAAGGATGCCTTTCTGCAAAGCCTGTCTGCTCCTCTGTAGTAATTCACCAGCTGCACTAGTCCTGGCTCGTGACCTGTGAAGTTCAAATGAGGACATTTTAAAATCTGTTTAAATGCCCATATGTACAACCAGAGCCTCAAGAGCACATCTAAATGAAAGATACATCTCTCCACAGGATGCTGGAGCAAGCAGCCCTGCAAAGTCACAGCCACTGTCTCATGCTGAGTGGGTGGACACCAAACAGCTGTACAATTCCCTGTCTGCTGTCAGCATCACATGAAATAAGGTTCAAGGATTTTATTGTCAATTCACCATATGTGCAGCACATACAGAAAATGGAAATACAGTTTCTCTCTCACCTAGTATTGGGTGCCATAACATTTAGGAACTAAAATAGAATAAGACCTGGATTGACTAATTAGGATAAATCTAAATAGTACAGCCAATAAGCAGTGACTCAAAACCGTGTACAGTCAGTGACAGTAGTGTAAACAATAATAGGAGATTGGAGATAAGGGAGGGACATAATTTACCTAGACGTCCAAAGGGCAGTCTGTTCCGTTCACCAAGCATTAAGTTGAACCTGGGATTGTCTCTTTTCAGCCTCCTCCACTGTCCAGTTGAGAGGAGGATTTTGGAAACTTCAGCATAAACAGTGCTGTTATCGTCACGATTGACAAAGGTGTACATTGGGACCTTGATGATAGCACACTGACTATAAAGGAAAGGCTATAATAAAAACGATTAAACGTGTGACTAACTTAGCTGTAACTAGCTGACTGGCACTATAGCAGGCAAACTGTCCGGCGTCATCTCCCAAGACCATGACGATGAGTCAGTTATATCCAGTCCACGTTTCCCGGTTAACTTACCCTGGTGCTCTGAGGCTCCAATTCAGCAGTTTGGGGTTAATGTGTGTTTATTCAACAGAGCATAAGATATGGAAGATGATAGTTTCATGCTGCTCAGCAGACGAATTTGCTTAAATGACCTCATACAAGGGTGTGACTGACCGCTGCTACCGGGTCATGGGCTGGTCCCTTCTGGATTAATTTGCATCCCGTCTCCGGTTTAACAAAATGGCTAACGGAACGGGACCACTGTGAACAGCTATCTAATAAACTTCGGCATACCCCTTCAAAGTCAGAGACTATGAAAAGAAACTATAGAAAATGTCAACTAACTAACCAGCCATCTACTTAGCTACACATGATCACAAACACAGTCTATCTTTCCACCGGTGGCGTGTGCTTTAATCTATGAGGATCAGCAGCAGAAACACAATACTACCCAGTTGTGGTTAGTGTAGTTTATTTATACGCTAATATTACCTGTATTTTGTATTTAAAAGTTCCATATTCATAATAAAAATAAATGAACACATATGTCATTACATTTTTTGTGCAAGTACAAATTCAAATAACATATAAATTACGTCGGAATGTAGTGCAGGACTGAATTTGTAAACGCATATACTACACTTCCCAAAGTGCACCGCGTTAAAGAGATTTGAATTTTAGATTCGTTTAGTCCGATGTGACCATAAAATGGCGTCGTAGACCTCACTACACATCTGTAGACCTGTTGAAACCATAATCTGGAAAGACTAAATTATAAAACTCAGGAAAGAGGATCTCACTCTGGGGAAGACTATAATATTCAACGAGACTTATGCTGACTTTTATCAAGCGGTTTAATAACATTTAATAATAATATATTGACACAGTGCAGTGGTAGGGCTGGGCGAACCGGGAGAATAAATGAAGCGCTCCCTATTTTTATTACAAGTTGTGGGTCTCGTTCCGATAGTTTGAAGTAAGTTGTCAGCTCATTAATGTTATCATCTTTTAATTTGAGTGGACGTTTCGTCAATTGAATAAATCAAACGTTAGGTCAGTTTTGAACCGGGTCTCTGCATTTAATGGTAGCAACACTAAACGTTTAGTTTAGGACGTCGAAGAGAAGGAATTGGAACGTACCCGGAAGTTGTAGTGTTGAGAAATAAACGTGGCGGGAACAAATAACCAGCGAGTAAAGTAGCGTACGGCAACTTTGTAGAAGTTAAAGAGTTGTTTTAGTAGTGTGATGCTCATTTATTTCAGTTCAGTGTATCAAGAAGAATAAAAAGATATCACGAATAGTAAGTGGCGTCCCTCAGTAATTGTAGCCTGTTGTGTAGTATTTTACCAAACAAGTAGGTGGAACCTACTAAATGAAAAATAACTTTTGAGATTGCATACTCGAAGGTTTCTTTGACATAATGAATAACGTAATGTTAAAGAGCCCCGTAGCAGCTTTGCCAACGAACCTCTTTCAATTGCGGCTTTATATCCATAAAATTAGACAGCTCACTCAAATTTTAGCCGAATTTAGTAGTGTTAAGTTTGAATTAAGTAGTGTTTAGTTTAGTGTAGTTAAAATGCATTCCGCCGATTTTTTTGAGCATCTCCAGTTCAGAAGTCATAGGGAGAATTACTCAGCTGTATAGTATTTTTATGTGGGTATGAAGGAGTTTTGTCCAGTCTGCTGAAATGACTCCTGAGGATTAAGGGTTATCTCCACTGGGGGTTGATGACAAAACCGCATGCGTTTCCAGTTGTGGTGTGTGAAAATGAAAGCACATGGGTGTTTAGCAGGAAGAGAGGCTGTAATGAAAATGTACAGTTTTGGATCAGAGTGTTTCTGGAACTTGACTCATATACATGTTACTAATGAGGCTTAAAATGCATATGTGTGCCTAAAGGCATGAGTTTGAAAGCCAAAGTACACGGCAGATTAAAGCACCATGAGACATATATAAAACTCAGGATATTTCAGCATCCACCGCCTCAGTATTGACCATATGATTTGTGTCCCCAACTTCATACCTGAATTTCCCTCAGGATCAATAAAGTATCTATGTATTGATCTATCTATCTAGAGGTGCAATACTAAATCACCAGAGTAACCCTTCTTATAAGGTCTCTGTATCCTGTGCTCACACACATCCAAGAATGTAGCATTATGAGATATGCTTTTTTTATGTGTATGTGTCAGGATTGATGTGTGCCTTGGCTTTTACTGAGGTCATGTATTTTTTATAACCTTTATCCCCTCTCCTTCACCAGGCTGGAGCAGGCCAGGCATGAGTAGTGCACACCTGGACGAATGGCAAAGGAGGTCCTTTGACATTTCATCTGGCAACTGTACACCTGAACAGATGGCCGATGCCTACCGGGACCACATCCTCTCCATTCAGTATGCATGGGCAAGCTCCCAGCTCTCTCAGGCCGGCATGGCCAGCCTGCTCAGAACCTACTCGGAGCGCTATGCAGCAGTGCTGGACTCAGATGACCCAACCACTGGCCTTAACAATTATGCAGAAGGTGTGCTGCATTTGGCCCGCAGTCAGAGGAACTACAGTGACAAATGGGAGTCGTCCCTGACCATGGAGAGTGTACTGGAGCTGCCCTCTGTGCAGAAGATGATTCAGGCAGAGAAAGGTAGAGGAGACTCTCTGGTGGCACCAGCAGATGGTAACATATCTGTTGGACAACAGAGTGGAGGCATCTCCCTGTCTGCTCCTTTCACCGAAGTTAGGTCAGAGGACCCATTGTTTAAACCTATAGGACCACCACAGCATACAACGGAGGTTAATAACACTGCCAGTAATGCTGCTGATGTTTCTGCAGAGAGGCCTTTAGGATCTCAATTGATCACAAACTCCTCCACACTTCCAACCCGACCACAATCTGTGTTTAGTCATCCTTCTTCAGTTCTTCCACAGGGAAACAGTGGCCCCGTAGGTAGCATGCAAAACTATCAGTGCTCCTCCATCCCTATCTCCAACCCCTTTAAGCGTAAGAATTTTTACAACCCACATGGAGAGGATAGTAGCAGGGGACCACAGGGAGGTCAAGCAGCCACTGACCGATCTGGAAGCAACTTCAGAACAGCTCGTGAGCAGTTCATCATTGATCAACAGAAAAAACACTCCCACCAACCCCAAAGAGGTCAGACCCCTGGGATGGCAGCAACTGTGAAAAAATCTTTGGGTGCTAACAGGCCTCGAGGTGCATCTTCTAAATTTGTGTCACCTATTCCAAGACAGGAGGAAGAGGAAAATGGGGCAAGCCGAAATTCCAGTCAGGAGCCTCAGATCTTGGATGAGCGTCTGAAAAACTTTGAGCCAAAGATAATTGAACTGATCATGAGTGAGATCATGGACCACGGGCCTCCTGTGGTCTGGGATGACATTGCAGGCCTGGAATTCGCCAAAACCACCATAAAGGAAATTGTGGTTTGGCCCATGCTGCGACCTGACATCTTTACTGGTCTCCGTGGTCCGCCCAAAGGCATCCTGTTGTTTGGACCTCCAGGAACTGGAAAAACACTGATAGGAAAATGTATCGCTTGTCAGTCAGGTGCCACTTTCTTCAGTATCAGTGCGTCATCACTCACATCCAAGTGGGTGGGTGAAGGAGAAAAAATGGTGCGAGCCTTGTTTGCCATTGCCCGCTGCCATCAGCCCGCTGTCATTTTCATTGATGAAATTGATTCACTGTTGTCTCAGCGGACAGATGGGGAGCATGACTCATCACGCAGGATAAAGACCGAGTTCCTGGTTCAACTGGATGGGGCAGCCACCGCGGCCGATGACCGCATCTTGGTGGTGGGCGCCACCAACCGGCCTCAAGAGATAGATGAGGCTGCTCGTCGACGCCTGGCAAAACGGTTATACATCCCTCTACCTGAAGCAGCTGCCCGACAGCAGATAGTAACTAACCTCATGGTTCGAGAGAAGAACCAGCTGAGAGAGCACGAGCTGGAGAGTGTGGTAAGAGCCACAGAGGGCTTCTCCGGAGCCGATATGACCCAGCTATGTCGAGAAGCAGCACTGGGGCCCATCCGCAGCATCCGGCTGAGTGACATTGCCACTATCACCACAGATCAGGTGCGACCGATCCTCTACAGTGACTTCCAGGAGGCATTGAAGACGGTACGACCCAGTGTCTCATCCAAAGACTTGGAACTGTATGAAGAGTGGAATAAGACTTTTGGATGTGGACATTAAACTCCTGATTTCCTCTAACCGTTTTCAACTTATGGTTATTTTCTGCTAAGTTGGGGAAAAGGTTTCAGTTCTGGGTACATTTACAACTTTTGGACAATATTTTGTGCTTAACATACAAAGCACCGAGAGGAGATGGGCAACACAGCAGGAGCCCCTCTGGCTTCACAAAGATAGTTTTCCAGATCCTGGGATCCACTGTGTCCACTATGCAGTTGCACCTACAGTGGTTTTGAGCAGGTGTTCTTGTTAATTCATTCACTCTTGTGTGTCTAATGATTCATTTTTAATCTCATTACAACCAGCCTGATATTTTGGAACATTTCCCCTTCAAGCTGTTGTAACTTGAAAGAGAAATATAAACACAAGTTAATAGGAGAGTAATATGTTGGCATATTTTTGAGAGTGTTTGAAATGAACCCATATAGAGAGCAAGGCTTCCTCTAGATTGTGTGCAGCAGTTTGCATTATGCATTCAGCTTCTTCTCAGATGTTTTGTTCTGGGCGCACTGTTTAGATATTAATGCTATTGTTGCTTTGTGCTTTGGTTTAATCATTAAGCACCGCATTCTGTTCCACCTGAAACAATTATGTTTAAATGTCTTTTGTAATTCTTTTAAGGATGAGCATTCAGCATATTTAGTATTTATTCCCTACATATTCTCAGCTGCATCATTTAAATAAAAACATATGGTGTCAATGCTTTAGTTTGTTTCAGTTCATTACATTTCTGCAACTGTACTTATTTCCTAATAAAATCAAAAATGGCAAAGTACCTCATATTTCTAGGAGTTAATCTCCAAACTGAAACAAAGAAATGCAAGTTCCCCTCCACTCATCCCCTTGATCCTCTCCCATCTAAGCCACAGAGGGCACTATCATCACTTCCACCGCGGCTTTATTTGCTCATCTTTTGCTCATCTTTGTAACATTTTGCCCAATTTCTGCTGTAGTTCTCCTGAATGTTCCTGAGCTGGATGTGCTAATCATGTCCGCGGAAGTTGGGCAATTCAGAGACTATCCTGGGTCTCGTAAAAAAAAAAAAAAAAAAAAACCCAGTGAGAGCTCTGCTGTTCTGCTTCCTTTCTTGTTATTGTAAATGTTAAGCAGTGGACTCAACAGGAAAATCTGTTACTGCAATACATCCTTTTTATTAGACAATATGTGTGGGTGCCATAATTTTAGTGCTGACTGATCCATAGGGTTCATGGTGTAGCTGCATCCATGTGAAAGTGTCCATCAGTTTCTCAGCTCTGTGCTGCAGACGTAAGGTTCTGGCCAACATTTTAGCATTGTTGATGTTTTCAAGTTGAATGCCTCATTGCTCATACACTAGTGAAGAAGAGGACTATTATAGATTGTGAACACATGAAATGAAGTTCTCATGTAAATTTTATGAAATGATCTTTGAAAATCTGGAGGACCATGAAAAAAAAGACTCATTTATTTTTCATCTTTTTGTCAAGTCCATCATAAATATTTCAGATGTGTGGCTGGCCACTGTATTGAAACTTTGTTGAATTAGCCAGCAGTGAAAGAAGTCACATGAACCCCCTGGGCATGTCCGAACACAGGGGCTCCTCACAGCTGGACTGGGATCGATGCACAGAATTCCTGTGGTGCTGGCAGGATCCATAGAGTACAGGCTGAAAACTGTGCCATATGGTGCAAGCTTGGAGCTCAATTCGACTGTGGTTATGCAGCAGCGGTTACACGCACACGACAATACATATTATTGAAAAGCAAAAATTAATGTAGGTGGACTTGTTTTTCGAATTTGGAACACTGACATTTGTAGAAATGCATCACAGGAGACCTAGAGGATTTGAGTAAAAACATTGTAAAAAAAAAAAAAAAAAAATCAATTACATAATAAAGACATTCACAACTTTATAATATATATGCACACATACACATAATGTATATTAACTAATACAGTTAAAATTTTAGGCAATGACAAAATATATGAAAAAGTCCTGCATCAATATCGAACATGAAAAAAGTATAGAAGAATTATCATCAAACTGAACTTAAAGTTATAATTCTTAAGGGTTTCCTTAAATTTTTTAATTATATTACAGCATTGTTTATCAGTAGCCATTCAAGGAATTAATTCTTTTCACTGTTGATGATGGATTCAAATGGCTGCATGTATTCAAGTCTTACCTATATTTTATTTTAGAAAATTACACGTCTTGTGCATCATGTGATCAGGGTTTTTTTTTTTTTTGCGGTTAATATTGCTTAATTTATTAAAACAACACAGGCTTGTTTTGTTGCACTGTGATTAGATCGGCAGCACAACTATGACTGAAACTTTAAAGATTATACCTTTAAAGTATCAAAACCAAACATATTCTTTTGGCTAAAAACGGCCCTGGAGAGTGTTATACTGTCATATATTAAATTACATTATTAAGCCACTGATGCATCAGTGTGTAATTAGCATTTTATTGTTTTAGCTGGTTGAGGTGGAACTAGTTTTAACTGTTGCTGTATACACACGTTTAGGTGGTTTAGTCCAGTGGCTCTAAGTAGGTCACAAGATATGTAGGCCTATGAGGTATTGTGAGATCATTTATGGGGTGGGAAAGAAGAAAAAGCAAAGTGCTGCTACACAGTTTAATATTCATTTTTGAACTGTTCCTCAAATCTTTGCTTTTTTTTTAAATATTTTACTTCTGTTATCCAAGTTACACAAAGTTTAGAGGAGACATGTCTTTAGTGAACTAGTCTGGAACACAACAGGGGGCCCTAAGTACACACACTGCCAAGAGGGGCAGTAAACTGTAATATTCAACTGTACATTGGATATTGCTGTTATACTCCACATGTTAAGAAACACTGGTAAAAAGAGTGGCCAACTTCAAAAGGTTTGCACTGAATATTCACTTATGGACGTCCATTAATGGGACACAGTCATGTAAAGTGAAGAAAAGAAAAATCACAAGTTATAACATCATGTTGGATCCTGTTAACAGCAAAGTCTAATTCTTAAGGGACTATTTCAGTCAGATGGCTGAAAAGGGAAGTGAGATTTGGGATTCTGGCAGGGCCAGAACTGGTTGGCCAGATTATCCCTCTCATGCAAATGCCCTCCCTCCCCTGTTGGGTCCTAGTCAAGCATGGGGGACTTAGCACTGGCCACAGCTGCTTCTCGTTTCAGCTAAATCACACAGCAGCCATCTGGATGAGACTGTCACCCCTCAATACCACAGAGTGCCTCCACCGGGCCTGACCGGGCCTCTCCAGATAGGCTGGCCGTCAGAGCCCCGGCCCCGGCCTTCTGCTCCAGTGACTGAGACGCTCAGTCTCAGCACTCTGCTGCTGCCGCTCCTCAGAGGAGCAGCTGGACTTCTAAGGTCCTGGGCACAACACATGGCGACATGCTGCTGTGTGTATGTGAATGGAGGGTCTCCACACTACACATCCTGCAGACAGTTACCCCCATAGTGGTGTGTTGGCCTTGTATTCTCTGACCGTTTCGCTTCCTCAGTAACATAAACAAAAATATTAATATTTTTTAATTAGAAATTATGGAGTTTATCATTTATATGTACAAAAACACAAGAAAATACAAATGTTAGATTTGAAAAATCGAGAAAGAATTTTGCAACCACACAGTTATTGTAATTCATTGCATATGATTGTATGTGGAGAGGTGTTATTCCCCTCTCACTGTAAATGTTTTGTCAGTGTGCTCAGTGTTTTGGTATTTTGTACACAAATGCCAGTCATTCACTCTTGGTTTTTCCTTGACAGGCAGGACTGAGCCACCTCTTGAATGACAACTAAACTTATTATTAAAATTATTTCAGAAGGTGCAAGAGAGTGAAACGAAATCTCCATATTTTTAAGAAGGTACAATGATACGGTAAAACTCAGAGGAGCTTTATATTAGCACCAGGAATCATTCTCCGAAGCCAGACCCTAATTTAAACAGTGTGAGGAGTCATTTTAATATGGGCATTTCCATATTCCTCAACAAGAAGATTAGTAAAGAAAAACTGTTTGATTAAAACTGATATTTGGGCCATGAAGTGTCTGTATTTTAGGACCATATAATTGTAACAACGAAGAGGTAACACTGTTCATTCTCATTTACCTGGAGTTTTTATTTCTTTTCACCATAGACAAATAAACTCTCATTGTGCATATATAAAATATCCTTTATTGATATTTTGCAAGCATAAAGCTTCTGTCAAATGACTCATTTTCATTTTTTGAGTGACACAATTTTTAGCCATTAGATATAAAACCAGAATAACATTTTCTTATGATAAAACCAAAAAAATAGCTTCCAGCAGCAGTCATGTTTTTCACCTCAGATACATTAAAGACAGTTGAACAGAAAGAAATGCAGCTTTCTTAACTACCATACAGACAAACAACAATCACTGTAATAAATACAAAAACCGACTGGGTGTAAATGTGATATAAATAATATGTAGGTTATTACAAGAACAGGTTTAAACTTTTGAAAAAAATGTGGCGCTATCTACACGGACTGTTACATTTTTATTGATTGTATTTAAAGCCAATGTTAAAGTGAGTTTTCCTGCACTGAAACAGCTGCAGAAAAGGACCTCTAACTGATGTTGCAGACACTTCATTACAGAGATTTGTACATGAAAGGATGTAAATCTTTTCTATTTTGCATCCAGAGAAGGTTTTCTGCCTGGTTTTCCAAAAGAAAGGTCACAATTGTACATTTTATACATGTGGTAACTGTAAATATATGGTTTCAAACCTATATAAGATGCAGCACAGTAACTGCTGTGTTGTCTTCACTGCACAACACTTTTTGTTTTTTAAATAATTGCATACATTTATCTGTGTTCAATAAACATGCTCACTTTGTATAAAAACACAACCCTCAGACATCAACAGTGTATTTTACATTTTGTATTTCTATGCACTTATTTATAGAGCTGAGTGAGTGTGTGTGTGCATGTTTTCTCTATATACTCCTGTCTGTGTGAAAGCAAGTGTGTTCTCTGGCTGATGGAGGTTCAGTAGCGATGCTCCCCTCGTGTTATGTGAGAAGAGAACTCGTATCGGTCTTGGCTCCGGTGGCCGCAGAGGTTGCACTCGAAGGGGTCTCTGAAGCCATGGCAGCCCATGTGAATGGTGTACATGACGTGGTCCAGGAAGAGGATGCGACAGTGCTCGCACCGGTGAGCCCTCACTTGTTCCCCGTCTGCTGTCACCACCTTGAAGCCCTCGGAGGCCATCTCCAAGCTAGACCGGATGACCTCGTACTGCCTCTGCTGTTCCTCCTTCACCAGAGGTAGCACACCGTTCCTCACCCCCGAGTTGATGTGGTTGGTCAGGTAGATGAGACCAGGGGCCGCCCCTCCTGGACGATCCCCGTTGTTGCTCTCAGTGTCAGTGGAGTCCTGGCCGCTCTGGCTGGGCGAGCCGTCCTTCTCGCTGCAGGCAGACTTGGAGTTGGAGAGCAGCAGCAGGTTCTCAGCTGCACTATCTTTGGCTGACAGACTGTGGCCCGTCCCAGCATGGCCCTCGGGTGCAGGCTTGTGCAGAGGGTAAATTGAGCTGAGACCCACATCTGTAGAGGAGGCCGGAGAGGTCTGGACCAAAGGCCGGAGCGACTCGGCCCCCAGGTAGCTGATGGCGCTGTTGATGGCCTGGTCGATGACATGGGGCTGAATCAGCTCACCTGCTGCTCCGTCATAGGACAGGTCCGACAGACGTTTGTCACCTGAGGGGCCAGAGAGAGAGACATGAGAGAAATATGAAGGTTATACTTTACTGACAAGGTCTCTTACTGTATTTCTAGTCTGATACTAGCATTTGCCTCTGACTCATAATATCTTATTTTTCTCCCTCCTTTGTTATGAAGATTATTATTATTTTAATGCAAAATTCATATACAGGAATGAACACTCCAAATATTAAAACATAGTCTTTTCTTTCAGTGCCTAATGAAGGCACACTTCCTACTTAGGCTGAACTGCAATGCTAGGTTTGTTCCATTATGCTGCATGCATTCTGCAGAGCCAGGGTGACAAACAAAAGTCCAAAACAAAAGAACACATAACAACTTTCATAAGTGCTGCAGTCACACTGAGTTTTCAGCAAAAGTAGCAAACACTGTACTTAAACAAAGGAAGCAGATTTCAGCCCTTACCCACAAACTTCTGTGGCATAGTGCTCTTACGTTTAGCTACATTATTAGCTAGTCTGTCTAGCACCAAGGCTCTGTCAGATCCCGTCTGGCTTAAGTCTTCCCTCTGCTCATTCTGGTTGCTTTCTTCCTTTACTACTGGAAAGCAAGACAGAAAAGTAGATTTCAGAGTCAAAGTAATTTGAGTTTGTCCTGATTCAAGTGATGAACTGGTTGGTGCCTGATAACACATGCCTCATGCTCATTTCCTCACAGAGCACAGAGCGGACTTTTCTGACATATGTGAAGCACTTGGTCTGTAAATATTTGTTCATGTGTTTCCAGACTGCACTCTCCACATTAAGTACTGTATCTCAAGTGCATTCATTTAATTCATGACTGCAGAGTATATACGGACAAATACAGAACTGTACTGAGAGCAGGATTAAACAGACATAATCAGCTCTGCAGTATTTTGAAGCAAAGCTTCTGCATGAGTCTGTATTCAAATGAAACTGACATGAATTTAACCTGAGCAGCTAATCAGTGCAACACCATCAGCATGGCACGCTGTGTTTGTGTGCATAGTGATTCCTTCGCTCAGATGAAAGTAGATAATCAGATCGGTGTAAAAGTGCAGTGTGTGTGTCTTGTGAAGCACCAACCTGTGTAGATGCTATTCTGCAGCCCCATACACTGGAGGTAGTTGTGACACCTCTCCTTGTGCTCTTCGAGGGAGCTGCGCTGCTTGTAACTCCGCCCACAGTAAGCACACTTGTGGGGTTTTCCTACTGCAAAAAATAACATTATATCAGTGGGTAGAGCAGTGAAGAGTTCTGTGCAATCCATAGCACTATTTAATTAACACATTTTGGTTTAGTTACACATTCATGATACAACTTATAGTTAATCTAAATGCCCTTTATGGTAGCTCCTTCCTGGAAAAAACACAGACAGTGTTGGAGTTTACATTTCCAGTCTCAGGGTAATAATTATAAGACAATGTGGAGTTTTACTAAAGACTTGTGGTCAGACAAAAAAAAAAGAGCACCACCTTCAGAAAACCAGAAAACCCAAGGAAAATACCTGACAGCATCACTGTTTGACTGTCAGCTGATCTTGAGGAAATCCAGGGTAAAAATGACGTTTATAATAAAAAACGTTTTTTCATGTTTTTTAAAAAAAATATATAAGTAGACATTTATATTTCTTGATATCTACATTTTATAAATATAAACTTCAGCGATTCCTGTTTAGACAATTTAAATCCTGCTACTTTTTACACAACAACAACAATAATAATGATAATAGATTGACTATTTCTCCACCAAACCTGTAGTTCTGGCCTTGTAGACTACTCTTGGGGTACTCAGTTTAGACCCACTGGTTATGGAGTACATTTTACAAAAACTATAAATACACAGTTGAATAAGTAAAATATACAACAAATAATCTATATGAAGACAGACAATGGTATTGTTTGGTCACAGTTTTCAGTAGGGGAGGAGGGAGCATTGTGGAGTCACTACAGTAGCTGATTCCTCATGGCCATAGAGTTCAAAAAGTATTCAATAAAAACACATCGATAAAATGAGCATAAGCACTAGTTACTTTGGAGTCTATCACACATATAGCATCCCAGCATGTATTAATCCAGAGCGGAAAATTGTTCTGAACAACATTATGAATAATATTTACTAAGAACTACAGTGTCCAGCTGTTATAGGACATTATTTGATGATGAAACTATATATTTTTGAGCCATTTTTTAAGATTCACATTGAAACCAACAGGTTTGGGGCTGAGGTTCACAGACACGTTGGGGAATTCCACAATACTGATAGACAGATGATTGGGGTTTTAGTCTTTTCATGGGCTTTGGTGGCAGAAACAATTATCTGACTTTTACATAATAGGAATAATATTAATGCAGTGCAGTGATTGTGATGCTTTCATGTGTGTGACTGTAATCTTGCAGGTTATTCCTTTAGTTTTCATTTAACAATCTATTCAGAGCAGGCTTGGTTAGCATACTGTTTACAACCCGAGAAATTTTTCTAACACATACTTCTGCAAAAATAGGCGACACCATATCTACACCCTGTTAACTTCCTGTTATAAAGCTCAGAGCTCTTGCTGTGTGCACTGCAGGCATCCACCCAGCATTCCCAGAATTATCACCAGTGCAGAGGTTCACAGCATGGATGGTTGTTGCGTACTCACCTGAATGGGTGCGTAAGTGGCCGGTCAGGGCATCCCTCCTGCGACAGGCGTAGCTGCACAGGTGACACTTGAAGGGTTTCTCCCCTGAATGCAGCTTGATGTGACGCAGCAGGTTACCCTTCTGTGTGAAAGAGGCACCGCACTGGCTGCACTGGAAAGGGCGCTCTCCTGAGGACAAGAACACAACAAGGGACATATTACTGCAAAGAGGCAGACAACCCACACAGAAAATGGACAGAGAAAAGAATATCTTGCATATTTTACTGGCACCCAATTTGATCCTGTATGTATTTCATGTCTCTTATCAGGCATGAATAGTGATTTTTAAGGATTTTCTTGATTGCACTACTCTCCCTAATGTCACCATGTTTGGTCCCTACACTGACGACAATAAATGCACAAAATCTGTCATTTCTATGTGGATGAAAAAGCAAGCTGCTGCTGCTGGAATGCAGAGCATCTCTGCACTACAAGCATCCTGTGCACCAGAACCAGCTATAAGATGGAGCGTGGCCAGGGCAGAGAGCAATCGCACAGCCTGTGGGAGAGCTTCGCGGCAGAGTGACACTCCATCTCTCCATGCTCCCCCTGCCCCACCGGTATCTGGCGCACTGATCGAACAAGAGCCTTTCAGACTCAGCCTGCCAGTTCCGTAATGCACCATTGCCTAGGTCAATTTGATCTGAAAATCTCATTTTTTCCTCTTCTTCATCTCTAAAATAAGAGCGGCACATCACAATGCAAATTCAGCCTCATTTGAATAAAGCGCAGGAAACACTTTGTGTTGAAAGCCAGTCTTCCTGATCAGCGCGTCTGGAATAAACCAATATCCAGCCTCTTCGTGTGTTGTGGCATTCTGTGAGAACGTTTTAATACGGCTGTTTTTTCAAAGGCCCCCCATAAAATAAGAGTCACCAGTGAAGCAGCAAAAATATATAAAAAAGGAAATTCATTAAAAATGCATTTCAGGAGCAAAGACTCACCACAGAATATTTTCTATTTAAATAAGAGGCACTTCATTATATCTTTTATTGTACTTTCTTTTGCATTTACATTAGTCTAGCGTTCCTTTTTTTCCATTTTGAGTTTCATTAGTTTCTAAAGCTTGACAGTTAAGTGCCTTTTTCAGAAATGTTCCCCACCACTGGTTTGGCTTCATTACAATAGAATATCAATTTTGAAATTTGAAAAACTTTTAATAGTCAGATAATTGTCACTTCATGAAGATGCTGTTTAATTTCAGCAGATATCCTGTTTCTCAATTGAGGGCATGGTTTTTCTGGACCAAGTTTGTCTCTGCTACTTTGTCGCACAATAATTTGATCAGTTACTGGTGCTTGCCATGTGGCAGCTCAGTCATTTAGATGAACAATAATGAATGCTAATGGTATGCTCAAAGACTATTTCACACACGATAGGAGGATCTACATACAGCCAAGTGCAAGCATGCCATTACAGCTGCAACAGAGTATAAGGGTGACTACAAACATTAGAATAGGCTCCAAAGTTCTTTTCTAAGACTTTATCACTGTTGTTTGTGTATAGTAAAATTGTGATGTGTTAATGCCAAAAAATAGTAAGAGACAACTACTCTGAGATCATTTTTGCACTGTAAAGTCTAACTGCTCTAAATCTGAGGAGGAGCCACAGCAGACACCTCTCTACTTGTCATCCATCCTCTCATACTGACAGTGAACATGAGTGCAAAGGAAGGACAAGAAGTGTTGCAGGTGGCTTACCAGTGTGGCTTCGCTTGTGCACCATCAACACATTGGGACCAATGCAAACTATCCCACAGATATCGCACTTGAGCTTCCCGTTGGGCAGCCGGATACCGCCGGCTGAGGAGAAGGCCTTGGCTTCAGGGCTCGGCTGTGAGCCGTTCACCTTGGCCCCTGAGGCATCGATCACGCGCAAGTCTTCCGCGCACTCCTCCTCCTCCACGCCATTCATGTCACAGGCCAGCGCATTCTCCTCATCACTGCGAGCCTCAACTTTAATGTTACAGGCTGGAAAAGAGGGCGGGGGGGGCACGGTTTAGAATACGAGCATGCTTCTTTCATGATGTTATACACTAAAGATGGGCATTTTGTCAGTGTGGTATTGATACTGTGACATGAGAAGAACCTACATGAATGATCATTTCTAAAAGTGCATGTGAATTTGTTTTTCTTACAGATGAGCTGTTATTTACTACTGTTGTCAATAGTACTATTTATTTTTTTTAACACAATTTACCCTTTTTTTCAGTAATTAATTTGTGTTTCTCTTGGTGCTTAGCCTTTTATTTTGTTGAGCTGCTTTCATAGATTCATGTTTTGTTTTTTTTTTATCTCACCTGCACACTTCCTGTTTTGTGTGTGAATGAGGCATGTTGAATTATTTATTGCTTTTCTTACTTGTACAAATAAATGATGTGCTTACTGAACCATTTTGTAAAATCTATGTAATAAACCCAAACTGTGAAACTGAACTTTGAAACTCAGTATGATAAAATATGGCCCAACTTCACTGGGACTCATTCAGTGTGGTCCTGTGCCAACATGGTTCTGTTCTTTCCCTCTTTCTTCTGTCAGGCTAGACACTGTATAATAATACTGCAACTTAACTACAGTATAAATAGGGTTAAAATGGCTTTGTAATGACAAACCTTCTTTAGTGCACAATATGACATTTCCATGTTTACTGGGATGCTGCGTCAAAACTTCAAAAAATGTCCCTTTCTAGTTCAGGCTGGTTTGTGAATTCAGCCTGAAAATAATTGACAAGCATCAGATAAGATCAACTCACAGTCTCTAAACATTTAATCTGCAGACTTAGCTGCTTATATGTTTCAGCTATTTCAATTCCAATTGTTTCACAAGGATACACAGGTGGACAGCTTGTCTGGTGTTTGATGAGAGGAAGAAACAGATCATCTCTCACACCATCACACTTTTGGTGAAACAAATGACAGCAAGATAAACAGGAAACAGAGACACAGGAAGCAGTGTGAAACTAGGGACGACAGCGGTGTCTATCAGAGCAGCAGAGTGCAATGAACACACAGGCACACTCGCATGTGGCCTTTTTATCATCTTGTTCATTTACAGGAATCCTAATCTGTGTGGTTGTTGACATTTCCAACTTTACGGAGTACAGGCAGAACATGCTACATGATATGTTGAATGCAAACTGTTGCTTGTAGAAATATTATAAAGTCTGCAATCTCTAAGTGACATCTGCTGTTCCCAAAGTGATCAGAAAAGAGAAGTGTCCTCTGTGCTGAGTTACCAGCTCCATATTTTCCCACCAGAGAACTTTAGAAACATTTCAGAGAACTGACAGATCTTGCAAGTCCCACAGCTACCAGCCTGCGGTTTGCATGTCACGGTAGCAGCCCGATTTCCCCATGCCTCTACCTCTGTTTGTACAACCGAAGAGGAAGAAGTGGAAGTCATGAAATATAGGAATCTATGGAAAAGGGGAAGCTTCACAAAGAGGGCCTGTCTAACTGAAATACCAAGAATTATGGAGAAGTGACAGAAAGGGAAGCACAGGAAAGGAATTGTAAAACAGCCTGTTAGTGAAACAGGTTTTCTTTGTTTGTTTGTTTTGTAATTTTTTTCTTTTTGAGTCTCACAGAGACACCAAGGAAATATAAATCCCCCAATGTACAGAATGTTTTGTGTAGAGAGCAGGAGGTGGAGCTTACCACAAGAGGTTTATAGTCACATTTCTGATCTGTGTTTCATAATCCGATCATCTGTCTCTATCTCTTACAGCATTTGTTGTTGCATGACAAACAATCTGCTCACCTGACCGCTGAATTTCTTTGGACTACTTCTTGTCCTTTCGCTGAGCACAAGAGATAAGACAAGCACTAGCTATGCACGCAAAGAAGATAATGAGTTGTGAATCAATTACTGAACATACTACATGTGCATTCAAAATGCAATTACAGCGCAGAGAGAATGTTTGGGGAAATTTACACTGGTGCTATTATATCTATGATGCTACACTTGGGAGGTGTCTGGTTTAATACACATTAAGAGGTATAATTTAAGACTTTTATCTAAATATTCTAATAATTTATCAATTACTTTTAGCTACTGTTATCTAATTTAACCATTTTTCATCACTTTTCACTAACATTATCTCTGTATATGTCCAGTCAACATGTCGAGGTGTCCTTGAGCAAGACACTGAACCCCCAGTTGCTCCCGGTGATGTCACCGGTGTGTGAATGCATGAGTACGAATGGGTGAATGGCCAAATAATGTGAAAGTGCTTTGAGTGTGCTGTAAAAGCATAGAAAGGCGCTATACAAGTATAAAGCTGTTTACCAAATCATGTGTCCCTTACTTTAGTTGCTCCATAATCGCTAGCCATACCTCTACACAACTGCAGAAATCTTCCCTGGGGTACCAGTACTCCTGACTGGAAGCCACTGATTTAGAAGACCTGTTTGCAACTTCTATGAGGTGCAGTCGAGTTGCGCACATGTCCTACTAATTGTATTTGTGGAGATGAACGCGATTCGCACTTTGAACTGAGCAGTAGGAGTCATCATTTTTTTGGGGGGGGGCCTTTACAATACACAAGTTGCAAGATAGCATATAAATTTCTCACTTCAACCACCAAGGTTTTTCAGTCACGCATAGGCACTTTAATGTTGAGGTGTCAGAAAAAATTAACCTGGAGGGAATTTTGTCCCATTTGCATATCACAGAGCTCGAAAGCAAAACTTGATAAGTGGCTACACCACCATCCTAATGTCGTGTACGGTTTTACCCACAAAACCTCTGATTTTTAAAATTGACCACAATTTTTTGGAGAGTTAAGTAGTCTTACAATGTCAATGATGAGTTGTAAAATAAACTATTGCCATGCTCAATATAATAACTCATTTTAACAAGTTGAATTCTAAAACAGAGCTGTACATAAAGAATCTTGTATATTCTCACTGATTTTAGAAAATTCAATAGTTTGAACTATACAATAAGAAACCTTTCATAATGTATATTCTCAGTTCCTGAGACAGTGAATGCACCAGTGAGGCTCTCAGGTTGTCAAGTAGACAGAAGGGAACCATGAACACTGTGCTGTCCCTCACTTCTCATGGATATGGGGAAGTTGTGACTAAATCGGGAGAAGGAAGAAGGTTTTTTTACTTTATGTCATGTTTGTCATGGTCATACATCCTGATTTGCTCGTTTTGGGAAGCAAGTGTCAGATCACATAGTAGACAAACAAAACAGGTCGCAATAAAATGGTTATAACCTCAGGTTGATCTAATCCTCATATTACAGACACAGGGGTGACATGGACTGCAGTGAAGCAATGACAAATACTGAGAGAAGTGACTTACAAAAATATTTTAAATACATTTCTAGGATAAGTGAAAAGAAGTATTTAGGCATCAAAGGAAGAAATAATCAAGTTATATTAAAAGAGAGCAATAGCAGATAAGAAGCAAGTTAGCAAGAAACAGGGAGCCTACTGGAGGTTCCTGTTACTGACTTTGCTGCTCTCATTGCCTGGAAATAACCCTGTGTGCAAGGTAGTGGAACCGCATGTGTTAAACTGTGCCAACACACTCAATACAACTTGCAGGAACACCAAAAACAGCCTGCTTTTCCCCTCATGCTTCTTTTTTATAAACTCGCCTCCAAGTTTTCAGGAACTAGACAACTCAGTGTCCCTCTCAGTCTCATGCCTCTGAAATAGAAAAGACTCTGTCTGAATCACTGAAAGTGAAAGACAAATGGTTTCTCTGGGATGTTGTGAAGGTCATCATACAGCCTTGTGACTTTAACCAAATAACCAAACACTGTTTTTAGTTTAATCCACACAAGACAATAAAATGAATGTAGTAATGTATCTTTGCTCTGACAATTTACTAAACAGTAAACATTTTGATAGGGTTCACTATGACGAATAAACCTCCTTTATGTCTGGAGTCATATGTGTGAATTGCAGAATTGTGAGTGCCTAGCAACAATGATGATCCCAGTCTGCAAAGACTTATTTGCAGCAGGAAACAACCTGGGTTTTGAGCTTTTGATACTCCGAGATCCCATGTACCACATATAGCCTCTTGGTTTTTGCCTTTTTTCACTATAGAGACCTGTCCAAAACATGATCCTGAGTGATAATTATAACTCATTTGAACTTTTAGCACAGAGGCAGCGATGCATAGATGTACCAGATACTTGCACTTCCCCTCTTTGCTGTTTGAGCTCTTACTCTCTCTCCCTATATAAAGACATGCACACACACACACACACACACACACTAATGTGATCATACTGCATTGGGAATGAACAGAAACTCAAAAACAGTGCATAAAGTCAAGGATGCATGCTACCAGCTGTGCCCTCTTTGCTCTCTTTACATGCCACAAATAAAAGTCACAAATTTAAATCATCTGCTTTTTCACTGTTCACTGTTTTTCCAGATTTAAACATCCATCAGTCAAGTGAGATTAGAGAGACGTAGTCTAACAAAGCTTGGCTCTACACTTGCTGCCTAACACTTGTTCAGAAGTGTTCAAAGATTCCTACATGACAGCTCAACAGTTGTTAAGTCAAACAGAAAGCATTTGTGAGTAAGCGTGTGTGTGTGTGTGTGTGTGTGCAGGTGTGTGACCTATATGGTGTAGTGATGCACTGATGTTTCTCAAACTTGGCCCTGTTCCTGAACGCTTTATCTCCAGGAGTGTTGAAACTGCCTGATGGCAAGTTTTTCTTAGGAAACTCTTACACATCCTATTTCAGTTTCCGCTCACTTTTTTTTTTTTGACTGTGTGCTGCTAATCTTTGCCGTTATCTGGATAAATGGAAAGACGCCAATAGGATGGTCATATTTAAGCAATCATGCCTGTTTTTTGTTTTTTTTGCCATCAAGTAAAATAATTTGTTGTGACAAAAACAAAAATAACCCACATTTCTATGTTCCTGAGCCATACCACTGTTTGCACATTTGACATTTTGAAATGTCTTGTGACTATTTTTAACATTCTGAATATTCATTAGCTTTATTCATGTGTTGGAAAGCATTAACAACCTATGAATAAACTGTAGTAGGAGGCAGAAGGATACCTCTGCTATTTGTCCTATGAAAAGTGTAGTTTACTGAGCATTTCAGTTATTTTCACACACCAAGGAGACCTAAGATAAACAGACACAGTGGATGTGGGTCCTCCTAGCCTGCTTCATCCTTATTTTCACCATGATATTCCCTGGCTTGGTGTTCATAAACTCAAATCAAGGCCACATTAGCTATTCCTTAAGATTCCGCTTATTAATGACATGACATGAATCAAAGAGATTTTTTTTAACCTTTTCAGTCAGTGACCTACTTATGTCTTTTGCAGTTTCAGCTAAAATTTCCAAGGGATTTGGAACGACAAATATCTCCCACTGGATGTGTATGGGATTAAATTCTAAAAACACTTTCATGCTTTTTAATGTTTGTCATGTAATGCTTTTGATACCGACATCACTTTTAGTTTGCTAATGAATACATTACTGCTGGGGGGAGGCACTGCAGTGGCTTTTACTCATTTTGTTGCTGCTTCATGGGATACACTCACCTTAACACCTAGCAATTGCACACTCATTGTGATTTACATTTAATTATGACAGGCATCAGTGATGTTCTGACTGGCAGTGGATGCATTTGTTAAGATTTTGCCGTACTCGTACCTTTGTCTCCTCTCTTGTTCTGCTGGTGGGCAGAGCTGGCTGACAGGTCCTCAGGGACGGCCATGGGCTCCTCCGCCTCCTCAGACGCCTCGTTGGTGGGCAGGCTGTCTCTGCCTGGGGAGACACACACCAGCAAATGGCCATCACTCACAGTGCGACCCCTCAGTGTGTCTCATTCTAGATGAGCTAAATTGCCTCTGGGTGGGTGTAAGCGCCTGTTTGTGGACCTATTGTATTTACTTTCTGCATTCTGTGGGTCAGTCATGCAGGAGGTAGTGTTTTACCTGGCATCTGGGCCATTTCCTGAGCCTCCTCTGTCTCCATGCGGTGCAAGTATTCTAATGGGAGAGAGATGGAGATAGAGATGTGTGTAAGTTTAATCAAGTGCAGGCTGAAGGAACAACATTATAAAAAGCTAGACTGGAGTAAAGGGTGTACTTCTCAGCGTGACTCCAGCACCTCAGTGAGCTCACTCCTGTCACAGCTGCAGACATGCCACTATCCCTGCATTACATTACAACGAATTGGAGACATTTTCATTACAAGTCTGACAGAGAGACTGAGCTTGGAAAGTGGCTTGGGTCCGGCTGATGGGGCCCACTGGTATAGCACCGGGTTGCTGGGAATGGGCTTTCAGACTACATTTGTTATTTATTGTTAATTTCCTGCCACATAATCATCCAAAAATGCAAACTGACTGCCGCAAAATTAAGCAGAAAATTAACTGGCCCCAGGTCACCGAGGATGCGGGTGTTTGCCGTGCCCAGCTGATCAGTGCTCGTGTTCTGTCTAATTTACTGAGCATGCATCGCTGAGCCCACGGCCTGAGCACAGACACATGCAAGCCACAGTCAGAGACAAAGAGAGGGGGACGAGAGAAAGGCAGCGAGATAGATGTAAAGGCAGAGAAGTAGATAGCAAAGGGAGGGCAAGAAAGTCAGAAGAGCATACGCAACAGGAAGGGGCAGAGAAAAGGAAAGACAGAGAAGCAGGCCAAAGGACTGAGAAGTTCTCTTTATGTATTAATTTTTTTTAGCAAGACAAGGCAGTCGAGTCCAGGAGTAATCCTCCGGCCAGGCCTGAATATCTGAGGAGTCACCAGTGCTATGGCCCCATTAATAATGGATGGCCCTCAAGCCTGCAGCAGATGGGCCACACAGCCACAGCCACAGCTCCACCACTTCAAGAAGCCCTTGGTGGGGCTGCCGCCCAGTCCAAGCAGCTACACAGAGAGAAGTGAAGCTCCCAAAAATAACGAAACAAGCCCAAGGGAGAAGGGGAACCTAGGCCTTCCTGTTTTACTGACAGATGGCTCCACACATTTGGAACAAATTGTGGGAAGCTACCACGCCACTCTGTCGCAACACACAGTATTCTGCGGAGTCAAGTCAGGAGCTCGGCAGCCTGCAGACACCCAGGATGCAAGTGTGAGGAGAGGGAGGGGGGAAGAGGTGGTGGTGGGGGTGGGGGATTGGGGGGCAAAGGTCACTAGTGCATATCATTTGTTCAGCACAACACCGGGTTGTTGTGTTTTACTTTGTTAGTTTTGGTCTGAGTTCTCCAGCATCTGGAGTTTGGAGGATGGGGACGTAGGAGGGTATATTCTCATGTGCCTTTTTTTCTGGGCAGATGGTGCAAGGGGAAACATGGATGTGTTGGTGGGGGGGCTTCGACAAAAATAACGAGTTCCTATAGTCAGCCACAACCCACTTGCGTAGGCATGTGGAAAGTAAGGTGCATGTAGAATATTCAGGAAGTAGCTATTTTGTTCACGTACAAAGCGATACTATTTTCATGCCTTTTGCAGTTCATGCAGCAAAAGTTTGTACAGCTAAAAGGTTTTCATTCAACTAACCAGTGATGTTTGTTTCTCATTTATCTAGTTGACTGAAACTTAAAATCTGAAAATAGCAGGACTTGTGGGCTCCCTCTTATTGCTCATGAGCTGGTTGTAACCAGGTGTGTGTTGGTGTGTGAATGTGGGGTTATGAACTGGGGGCAGGTGGAATCTTTCAGCCAGTGAAATGGAAGTCACAGAAAAGACTTCAGAGACACTTCTCACTGTGCAGGGGGACTGGAAAAGTTTTGGTCTGAGTATGTCAAATGTGTGTGTGTGTGTGTGTGTGTGTGTGTGTGTGTGTGTGTGTATTTGGTAGATGTGGGTGGTGTGTTGGGGGAAAGGTTAGAGGCGTCTGCTTATAGTGAGGTGCAAAAGCTACACCAGG
This sequence comes from Monopterus albus, assembly GCF_001952655.1. Lineage (NCBI taxonomy): Eukaryota > Metazoa > Chordata > Actinopteri > Synbranchiformes > Synbranchidae > Monopterus > Monopterus albus. The sequence continues at coordinate 7,912,611 of NW_018127883.1, read as the reverse complement.
GAGCAGGGTGGAGATGAGAAACAGTGAAACCGTTAACAGATACTGGGGACCACACCAGCAAAGTCTGGATCCCCAGGAAGAAGCTCAAACACTGGTGTGTGGGCTCCATATACATAAGTATACATAATACACATTTAATACTGGAAAATACAACAAAACACTCAAGTATAGAAACAGCGGAAAACACAAAAAGGGTCCTTCTCTAATGTTTCACTTAGAACTACATTCATGTCATTAAAATTCTTGCAGCTTTAAAAATTGTAACAATATTAAAACAGTATTATTAAGGCAGTTTATTGTCTGTTACCTTTAAAAGACTGATTAAACATTAAAATCCACAATAAACGTGTCATTTAAGACCAAGGAGGCTAATGTGAAATACTTGTACATATTTTTTGTTGATGCCAAATGGATGTTTGGCTGCAGTAAAACATGTTATAGCATTTAAATATATCAGTATTTGCTCAGCACAACATGGGGGGTTACTCTGTGGAGCCACAACTTTGTAGCACCAATTTATATGTACATAATTACACACATATATACATATAAATAAATAAATTATATTGATTTATAGCATAAAAATAGCATTATTGTTGTCCTCACTCTGTACAAACAATATGAGTCATATAGCTAATTATTTCTTCTCACAGGCACTACCAAAAGTTTCTAGTTTAGACAGTTAAAGGCTTAATAAAAATTTCTGAATGAATACTTTGGTTTCTTGAGAAGTGATGAAGCTGTGGGTGCTTTCTTATCAACCATTAGGAAAAGAGATCATCCTACACTGCCAAGCAGTGTGGTGCATGGTCACCTTTGTTCAAATGCACATGGAGATTCTCATCAGTAATTCACGGCTGTAAGTGGGTAGATACTGTTAGCGGATGTGCTCTGGGAGCCCATCAAGAGGGTGAGGGGAGAGTAAAGGTGCGGTGAAGAGAAGTTTCCTTCATTTGCATCTGACACACTTCACTACTCTGCTATTCAGACATACAATCATTTTAATAACTGTCTGTCTTCCTCTGCCCCCTCCTACTTCTGTTTCTACTGACAAGAAAGCTGATGTATCTGCAGACAGATTTGCAGCACTTCTCTTTCCAACTGAACTATGAAAAAATTCTATTTGTGCAGGTACTGGGCTTCATTTACAAGTTTTAACATCTGAACGCAAACTTACTTTACTACTATTATTTTTTCTAATTGTTTTTGTTAAGTGTTTGCATTTCAGTGTGACTTTAGTAAAATTGCAGAGATATTAGCTTCCCACAAATGTTTCAGATGCATAAAAAAAAATAACACTGCACTTAAAAGTAAATTTCAAATGCATATTCATAGGACTTAAAATACAGATGGCATAAAATGAATATGCTGTCACACAGTTTCAGATGTGAACAAACGAACTACAGCACAATGAACCGTGCTTTACATCACACAAATGATACTTTAAAGATAGATTTATACCATTATTATTAAATCTTAATGTGGCTTAAACTACTAGAGCGAGCGTCTACAACCAGGAGCTTTGTCTTTGCAACGTGTTAAAAAGAAGAAAGCATTTTATTTCCTCAAGAGTTTGACAGCAGGTTTTTGTCTGGGCGTTGATGAACAACTTTCCACTTCGGTGTCAGCAGTGTAAAAAGTTTCATCAGTCCTGCCTTCATCAGGGGAGTTCTTTCTCCCCTTCACGCAGGTGTTTAACAACTAACTAACTGAGACTGTGGTTCGAGCAGGTGAATACAAAGCTTAACGGTATGGACAATTATCGAATTTATTGATTATTAATTTATATGAGACATTAGACACAGCGCTGGTCGGTGCGTACAGGACCGATTTCCTGTTTTAGCGGCGTTACTTTATCACATTCGGTTTGGTTTGGGGGCCCCTAAAAAATTGCGCTTTAATTAAAAGTTGTTGTTTTTTCATTGGTAATTTGTCTTGAAATATTTCTTTAAACTTCAGGCACTGAGGGACTATCAGGAGTCTACTAGGTCCGCACATCTGTTGCAACAGGTGCTGTAACAGGAGTGTAAAATCGCACTAAATAGGTTAAAACCTTAACAAAATGCGCAGATAAACTTTTGGTAATCTTGGAAATTAGATTTGTATTTTTACATAAATCTGAGTTATTGTGAAATAATTTGTCGATGTGTTCCCAAACGAAAGAGATATGTGGAAAAAGGGGAACATTCCTCTATGTCCCTTTAAATACTGGCTATACAAATACAAAATAACGAAGTAAAATAAAACATTTTCTGTATTTAATTTCATAAAGTACGATGGTTTGTTAATCCGTTACACGTCCTTCACCAGCGGAGAATTGCGCGTACCAAACAGGATCTGATGCTGAGGCGCACCTGCACCGAAACTATAAGGAGAGCTTTTTCCAGTCAGGTGCAAATGTCTCCTAAAAATCTTGAGAACGAACTAGATCAGCCTAAAGGTCTTGACCTAGCCTTTGAGATTAATGTGGAGCTGAAACTCGAGGTAGAAGTCACTTTACCTGCTATTCCTTGAGTTTGCAGTATGAAGTTCTTCCAACTCTCCCCGGCTCCATGTGCAGAAGGTCGCAGCCCCGCGGCGGCCCCATGGAGCTGCGCCCTGAGTCCCTCCCCTCTCCACTGCACTTCCTCGTTCCAGCCCAACATGACTATGTCTCTGAGCTCGACTGAGGCATTTTGCTTGCTTTTATCCACAGGCCTAGTCTGCGACGGGGAGCCTTTGGCACTTGCTTTGTGCTGTGCCAATAAAAGCTGACACCCAGTAGACCATTACTGGCAGCCATGCATGAGATGGGATGAGGCGCGCGAGGAGAGTGGACCACTCATTCTGTCACCTGTTCTGGCATTCTGAAGCAGTCCATGAAATTAACACAACTGTTTTCTTTCTCTCATAATCAGTTTTTTCTCTTTAATATATCATCGGCTTTACTCTCTCTCTCCAGTGATGGTCTCCTCAGTGTCAAAGCTGCCTGTTCTACCTCATCACATTAGAACCCGAGCAAATCGCTTCTTTTGTCGTAATTTTAGTTAGTTAATTTCTCTTGTAAGATCAATGTAAACTGCGTTCTCCCCATGTCAGTGCCTCAGTCCTGCAAAAGATTATCATGCAGATTTGCATGATATTCACTGACATGTGGTTTTCCCTCTGGTTTGGTGCACAGGAGTGTGCAAACCAACACTATGCCACTGGCTTTGGGTGTCCAAACCCATCACTGATGTCTTAGTTTCAGATGAATGAGGGTTAAACCTTCATTATTAGAAATTTTCTTGCAGTGTTGATCTTTCACAGCTGCTTGGAATAGACCTGAAACGGAGACACGCAACGTTCATTCATTCATTCATTTTCTCCCGCTTAGTCCCTGAACGGGGTCACGGGCGGGGGGCGGGGGGGCCGGAGCCAATCCCGGCCGGCAATCGGGCGAGACACGCAACGGCAAATATAAATTAGTAATCCATTACCACACACTGCTTACATTTAACTGGATAAGGTGCAATTATTCACAATTTTTCCATGTGTTATTGTTCATACTGACAGAGCATGTAATGACATTGTACACAGTACAGTACAGCAGCAGCCACAAATTTCTATACAGATCCTTTAAAGGGTTTGTATCTATGATATGTACTCATATATTGTCTGAAATCATTTAAAAAGATATTGATTAAAACTGTAAATAAATAATAAATAACCTCACCTGTGGTTTAACTGAACAGTTCACTTATGGTTATCAGATATGTTGTGTTGTTGTTATCTAATATGAAAATCTGGTGGAGTGGACCTGTGCTGTAATTGCTGTATTTCAAATTAAAGCTTACAGTATTAAGACAGTCTTCCTTCCTTCACTGCTGATTAGGTGACAGCTTTTTTTATTTAAGTTTCCAGAACAAGTCATGGTTACACACCACTGTTTTCTCTGCTTGCGACTGTCTTTCCCAGTGTCCTGCTGTCCTCAGGCCCCTCAGAGCCCTCTTATCTCAGGAGAGGCTGTGTGTGCTGGATTGCTGAGTCACCTTTCGTGGGAGGCTGCCCTTATCTCCTAAGAAGCACAACATTCAGGCAGTTGGTTGCAAAAGGAGGAACTTTAGGCAGGAGTGCTGTGGCCTGCTGTGTCTTCATGGTCATAATATAGATTGCAGCAACGTTTGGCGACTTCCTCAAAGCCTCACAGCCAGAACTCCTTCATCTGTAAGGCCAGAGGCTGCAACATTCTGTCATGCAGGTAAAAACTGCAGGATAGGCAACTCCTGAAGCCACACAGAGGGAATGCTGGGACTGAAATGTGACTCAACGCTATCAGCAAATGCAGAGGCATGAAGTCATGACTGGGGTCCCCCATGACCCAGCGATACTCCCTCTGAGTGACACAGCAGCTTTACTCGCTGCAGGTCTGAGAGGTAAAACACTGTCCGGACAATGATTCAGTCAAGATTTTAGAGAAGCTGACGCAAACTTGGGATTGATATTCACCACTGGCTGAGGTGCTGATGATCATCCTCATGTGTTACCTTCTTAAAAATGTGGAAATTGTTCTTGGTCATGTGGAAATGCCTGCAGATTAATGCAGATTTCTGCAGAGAGTTTCACAGTTTTATAATATTATTTAATTTGGTAACATTAAACTTAGGTTACATGGCTGCAAATCAAACGAAACACCATCCTCTGCTCCTTCAGGTTAATCCACAACCTGAATCAAGCCACGTTGGTGTAATTAATATCATTACCTGGCAAGTCTCAAAACATCATCAGGCAATGTAGCCGGTCGACTGGCGAACAATAGGCTCTGGCTGGTTCTTATTTCATGGATCTTTAAGCAGTATTCACTGTTTCACATTTGGAAGCATGAGCAGCATGTAACCCTTAATTGGTTTCAACACCTTAATAAGTCAAAGACGTTCAAGAGTGATAATCACATTAAATAGTCCAATTTTTCTAAAAAGTCAATTGCAAAGTGAAAAACTCTCTTTCTTTAGGAATGCATTATACTGTGAGGATGTCAGAGTAAATTAAATTCTCCTCTGCACACTAAAGCATCAATTTCCTTATGGTAATTATCTGCTGGAATAGATGTGTCACTAGAAGGAGTCAGGCATGCTTGACATTTAGCCTTTTTATGGAGAGGCGATGAGTAAAAATTAAGACGAGGAAAAGGAAATTAATCTTCAGCCCAGGCAGGCTTCAAGAGATCCTGCAGGATAGTAGCAGAATCAATCATGATGTTTGTGAGCCTGTTTTGAAAAAGACCCAGTGATGAGATTCAGAGACTGGATCTGAGGGGGATGGGGTGGGGGGGTATGATTGCTATGAGGAGGGTTACTCAGTTTTATTGGTTGTAAACACAACAGCAAACAGCATCTTGGGTACAACATCAAGTTTAAAGAAAGTGTTTAGAACATTTAGGGGACTATGCTTCCTTGCTTTCCCACTGAGATTAGGTGTGAAGATTGAAACCATTCAAAAGAATGTAGCAAGAAAAAGTTAGCTTAGCACAAAGCTCGAGAACAGACAGAAACAGCTTGCTGGCTGCACACAGCCACACTATAACATGTTAGCCAGTGAGTTTTAGAGATGTAGGTTGGCTGATTGGTTCACAATTCAAACTTTTAGTTGAACACAGGAAGAAATTCAATATTTGAATTGTAATGGCTACATGTCCAATTGGCTCACCTGCTATTCTGCCTCCTGAGTGGGTCACATATTCTATAAAGGTCAAATTAGTTAAAATTACATACTTAAAATTACATACTACAGTAGTTCAAATTCATTTAAACTTCACTTTTTGAAACAGTGGCAGTACTCTACTTTGGGCAGAGCTGAGCTAGCTATTTTCCTCTGGTGTCACTCTGGTAAGCTAAGCAAAGCTGTAACTTGCTACAGCTCCATTTTTGGCCAGCAGAGGATCTAGGGGGGCAGTGGCCAGGCTGGGGCACAGACTCAGAGAGGGGGTGGTACTTTTGAAATGCATGTACAAGTAAATTAAACCACTAGTGCTATGAAATAATGAATCATACAATATTACAAATCCTTTTTTTTTTTGTCTAACGTTGGCTGTACTCCTTATTTACTCTTGGCTGGGAACATCACTGCTGCACAGTGGTCGCCACTCTGCTGCCACCCCTGGTCATCTCCTGAATCCACCCGTATAAAACTGTCTAGAAAAGGAATGCAAAATCTAAATCATCTCCAAAAGTCCTAGTGGTGAAAAGTGACCAGTAATTACTCTGAAAATACTTTAGCTCACAGTAACTAAGCCTCATGGTCTCTCAATTATTTGATAACGCAGTTAGAGAAGAGTGCTGGCTACTCACAAAATTTAGGCTTCAAATTAAGATTGTCCAGCACATTAAAGCGGTGGTAACTAAACATCAATTTCAGACAGAGCTGTCAGATGATATCAAGCCAAAAGGAAGAGTGCGCTCTCGAGATTTACTGGCTTCACTGCAGTGCCAAGGAAACGATGAATCTCAACAAATATATAGTGTGTGTTGGTATGATTCAGAACTCCAGATACTAACACACACTACTACTACTAATAATAAGACTCCAAATCTTTGAAGTTATGAAGTTCAGGTGTAGCCAGAGGGGGTAAGTGTATATCCAGATACGAGAAATATGACATAGGCAGACTGCTTGTTAAAATAAGTTCTTGTTTTCTATTTCTACATGTTAGCCATAGAATATGTGATGTGTAGACATTGGAGTTGAGAGTTGTAACTAGGCACCTTTGGTTGTGATGTGCTGTGTAATAATGAGAGTCAGCTAATAAGCAGGCCTAATGTAGGCTAATTAATTACACTTTTCAAGTAACTTGTCCAACACTGCTCTTTGTGAGGAATGCTACACAGCCTGTGAAAACAGGTGTACTTGTTTTCTGTACTTCTGAAGGAAACTTTTCCAAGTTTGAATAAATTACCCTGATGATATCTAATTAAAAGTTGCTTTTGAGCTGCATTATGGGAAATGTAGGCTCCAGCATTTTGGAGTTTTATTCATACTAGAGACTAAAATCCAGTTCAATTTTGACCACTCTTTGTAAAATGTGACTCTGGCGAGTCCCCCAGCTTAATGGATGTGCAGTACTAGTATGTATCACTGAAGTGCCTTTTTAATGACAAAGTGTAAAATAATTGAAATGTGGATTACAATAATTAGTGAGCACACAACCTTGATTTGTCACAAAATCAAAAGTGCGTTGAAGTACAAATCCTTGTGAAATGTAAATCTAAACAAAATATAGATAAAGAGAGACAGGAAAACCAGCTCATCCCTATTTCCTGTCTAAGCGTAAAGCTGCACAAACCACAAACATAAAAATATGGCTTGCAGACACTTAATAATGTTGATTTGCATTACAGTCACATCTACAGAAAACGTGCATCTCAAAATGATGACTGCAGACTGCAGTGATTATGTAGCTCCTGAGCAAAATAGATCGGGTTAATGCCAAAATATTACTTAAATGTCAGTTTATACTGTTAGATATGTAACATTAGTACAGAAAATTCTTACTTCCCTCAATATCTTCTCTGTTTTGTCCCCTCACTTTGCCCTTCATGACAGAAACATTGAGTGTGTGGGCTAAAACACACACATACACTCACAGTGAGTGAGTGAGTCTGTGAGAGAGCGAATGTTTAAGAGGACAATGCCAGAGCTCACTACCCAGAGTTAGAAAACCACTCATCTAAATCAGGGAAATTATGATAATGGGGCATCTCATTATTCTCCAACTCACTCCAAATCAGTCACTGACATCACATCATTATAGAAGTAATAAAAAGCAAACTGACTCCTTCAAAACCTTCTCATCAAGTTTGTCTAATATCTCCCCTTGCGTATGTGTATGAGACAGGAAGTGCAGGTCTCAGGAACGGGTTGTTGGGGGTTGTGGTGGTCACCATCCGGGACAAGGGCGCCACACAGGTGACAACAGGACTCCCTGACTCTTCAGCTGCCCTGTGAAAATATGTCATTATTAGAATTTATTTAGAGGAGTCAGTAAATTATAAATCATAGTGAAACAGCAAATAACTAAGACTGCTACAATGTGACATTTCAAAACTACCCAGAGGCACTTGTGCAATGAGTGAATTCTGGCAAACAAAAATCCCGAGGACGTCTGACTTGCAGCAGACAGTTAATCAGTCCAAGTGCTTGTCTTGTTTTCTGTTTTGGGGAGGAAAATATGGGAGGCCAGCCTAATCAGCAGAGGAAACAGATCTCAGAGGGTGCTGGGCTCCAGGAAAATGGATCTGGGTTGTGAAAACCACGATTACCACGAGCTGCTCTGGATTCAACCATCTGGAGATGCCTGCTCCAAAAGCCGGTTAAGTTCACTCAGCTGGGGCCCAGCTAGGAAACAGGTTTGCACCTCCTTAACAGACCGGCAGTGCTCCCGAAGCAGAGGGATGTGTGCTCTACACAGCAAGATGTGTTAAAACATTTAACACTTCCCTTTTGTAAACTGAAATTTTCAGTATTAAGCTGACATTATATGACTTAAACATTTCTTAAATTAAACATTTTCAGCTGCTTTTGAAGCCATTTAAAAAACAAACATTCCCTTTGAAATCTCTTCTATGCAAGAATCTTCTTTTTCCCTTAAATTATCCTTCATCTAATTTTCTTCCTAGTGGTACTGTAAAGAAAGAAATGAAGGAAATAAGAATGTCAAAATAATATTTATTGCTCTTTTCCTAATAACATTATAAGCATTCTTAAACTTTCTCTTTTTATTTATTCTTATTTCGCTTGAAATACGCAGGTACCTTGTATTCTTCTTGCTAAAACAGGACTGTGACACTGTGCACAACAGTTTTATGATGAAAGATGTCTGTTGTTATTAGTTGTTTGTGAGTTGTCACTGAGTGGATGTACATAAGCAATCGTGTCTTAAGTATCATGAAGACTTAAATTATATCTGGCCAAAGATATTAGTCAGCTGCCTGCTGTTTTTACCATTTCTTTTTTGTTTGTTGTGAAGAGTTTATTCTAGGTCTATTTAGCTTCAATTTACTTTTTTAAATTACAGGTTCAAAATGTAACTTTTAAATTATTAATTTGCTAAACATAACATTTCTAACTAACATAATAACATCACCCACTGCAGTTAGTGCAGTTTGGGTAACAATCACCCTGACTTGTATTTCATTTTCAATGGAATGACATTAAAACAGGATGACATCTCCATAGTGAAGTAGGAGTATTAAAAGGTCTATGACAGTGGTGTGCATTAGATCGCCCTCCAGTGGACATTTGTGATCATTATTGTCCCATGCCTTAAACCCATAAAAATCATGTATTGAGTGGGGTGAAAGCTCAGTGGGGACAGCAGAAGATTAACTGAGTATAAAGTAAGAGCAGCTGAACATCAGATAATGATTTATTTTGATGCCTTCAATAAAGCCACTGAGAAAACTCACCCCGAGGCATGTGCAGGACTGCAGACTGCAGCATCAGCAGCAACAGAGTTAGCATAGGCAGCCTTGCCTGTGTAACCAGGGATGGTGGCTCGGCTTAGCACAAGAACAAAGGTTTACACACAATTTATCTGATTAAGAATGAATATCTTGCGACAGAATTTTCAAAGATAATAGCTGCTTTTTCAGAATCTACATTAGTTATCCTGAGTGAAATTAAAAAAAAAAAAAATTCAAGTGCAAAATAAATGTCACGCTAAAGCACAAGATGCTCTACAGAGCTATTGTGAACGTATGTGTGATGCAGGTGTGTCTCACCATGCTGTAGCTGTGTAAGGAGGTATAGTGCTCCTCTTCAGGGTCAGTTGGTGAAAGTCTTTCTCCATGTTGTCAATGTTGTCCATGTTCTCAGAGCCGATCATACCACTGCAAACACACGAGACCACACACATGCTGTAAAGGAAGTTCAAGGACAGTTCTGAGCAAACATGCTTGGGATACGGATTTAGCTAACATGTACTGTATGAAAGACATTTATGAAGTACTCACGTGTACAGAGGGATTTGACCTGACCTTGAACATACACTACAGCTGAAAATAGGGAGGAAGTAAAGCTGCTTAAAAACTGGAGCTCAGCATTAAAGTTACTTCTATTAAGATGGACATGGAGTTTTCACTTGCTGTTGAAAACATACAATGATATGGGCTTCCTGGCATCATTCCTCGATCGAAGCTGCTGTCTGCTCCACTCAGCTCCAATACACTGGAAAAAGACAACAACAATAGGTTGTTTTTCTTAATGTATGCATCTACAATACCAGCCAAAGGTTTGGACACACTTTCCCATTGAATTGAATGTGAAAGTGTGTCCAAACCTTTGAATGGTAGTGTGCATCAGGAAATACAATCTGGTGTAGTCTCTTCTTTTATAAACTTCACCACACAAACACACATGTATCAGCAGCTCTTTGAAAGTGTTCAGCTCCAGGTTGTTGTGACCACACCACAGGGCCAGCTGTTCAACATAATGAAAATCATCACACTACCTTTGATATCTTCAGATCAGTGTTGTAGCAGTAAGAAAACACGACATGCGACCAGAAGGGTGCTGAGTTCAGGTTATTGTTATATGTCTACAGTCTGGTTTTTCATCAGCAACCAAACAGGACAGGAACAGACTCCAATGGACAGAATCGTCGGTGCCAACCTGCCCTTCATGGAGGACCTGTACACCTCACAGGTCAAAAGGACAGGAGAGAAGATTTCTGCAGACCCCCATGTGAAACAGTGTGGCTTATTGATGGGGTTTTTTGGCTTAAAAGAAGAGCCTGTATCAGGTTTTGGATACATACTGTATATATACACAGTACATTTTAGAGGGATACATTGTTTGTTTGTTTGTTTTGGCAGTGTTATAATAAATATATTTCACATGGTGGAATGAGAGAAATATAGTAGTGTAAAAAATGACTTCAAACACATTTATGCCTTTCAGTAACACCAAACAGTTCAACTGTGGGTTGGTTGTTTTCACTGAGAAAAATAACAGTCTGTTCATTTTTTATAGTAGCCTAATTACATTCAAATAACTTAATTAAACTGACTTTTCTTCCGTGAAAACCACCACTGGTTAATGACTTCAGCACAACAGTCCTCTCCTCTGTAAAATATTCCGTTCCAGCCATGTTACATTTGCACCTCTTGCCAGAGTAATCAGCTAGCCTATTAAAAATTTAACTTCCCTTCAGCTGTGAGTGTAAACGTGTAGGAGCCCACAGCTGGACAACAAGTAAACAGTCGAGCTCCGGCCTCCAGCCTTGGCAGAGCTTGTCAGTGGTTGTTCTCCATGGCTCACCTGCCACAGCTGAGGTCGGCTGCTGTAGCGCCTTGGTGACAGACACTCGCTCAATGGGTGTGCCTGTTTCTCCAAGGTTGTTCTTGGTGCCCTCAAGCGCCGGGGTAACTTTGCATCCCAACCAACCTCCTCATAACTTCTGGGGGGAGCAAACAGGAAAGACATCTGAATCAAGTGTCTTGACTGTAATTGATTAACCGGATTCCCAAAGGCTATTTTCAAATGTTTAAACAGCCATCATCAATGCACAAAGGATATTAGACAGCTTATTAACTGGGGACCTAATTCTTCATCTGCATGATCCCACTGAGCAGCGATTAACATGACAAGAGGAGCCGCTGTTCCCTGATGATATCAGCAACTTAGTCAGACACATTCACTCTCAATAATCCTCAAAGCAAAATTACACTATGTGTGTAAATAATGAATTATGTGGGAGGTGAGCTTTGCTGAGAGTCAATGAAAGATCATTGGTTTCTGACCTCTGGGTTGCAGATGTGTATCTGAAATGTCGGACTGCCGGTGTACTGTCTGTCCACTGTCCCAGATGAGGGGGGGAGCCATCCTTTAAAAAAAATCATGTTCATAGTTAATTTTTTCTTCATATCATATCAATCATACAGCAACTGGCTCTTTCTCTCTCTCTCTCTCTCTCTCTCTCTATGTGTATATATATAT
>NW_018127883.1:7873010-7900136 GCF_001952655.1 Monopterus albus | reverse complement strand
TATATATATATATATATATATATACATACACATTTATTTACCACTTGCCCCACTTCGGGATGGTCCTATATATATATATATTCATATACAGTATATGTATATAAATAAATACATATATAATTACCTACTGCTATTAATTGTCTGTCATCCTCTTTTCTTTCTTGCATAAATTCAGCATAAAGACAGTATTTTTTTTTAAAGTTTTATACTGTATCATATAAAGAACCCATGTACAATAAAACAGCGTAATGCTATTAACTCCAGCCTGATGAACCTACAAATGGCTGCTGTATTATCAGTCTGTAATGAATGAATTTGACACAAACTCATTCTCTGCAGACCGTGAACGTCCGTGGCCCCGCATCCAGTAATTGTTGTGATATCTTCAGTCTGGACCAAAATAATGAACTTGACCAACCAACTGAAATTATGCTGTCAATGTGCGCTTAAAATCACAAAATGACTAATGCAAAACACAAGTAAAAACAAAGATCTGTGTGAGTCAGTCAGACAATTTGATGCATCAACAAGCAGTGCTGCATTCACCTCCCTCCTCCAGACCGCTTAAACACAGCCACCAATCAAGCCTCCATTCACTAGACAACACTTAAAACTCTTCACTGCAATGCTGTGAAGCTTCTCCTGAACTGTAATACTGTTTGTCAGGGTAATTATGATTACTTCAATTAGCTGGCTCAGAAATAAAATAATAAAGTATAATTATGTTCTCAAAGTGAACACCTGCCTACGTCTGAGCAGGCTGAGATGTGATGCTTAGTGTAAAGGAAAGTATGTGTTTGTGGATTTCTCTTTCATATTTAATGTGCTATAATAGTGAAGTGATTAACTCACCAGTAATGTAACAATAACTGCTCTGCATATAAACAAAGCCAGTAGTTAAAGAGGAAAAATGAAGACCTGCTGGGGTTAATAGAGTTTGTATGGTATGTACGGATTAGGAGTAAAAATCATAGATAAATAAATGCAGTTTTGCAATGCACTTAGGAAAAAAGAAAGAAACTCATTCATCACCCACCTGAGGTTCAGTTTGTCTATCGGGAAGACTGTAGCTGTGCAGTGATGCTTTACGTGGTGTCCTCAGTGAGAGCAGCTGAACTTTAGTTGGATTGGGTGAACCTTAGGATGACACAACAGCATTCAAGTTGCTAGAATACAGGCTTATTGTGAACTATGCACAGTAGTAGCTGCTCTCAGTGTCAAACTGCCCTATGAGGAGTCCTTGGGGTGACCCCCTAGTGACCCCTGTTCCTTCTGCTCTTTGTGATTTGTGTATGAAGCACCCATCAGGTTCAGAACACACACACACAACTAGCACTCCTGTTCTTGATTGCTACCTGCCCCCAGGTTTGTTATGTGTCAGCTTGTTTGTGATCATTTGATTAAATGGAAATTAACACAGCATTAAGGCATACTATCAAGGTAAATGGTGAGTATAATGTCCTTGCAATGTGTCGCCCTTATCTAAGTCAGACACGCTATCTAACAGTTTGAGGTCCTCCAGTAAATGCAAGAGCGTTTCTTGGATACTCAGTAGAAATACACATCTGTAAAACTGCAATAAAAGCACAAATGGCAAACAGAAATCAGAATAAAACCAGTATTCATGATTCTGCCACAGTGTAGCCTATGCTAGCTATCGGTTAGCTCAAATAGAGACTCAGTTTGAAACAAAACAAAATGCAGAAATTTTATTCTTCTTACAGTAGCTAATATTTGGTTAAACAAAAAACAAAATCTAAAGGAAGCATTCAAACTGTGTCCTCCACCATGCCTCATAAACAATTTGCTGCACCAATACTGCTGCTGTCTAGTGACCGGGCAGGGACATTTAACAGCATAATTAGTCATTCAGGGGTGAATGTGCACACAGCAAGTGACAGCAGTAGTGTGTAATGTTTGTGGCACTGGTTTGTTTGAAGATATTCTTACTCATTATTTAACATATTTTAAAATTGTCTAAAGAAAAATTTTGTTTTGCTTATCACCTTTTTTGTTTTGTTTTGTTTTGTATTTGCATGATGTGTGCATGCGTTTTTATCTTGTCTTGCTGCAAAACAAAGTGAAATTTAGGGACAACGTAATCAGTTCAGTCAATATTAATCAATCTGCCAAATACTTTCTTGATTCATTCGTTGTTTGTTTAATAAAAATGCAAAAATAGTGAAAAACATTCAATACAGTTTGTAAAAGCTAGAAGTGATGGATTCAAACAAACTTGTGTTGTCCAAAGAGAAGTTCAAATTTCAAACTTTCAGTTTATTGTTTTATCTTCACATAAAAGAAGCTGGATCCAGGGTTCTATGTTCAGTGATTGTTTTTCCTTGAAAATTATTAAAATAATTAATTTCAATCAAGTTTGTTTCCAGTTGATTGCCTTACCCATAACTTTGATTTGCACAGCATCTGATAGAAATTATCATCAGCAATAGGTGCAGTTTTTAATTGCAATGTTCTATAGAACAAATGCAGATATAATTGTTATTTTACCACTGAGACTGGCTCTCAAGACTGCATTCGGGGTCCTCCTAGAGTTCCAGGCCTTGTTCTCGATCAGGTCTGCAGAAAGGGCTGTTTGGGGCCTCTCACTGAAACCTGGAGGGACCCAGAGAGCAGAAGCCACGTGATGGAAGTCTATGAATTTCTGCCGACCTTTTATCCCCAGGTCCACCTCTGCTCCCGCGCTCAGCTGACCGCAGCATGGGTCCAGCAGGGGGACATCGCGTCGTGAAGGAGCCAGGGCGACATGCTGAGAAGGGGTGTAAAATCTACCAAAAGGTTCCAGTTCATCTCCACTGGCAGCCTGGTACAGACTGGAGTTCGGCTGTCTGATGATGTGTAGCTCTGCAGAGACAGGCTTGAAGGGATCTAAAACTGCAGTCATTATTGTCAGTGGGGAAACTCACTGTGGTTATGGTTGGCAGTGCAGGTCATAGATCTGCTGTCAGGCATAATGGTTGCCCAGAGACTGTCTTTGTTTGCTGTTCAGATCAAATTACAAACATGTAGTAAGACCACAGTACCTGCTGGCTGTGGGGGTGTGGAGCACACATGATCTCAGCACATCATTTATATGTGAAAATGTATTCTGCATTTGTTATAATAATGGAGATCAAAGAGCTAATAAACACCTGCTGGTATCTGTAGTATTTGCATGCCACACACCAGTGATTTGCCTCAGGGGAGCATTCTCAATCAATAATGATTCATCTGAGCTGCTACATTTTTGCAACCAACAATACTAATTTGTCACATTGGCCAAATAAAAACATTATGTCAGTCATCAGGGGTGACTATTGTTCCTGAAAAATTACACCACACAAATGCGTTTTGGTAGAAAATAATATTGAGAAGGCTTGGCCCCGCCTCAGGGTTTAGTGAACTGACCCTCATCAGGGAATGCTACAGTACATTACTTTGTATTATGGGTTATTTTTCTTTGGAAAAATAAAAAAAAAGGTCTTTTCCTCTCTGAAGACAGTTGTGGTTGATTGCTTTTCCACCTAGTGACCACTAGATGGAGGAATGGAGCCTGTATTATCAGATGTAACACTAGACACAGGCTCAGTCCCTGAGGAATTATAGTAAATTACAGCCCACAAATACCACAGGAAAAAATACATGTCCCATTTGTAAAGTTTTAAAGATACATGATGAGTTTAAAAATACCATTATTGTACAACAAGCTGACCATAAACACACTTGTCAAATAACCAATACCCACTTTAAATCTTCAAGGAAATGTTAAAATGATTTTTCTTTCTGCATGAAGAAGGAAATGTTAAAATGATTTTTCTTTCGGCATGAAAGCTAAACAAGGTATTTTCTCAAATAGAAGTGGTGTTTGTTGACACTTCAAATTTCAAGTTTAATGTTTAGGCTGAAGTCAGTGTAAAGGATGTGGATGCAAAAGGTGTTTTTACAGTGTTAGATAAATGCTCAGGCTTGAAAGAGCTGTCTTATGTCTTATAGTTAACAAAAAAACACCACATATTATATGCCTCAATGCCTGTTAATTAGTTTGCTTGGGCTGTCTGAAATCTAATGTGCAAATGTAAACATGAAAACACAGATACTGAAGCTACATACAGTATGTGTTTTATATAAATAATGATGACACCCTGGCTAGGTGGCATTTTTTTCCTGTTAATGTGTCAGTAGTGATGATGATGATGATACTTGCTGATGGATGTTTTTTTTTTCCTGGCTGTCATTAGCAAATGTAAAAACCCAAGAGCTGTTGAAACGCATGTTTTAAAAATAGTCTAATTAGAGTTATTCTGATAACTGAGTGATGAATATGCCCCACTCCCACACAATGTTTCTCTTCAAAAGGGAGCACAAATGACACTTGTGAGACCTGATGTGGGCTCCATCTGAAATCATTCTCCAGATGAAAAATATAGTATTTGCTGCATCAGTCTTGTGCTTCCTGAAAACTGTGCTGATTTTATATTCAGACTTTTGTAATCGATGGGGTTATATAGGTCCAGAGGTCCACATGATTTACAGTATCTCATTTGGAGTCTATTAATTATTCCCATACCACAGTTTCCTCAAGTTGCATTCATCTGAGAGAAACTGTTGTTCTGGAATAAGACACATTGTTGTCATTGCTTCTGCTGTTGCAGAGGGTCATCAAAGCAAAGTCACATCTGTAGTGGTGTGGCTAAAGACAAAATGTGCTGATGACCCCAGGCAGGGTCTTATTTTTGTTAATCACAGAACACTGTTGAAAGTCATACTTAACCCTAGCCATCTCTTTGCATGCATGCATGCATGATACATATAGAACACAGTTCACACATTAAGCCCCATTATGTGACTATGTCTTGTAAACAGATAAAAATAGAAGGCCATATTTATAGTATATGGGCCCTAAGTCATAGCTCATGGGTCAAATTCATCACACTGTAAAGGCAATGAATTGATTAGTGCCCAACATGCATTAAAATAAAGGGCAAACTGGCTGAAGTGAACTTTGTCTCATGCTGTGTGCAGCACCATCAGCCACTTGGAAAAAGCCAAACATTGTGCAGAGACGAAGACTCCATGAGCAGGGGGAGGGGGGTTAGCCATGTCCCCAGAGAGTGGCTGGAGGCTTTATTGTAGTGCTGCTTCCCTGCCCTGGGTTGCTGTAGTTCTCCTCTTGTCACACTTAGTTAGCTCAGTTTAGTAATGAATATGCTGCTGTACATTTTCCATGAGAGAGGTGGGTGGGGGGGGGTGTATATACTGTATTTTAATATGGAAGTTTTCACACACACTCTGCCCCTGCACAGCACCCTCCAGGCAAACATGATGCTGCATGAACACGATGTTTAATGCTAACACTCCTGAGGTAGTAACCAGCATAATGCAATGTCACTTTCAGTGATGAATATGTTGACTAAACCAGATACACAAGCAGCTGTAAGTTAGAATATTAATGCTTGTCCTCTTTTACAAACAAATCAATGGCTGCACAGGACATAACAGGTGGGGGGAAAAATCTCATTCTACTGAGTCTCCTGTTCAGGTCTGACATCATTACAGTAATTAATTAGTTTACAAGGACGCACAAATGGAGAAAGGAAAACATGAAGGAAACATAATGATCCAAAGATAAGTGCAAATGAACAGAAGTTCTGTTCAAAAATAATTAACAAATAACAGCCATGCAAATGACTAAGGTTTAGCATTTTTGTAATTATTTCAAATGAGCTAAAATATCAGATATCATTACTGTGAAGCTAGTGCTTTTAGTAATTCCCAACCAGGAGTACTTCTACAGTTGAGGGTAATTTGTGGATTAGCTTAACTAATTAGAAAAATTTAAAATTATGATTTGATTCAAATATATATCTGTGTTAAGGAGGAAAACAAACATCTGATCTTTGTCACAGTAACCAGTACACTACAAACTACAACATCATCACACCTCATATCAACTTCCAAGTAATGTTTTGCCAAAGTGACTGTATGAAAACTAGTTACGACACAAGCAGGCAAGCTGAAGCTGACTAAAAGTGTGGATCAATTTTGAAATAATTAACCAAAAGTAAAGAGTTGAAATAATACTTACAAGCACTGAATAAACAATTGAGATGATTACCTAAAATTAATAAATGAACGGGTGAAATATAGCTAAGCGTAATAAATAAAAGTTTAAAGTAGTAGCTAAAGGTAATGAATAAACAGCTGAAATAAACTGCTCAGCTAAACATACTGGATCAACATTCAAAACAGCTAAAGGTCATGGGTAAACAGTTAAAATACACAGCTAAAGCTAATAAACAGTTTAAATAATTAGTCAAAGTCATTACCTGCTGCTCCAGGTAGGAATGCAAACACCAAGCCAATCTAAAGACAGACAATTCAATCGTATAAAAAATACTGTACTATTCACTTTTAGGTTTTACATAGCATACATTTTAAAATCTCAAAAGGTATCATGACTCCGGGCACTTCCTGTGTAAAGCTGCCAGATTGTCATCAGAGACATGTTCAGTGTAACTCGCCTGCGCACCAACTCTGCATTCAGGCTCCTCGCTTCCATTTTGCCACAGTGTCCTCAGTGTTGCTGGAATGAGTTTAACACCTGTGACATTGCAGACACTTCTCTCTCACAGCTTCTGGTAAACATTCTGTGCTTATCAAGTTCATGCCAGGACTCTGTTCAGTAGCTTTATTTCACATTTCCTGCCCATGTACACATTTGAGTCATTCTTCCAGTTCTGGTTTTTCCACCTGCTTCTGGTTTGGTACATGTTGGCTTTGCCTGTGAGGAGATATAATTTAACAGCTCTCCTGTTTTGTTTTGTGGGTTTTGTATTTTTTATTTTGGACAATCTAGACACTTTTCTTTAGGACAGCAGAGTATAGTTTTGATATGTACCAGCTTTAGATTACTGCCTGAGTTTCTGCGCTCATGTATGTCCACACTTAGTGTGAGGTCACTGTAGTTTGCACTCACGTTATGTTTTATGTCAGGTTCTGATTTATTCTCTTAGCTGCTGCCATTGAGTTCACCAGTTTAATAGAGCTCCAGTTCCCTTTTTCATGTCCCTCTGGCTCTGCCTCTGTTTGGGACCTAAATCTGAATTATTACACAGACTGTGACTAAAGGATGGTGTTGAAGGAGGGGTACTTGAATTAATCTTTTAGGGATGTGGGGGCATGAGACAAAAAAGGTTGGGAAGCACAGTTTTACATCATTCTTGTTTTTACAGATTTTTATGGGTCTATGTCTATGGCAGTTTTTCAACTCTTTATTTAAATGACAATTCATTTAGCAACTTGCAATTCAAAGTTGGTTTAGGTTAAGGTTAGAGTTAGCCAATCAGAGGCAGAGAAGGGGTGGGTCGAAGCAGATGTCACCTTGATGAGTGGACTGATAGATTGCATTTCCATTTGAATTTCAACACCAAAAGAGTGTGTTAACAAGTTCATGTAAATACAATAGATTGGGGGCACTGTTTCACTGCCACTTTTGAATAAACAGACCAGAAAACCATGGCAAAATGAAATGCAATCTCATTTTCATTTCAATTTTTAGTCAAAATAACACAAACTAAATTGAGGATTGAATTGTCACTATGCATACTGAATTGTCAATTGCAAAATGTATGTCAAATTGCATGACCAAAAATGTATACTGACATACCAACTGCTAAATGAATTTCCATTTGAATAAACAGTCCAAAAAATGTCCATATGTGTCAGTCTGACTAAAATGCAGGACATTGCTGGTTTTGATCCGAGCACAATGACCCTCCTGATTTTCAATTACAAATAAGACATTGCATTAGGCAAAGAAAGGCTGAGGATAATGGACTTTCTCTGTTGTTCAGAAAGATGGACCTTTCCCTGGAGGCCTTGATTTCCATTACTAAACCTCCACTACATGGTCCACCTAGTCTGTTTCAATTTCCTCTGACTGAAGTGAAATTACCTGTTTTTGAACATAAACATAGTAAAAGTCTGAAACTGCATTTCTTCTCTGCCACTTAGAACTTTGTATGTTTTTTTTTAGCTGGGGCAGAAAAACAAAAAAAGCAAAAACCAAATTCTGCAAGGTTGTCTGCATTGAGGTCAACCTTCCTTATCATTTTTGTATACAAAATATCCCAAGGGAATGTACAGCAGCATGTGAGCCAGTGACACTCACAGTATGCATCGAGACCTGGATGATGAATTACCATAAAAGGGCCACAGGAAATCAGAAAGAATACCTCAGGATGAATGTTGTGTTGGAAATAAATACACTTAGTATTCCACAGGGTTGAGACAAAAGCTGCTTATTTTTATGGTAACTCCACAATCACAGTGCTATCTACAGGCTGACAGCAACTTATGCAGATGTGTGTTGCTCTGTGGTGCTCTGCTGAATTGAAGTCCCCCTCTGAAAAGTGTTCAGCAAGCAGGTCACATTGGCATCAACTACTTGTTGTCGATGAAACGCTGAAATGCTGTCTTCCAAGATGCTCTAAGTCTTATCGCTCACTCACTGAGCCTATAACGGCCTGTGATGGATAGGGCCAAACTGAGCCTGCAGTCACCTATCAACCCATGTCATTTAGAGAAAATATAGGGGATTTGCTTTGTTCCAGGCTTGGATTACATCTTAACACTAATACAAAGCCAGGTTAGGAATTAGCTTGCCATATTTTGTCCTTCTAAGACCTGGATGTAGTTAATTGAACAATATCTGTCACTATGTGAGATATGTCCCACGGATGTATGAATGGGAAGAGAATTCAACACTGCAACAGTGAGCGTCACTCTCCTCTGGAGGCAAGGCAGTAAGGTGAAACTGAAAATGTGAATGTCTCTCTAATATCAGAGGAGTACTGAAAATATAATGCCAAATCTATAAAGTACAATTTCAGACCCCAGACTCTAGAGACTCAGGCGCTCAATCATAAAGTGATTTACTCAGATTGATCAAGGAGCGTCGTAATCACATGGGAATGTTACATATGGCTCCAAGGATGACTCGCAGAACTGTCAAAAGATCCAAAGCTGGACTTAATGGATTTGAGGTGATATGCTTAGAAATCATTTCAGAAGGTGCAAATAGAATCCTCAAAGCATTTTACCAGCATTTAGTAGCTGTCCAGTAAAATTCATGTCCAGAATAGTCGAATATCGACAAATTGAGTCACCGCCAGTCCAGAGACACAGAGGGCTGGAATTTATTCTGTATTCTCACAGCAGAAATTCAATAGGTCTGACTCTCTGAAAGAACAATCAGAAATCTCCTAATGAACTGCGTTGTTGATAACAGTGCCATATTAAGCAGAAAGGATAAATGCACTTACAGATAACAAGCCTTCTTTTATTAAAAGTGATTGTGCTTAAAAGCTTGGTGCTCCCTCAGAAATTGAAATAAATGCTGAAAACACGACATGAAATATTCATAACCTTCAGCTGTCGTCTAACTGTCACTGTTTTGGAGTAAAAACTAAATCCTATATAATTTTTTATTTATAAAAAGAGATCATTACAGCATTATAAAAACTGAACTCTTCATATAGCAATGCCAGACATTTTTCATTAAAACTGCCTGCAGGTAGATTGCAGCTTGTACTTTTGCTTATTTTCCTGCTGTATGGGCTTAGGGGACATTTTCAAGTCAGATCATTGTCTCACACAGCTTTTAGTGCATTGTCTAAGATTGCAGACAGATAAGGCCTTTGACTTGGGCTAACACTCCTACATGAGAAAACATGAAAGTAAACATGTGCTTACAAAACCTTCAAAACTTTGGATTGAAGTTGGCAGTGAAATAGTTTGCTCTAAAGCTTCAGTCAAATGGCATTTGTGTTCTTAACTTTAAAGAAGCCCCCCCTGTAATTTGTATGTTAGCTCCCGTAAGTGTTTCTATACACTTTAACCCTTAAAGTGTGTGGTGGTTTTGTCAAACATTCATAGGTCTTTAGGAACCTGTATCAACCTGTATACAGCAGAAACTGAAAAACATTGCTTGTAAACCTTTTAAAACATACACACATTGTTGCATTGTTGAATAATTAGATGCCACAAATGACTAGTCTACTATACTTATTGTTATATAACTCATATACATAATGTACTACATAACACACATTAGCTACTGTAATGGCTCAGTGGCTTGAACTTAGAAAACATAGTAACAATATCAGAGTTGATATAAGAGACTTGCAGCTGCATCTCAAATGTCTTATAAGATCGTTCTCATGTCCTTGGTCCTTGGTCAACTGGAACAACCCCACTGTGACTCTTTAGTAAATAGGAACATGCAATTTCACTGTTTAGCCAAAACAATGAGCCTTAGTAAATATCCCCCTAAATGTCTTCATTCTAATATGTTCACACAATGTTAACATGCTTATGTTTGACATGAATAATGTTTACCATGTTCACTGACTTTGTTTAGTATGTTAGCATGTGCTAGCATGCATAATTAGCATATGCTAATTAGCATAACACAAGCAGCTGCTGGGAAAGTCATTAATTTTGCATGTATTTGGAAATATGTTTACAACAAATTTGTGCATCAGTCTCTTGGTGGGACTAGATGAAAAGTTAGGAGATTAGTCATTGCGATTCTTCCTCTGGTGACAAAGGAGCACAGCTAACAACAAATTGCTTAAGGAATTGCAGTGGGGCTGTAAAGGCTGAAAGCAAAATAAGGAATTAGTGAATGTGATTACTGGTTAATGACATTTTACATAGATTAACTCTGCTAGAAAACTTTATGTAATATAAGTTGCTATACTTAAAGCATACAGTATTTCTTAACAGACATTTAATTTTATAAGTCAGTAAAGTGTAAAATAAGCTGTAGCTTAGTTTTCATTTGTCCCTGAGATTAGTACACATTTCATTGTCCTTTATCTAGAGCTAATAATCCTGGATGACATTTGATTTGTATGTCTTTATATTTATGAGTTAATAAAAGTCCTGTTGTGAAACTGTGCACTGATGAACCTTTCAACTTTCCTTTGTTGACCAGAGCTGGGTTTGTCAGAACTTATGATGCTTTGATTTCAAATGACAGAGATGGCTGATTGCTATAAATGAATAATGAATTTCATCACCTATGAACACCTTTCATCTGAGTGCAGGAGTGTGCATTGTCCAGAACAGGGAAGAGGCCTAAATACATGGCTAGAGAATTAGGGACACCAGACTAATCTCTTATGGCTTTTTCCAACAGATATGTCTAATTAATGGCCTGTCTTTGAAGGGGTTTAGATGCTTACCTCTCTAGGAGTTTGATTTCAAAGAAAAAGACCCTGCCTCATTTCTGATGACTAGACTCTAACGCCAGTTTAATCAAGTCTTCTATCCAGTCACACACTGTACTGATTTTGAATACCTGTTGGCATATAAACTGCTCTAAAACCAATTGTGAATGTTAATGACCTGGACAGAGCAGATGGTGGTGACATATAACATCCCTGGTCAGAGTCATTACTTCACTGGTTGATGCACAGCAGGTAAGCTGCTTGGAAAATTAGAAATAAGGGAGAATGGTCTTGTAAATTGAAAAAATAGAGAGATGACACAGCTGTAATTCTTCAAAGTAGAAGAAACCGATGGGGGAGAACAAGGCACATCAGAATGAGCGCTTTGTATTACAAATGAAGAGTGGTGGATAGGAGAGAAAAATCCCACTATCATTTACCACTTGTATGCACAAGCACATGTCCTGTTTTCCTTGAATGAATGTGTTTGGTTTGAGAGGACCCTTTCAGTCATAGGCATTAAGGCTGGCCAGAAAACCTTAATGGATCTGTGCAACTGCTACCCCAGTGCTCTGAGAGAAGCCTGTCACGTAGCATGTACATGCATTTAGGCTTATTTATACCAATCCTGCCGGCTGGCTGACAGGCACGTCTCGCTGCTGGAGATGCAATGGCGTTGTCTGGCAACTCCCTGATCAAAGAGTTTTTCAGTGTAGCCAGCACATTGCAAGGGACAACACAGAGAGTGCCGGTGTGCTAATGCAAAAACATAACAGGAAAAAAGAAACACAACATCTGCATCCACTTATCACAGCCTGCCCTTTAGTGTTCATTACTTGGACTTCAGTTATTAATCATCATTTTGATCTGCTTGTCGATGGAACCCATGCCAGATACTCTTATTTATTACTCTTCATCCTCAAACTGAAAATGAATACAGGAAAAGATATGCATATGGGATCAAAGACATGGGAGTGTCTAGCCTTTATTACTGTAGCAAAAAAAAAAAAAAAACCCACAAGCAACTATGGAGATTTTGTATTCTTGCCACTGACTTCCCTTCTTTATATTGTGATGCTTGTAGCTACTGGAAATGAAACCACAGCATCACTACATAAGTTAATATCTTCTTGATAACTCATTAAACATTAACTGGTAGCTTTCACAAGCACTTCCCATCCCAGCCTCAGCTTGTGACTCTTATGTATTACAGACACTTGAGTCACAGAGATAATCTTCAATTAAGCTGTGAAATTGAGGCTTGCCAACTGTTTTAACCCTGTAATGTTGTTTCATAACACTTACTCAAATTCTGAAGTTATTTCCCGAATCCCCATAGACTCTTCTAACAATGCATAATCAAAAATGATCCAGTTTGGCCCAAGAAAAGTATCATTTTAATCAGTTTCTTGGCTACGTCCATTTATTTATTCATCTTAACAAAGATGGTGACAGGAGATGACAATGTCAGTCTGGTTTTGTGTGAAAGCAGCTCGACTTTCACAAAAAGAAGCGAGAGATATGATGTCATTTCTTTTCACCAACTGTGCTTAACTGATAAAAAGTTGTTTTACCCAAGAAACTAACAAAAATTATATTTTTCTTGGATTAGAATAGATTATTTCGGAATCTGCTTCTATGAGGATTCAGGAAATACCTTCAACATTAGGGTGAGTGTTAGGAAATGACAGTACGGGATTAAAATGGTCAGAAAGTATCAATTTCACAGGTTACCAAAAGATTATCTCTGTGACTCTAGTGCATGTAGCACATGAGAGTCACAGACTGGGGCTATTCCCATTCTACCCATTCAAAACAAAAGAATGTTTAGATCTGAAAAACGAATTTGTTCAAGTTGGTTCTGAAGGAAGAATCTTGGTTAACGGCTTCATCTTGGTATGATTTATTGAGTCAATTGAAATTGTGAGATTTTTTATTAGTTTTGACCTTTTTAAAAATAAAATACCATCAATTCAGCAAACACTAAACATGAAGACCTACAGTTGAAAAGTATTTGAGCACTTACAGAGCACAGACTGGCATTTATTTGAGACATGTACACAGATACAAAAAAAGCACTTTCAAATCAAAACACATTTGAACATCCAAAAAAGATACACCAGGAAACAGTCAAGTCCTATTAAATTTCCTCCTGCTTCTCATTGTTGTTTGAAATACACACTGGCTCATCCTACACAGCAAGTCTTTACCTGTTATTCTGAGATGGATCGCATATAGTCTAGTCTGCACTTTGGTGGTAGAAGGACAGGTGTCAGAATTTGCCAGATGACACCACATGTCACTACACTGAGGTTCTCACCTCCGAAGACAGCTGTGTGTGTTCTGTTATTTTGTTGACCTCTGGTCCAGTGCATTTCTTATTAAAATACAGAGGCTATAAAAAATATTTTTTTCACTAGTTCAGCATTAATAACCCCTATATTTGTATATAGACCTATTCATAAATAATTTTAGATATAGATAAATAGATATTCTGTGTGTTACTTATAAACTTTCATAAAAGCATTTTTCTTCCAGTAATACAGGAGTAACTACAGTACAGTATAAAAGCTGAAATGCTTGAGGGCAGCTGTCTGACCCTGATGTCCGGTAGTCTGGGTGAAAGGTTGGGAGCGTACATGCAGACTGGCGCTGGTGTTGCTTGCCGACGTCCACTCTCACTGTGCCACTCTTTAACTCCGCTGGCACTCATTCTTACTGCAGGTGGCCTGACGCTCGATCTGCCATGTGCCCTCCTCGTATGTGCAGTAGCAGATTGTACACTCATCAATCTTCACCTCTCGGCCAGCTGGTATCACCGCTGTGTCTGCGTAGCAATTTGGCCCTGTATGTGGTATAAGAAAAACATAAAAAAGTACAGCAAAAACAGAAAATTGGCTTTGTGGAATATATATTTTTGGTGTGTTATGGTCACCATGTCACATTCCCAAAGCAGGCTTTGAATTCTGAAAATGCACAGTTTGCTCAGGTCAACCTAAATGAAACAAAATCTTGATCCTGTAATAGGTCAGTTAATGTTTTATTTGTTAATTGTTAAATTCTGAATTCTGCACAGATGCAAAGACCAGACGAATCATCCTTATGCTGATGTTGGAGTCATTTTAATGAAATACCTGTGTTGCTAGGTATGCACTCATCTGTGATATTTTTCTGCCACTAGACCCACCAAGGACACTGTTCAGTTTGTAAAAGTCCAGTTTAAGGACCAAATACGCAATTCAAAGTCACATTGCTTTGTGCTGCTTGTATAAGGATGCCAGCCAGTTTGAAATTCCACAAATTCACAAACACCTTTGTCAGTTTCAAGAACAACCGGTTATACTCTGCCATGGTGTTGAGAGAAAATGTACCTTGTTCTTTTCAGTCTATAAACCCCTGGTAAGTCACATTAAAAAAGAGGATGAGTAGTGCATTAATCAGGTTAAGTACTGTGTGAATCAGTGCATTGACCCCAACCAACAGAATTTGCAAACATTTTATTTCACACTCACTTAGAGCTAGATAACATGTTTGCCTTTATGTGCACTTAATGACCTGGGCCAGATCCAAGCCACTGAGTCTTAAAATATAGTATATGAACAGATTGGAGGCAGCTAGGTTGTTAAGATAAAGCGGGAGTATGTAACATCTGAGAGAAGAAAGAACAAATTAAGCACAGTTTCACAGTGGCTTGATTTTGTTCTGAAGTGTACCCCAAAGGACTTCTGTTTTATTATTTTGGAAACTGGATCTCACTAATGGACGTTTTAATGTTAGGTAGTAGGTGTTAAAAGATGTGCCTTGTAGGTGGCTCAGAGACATGCAACTAAATGCGATATTTTGGAGCTTCCTCGTATCTGCCAATGCGGTTAGCACCGAAATCCACCTGCCAATTCCACAGTGTGAAACATAAGTGTCCTCCTCACATCATCTACAGCATTATTTTCTTTGGTACAAGGTGATACAAGGAACGTGTCTCTGTTCTCAATCGGTGTCTGGGAAAAAGTGCTCATAAATCAACCCTTATCTCTTAAGCTACATGGCAAAATATAAACACAGAGGGAATTGATTCCACAACATCAGGAATAGCATAACAATGGCTATTTCCCTGTGACTAACAAGGTCTTGAGCCACTCTGTTGTATAATTAAGATGCTGATAAATGAGGAGTTGTTTAGCTGCACCCACCACAATACACTGAAGGCAGCACCCAGAAGGACTGTGCTGGAACATCAATCAATGTGAATGGTTTGCTGAGTCCCATCAAAATGTCGACTCTAACACATTTATAAGTGTGCAGATGAACACGCGCACAGCCTATTTGAATAACAACATCGTGTAGCCCAGGCTGCTGTTACTACTGATTCATCATCATTAGCAGCATTTAGAACACAGTGTGTCATATAAAAGACACATATGTCAAGGATATGCTAGGAGAGAAATATGTGCACTTTACAAAATAAATCAAAGTGCTTCCTCCTGGAGCTGGGATTAAACCATAGCTTCTCAGCCAGTCATTTACATCTGCATGACACTCATTTGTGTTAATTAATGCATAAATTTGGTGGCACTCCGCTTACTCATTGCTGTCACCCTATTATTCTGTCATTCATATCACACCCACCTTTTTGTCACTGCTTCATTAATATAATATATCCTCTTCTCTCCATCACCCTGTCTCTCTCTCCCTCTCACTTGCTGTAGCAGAAAAAGATTTTGTCATAGGCACACCAGGCTTCACAAGAGTTTCTCAACAGCACCCACAGAGGCAGAGACAAATGGACTGTGTGCATGTGTGTGAACAGTTGGACCCAAACTGTCACTACAGCATGTTAGAGGCTGGCATGTACAGTGTGTGAAAAAAGATAGCCATTAGCACCTGTGGCTTTTGGCTCTGTAGTAGTGTCAGATAATGGACAGAGAAACAAAGACATATCCTGATCATCACACCCCTTAATTCTGAAATGAAACCTGCAGAGTTCCATTATAAAGTAATGGAAGGAGAAGAATAACAGAAATCACTCATCTTAATGCATTTCATGAGTACATTTTCATTATAAATGCGGAATAAATTGCTTTGTAAAAACAGAAAATGGAAGAACTTTCCAGGAGAGACAACAACAATATGAATAATTTATTTCAGAGATGCTGCATGAAACGGGTTTGGACTTTTGAACCACCACATACTGTATAGCTCAAAACTGCAGACGCTGAGTTTTTATGGAAGTGCCACTTCATGTGAATGTTTGTTTGCGTATGTTGTCTTGTCTCCAGCTACTGTGCCCACTAATAATCTTTATGGCTGAACAACTCAGCTGCATAGGAAAAGCACAACTGTCATAAACGATGTCCTTCACAGGGATGAAGCCACAAACCCAGCCAGTCAGCACAGCGGTGTCTCGGTGACAGACTTTCAGACCTTCACATACTTAAACCTCATAAACATTAAAGCTCTGACGTCAAACTACAGGAATGTTTTGTTTAGCTTGTTAATCTCTTTGTCCATATTATGGAAAATGTATTTGGAAATGGCATTAACATCAGCTTTTTTTCCAAAGAAAATTCTGAATATAACTTCAAACAAGCAAACCAAAGCCCAAAACCATTCAGTAACTTGGCAGCACTTGAACTGTTAAGACACAATATGTCTAGCCATTACCTTAATTATAGTGACCTTTTTCTGTTGTTATCATATCTACAAAGTTTAGTGGTGAAAAATGACCTTTAGATAATAAAATATAGTGGTGTGATGAACCCATAAGGTGAAAGATGAAGAATAAAATTTTACCTTTTTGTGAATTTATTAGATAATGTAGGCTATTGCTACCCTTAAATGAATTCAGTATACACTTAAGCAAAAAGTGTATAATCAATTATCCAGTCATTGCTTAGCAACAGGCCTGTCAGGTTTGGGATATTTCCACATGTTAAAGAAGAGGAGAGTGTGTATTGAGGGTTTTGTGTTTTGTTAGCCTTTCCAAACCAAAAACACAAGAGCAAAGGAGTAAAGAATGCATTAAACATTGTATGACTTTATTTATTATTATGTCAGGTTACAGGTTATGTGTTAGTATATCAAAATTTAGAATAACATTAGCAGCTCTATCCTCCAAAAGCACTGTGTTGCAGACACCGAAGCATAATCATGAAACAATCTCAGTTAACCTGTGTTTTAGCAGTACATCATGTGTGTGACCATGATGTGAATACACAAGACTCAGTTGCAGATTTTTTTGTTTTAAAATGAATTATCTGTAAAGCTGGAGACAGATTTTTCAACCAACTCACAGACTTTTAGTATTAACATTAACTTTAATGGTACCTAGGTAGAGTTGGTGAAACTGGTGAGCAGAAGTTGTCACTTCAGCAAAGGAAATCAACACTTGTCATCCAGAAATATGTAGCGTGCCTTTGTTAATTTCTATGTAAAATCAAAAATCGACCCTTTCAAAAATGACTTTGAATTCATTCGGAAAGTATGTCACAGCTATCACTGTAGACTACATATTGTGTGAGACAGAAAACTTGGGCAGGCGTAGCCAGCGTTGTAGTTGAATCACTAAACTTTGAGTCCAAGTTGAGCCTTGAGACCCCAGTGTTCATGTCCAAGTTGAGTAAGAGTCGAGTCCTCGTTACCCAAGTCAGAGTCGTTAACATCAGCATTAAACACAACTGACACAGTTCTCACCATTTTATATTCTAAATTTTCTAACAATGTATTGCATCACCATATTGCTTAGCAATATGATACATAGGTAGAATTATCACTTTGCAGCTGTATGTTTCCACCAACCAGTCAAATTCACAGGTATGGGACAAAACTGAGGTCAATGACCTTGACCTTTGACCATCAAAATCTAATCACTTCATCACTGATTCCAAATGGACACTTGTGCCAAACTGAAAAAATTCCCCCAAGGCATTGCTGACATATCACGTTCACAAGAATGGGTCATACAGATGGATGGGCAACCCAAAAATATAATGCGTCCAGCTGTGGCTGTCATCGGCATGGAAGCATAAAAATCATTTATAGAAAGGCAGAGTGTAGCTTTGATGGAGGTGTGCCAGGTACAGCGTGATGTGGGTGAACAGGTTTTAATATCAGTGTCTTATGCCAAATTATTATGATCTATTACAAAATAAAAGTCCTTGTCTCTAACTTTTGAGTCGTCAACAGCAACTGACTAAGAGGTAGCAAGCTTACATTCAGGATTAGATGGAGGCTTATTATAATAGACAGACCACACAATTTTACATCCACATAAACAACGTCCTTTTCACTGGATTCTCACTTTCTTTCTTTGTTCTTTAAATAAACTGCCATGTCTTAAAAGGCTATGAATCATGCCTCTCTTAATTTAAAAGAGTCTCTGTCCCTCTTGGCAGCCAGGCTACCACATCTCATGTTGCTCTATTTGAAGTGATTTTGGCTCCAGTTCAGACTGTTTATCACATCCCCCCCAGATTAGTGCTGACCCTAATGTCTGAGTCTTGAAGAGCACCACTTGTTTCCTCACCCGTTGCCAAGGAGATACCCAGCAAGAGCAAAGGACAAGAGGGAGGGAGCCGTGGCTGAGGTGCTGAGGAGAGATGCTTGTCCTGCAATGTATTTTTGTTCCTAAGCATTCTTCAAAAGCAGATGCTGCGAATAGGAAAAGACTTAACTTAGAATTTACAACAAAGACTTCCATATCTTTTGCACCTCTGTCTCAAAGAAAATAAAAACACACTTCAAAAATACTGGCAGCAGGAAAACAAACTTAAGTATATAAAAGGTGTTCTCCCTCTTTGACTTGTATTGG
The DNA here is from genome assembly GCF_001952655.1 of Monopterus albus. Classification (NCBI taxonomy): domain Eukaryota; kingdom Metazoa; phylum Chordata; class Actinopteri; order Synbranchiformes; family Synbranchidae; genus Monopterus; species Monopterus albus. Next base: position 7,881,101 of record NW_018127883.1, on the reverse strand, counting down.
CCAGGTGTTCTTTGTGAGAATCAATATTGTTTAATTAAACCTTAAGTGGTGAGAGTGAATGATAGTCCTCAACTTTAGAGGGTATGAAGCCATTTAATTGCAATGTGTTGCAGTGTTTTTTAGATAATACATAAAAATGATGAGAACCTGCCTTCATTCACAGCTGTTCTTTGATATTCATAAACAACTGTCCAGGCTGGATGTTAGTGATACCTCTCACTTTCATCTTCCTCCCCTGGCTCTCCCCCAAGTGTCTCCTCGCATATGGGCTGAATAACACATCTCAGGCAGGGTGCTCTGCCATAAGCATTGATTCTGTATGCCTGAAAAGGCCAAGATAATGCCTGTGCATAACTGATGGACTTATCAAACAGTGGAATGCTTCATTGTGATTTATATCAATAGCGAGGGAAAAAGGTAAAGAGGCAAAGGGCTGTTAGCTGATTAATGAGGGTAAAAGGATGATTGTTGAATGAGGAACCAAAGTTAGTTTTTTTTTTCTCCTCACAGATCTGAAGTTTCCATTTTTCATCTCATTTGTTCCATTTTCTCTCCTTTTCTGTGCCATTACACATCTGGATCATTACTGAAATTTTTTAAATTAATGAGTCGAGCTTTGATGTGACACTTTAGATGCATCAGAGATCCTGGGAGATCTGAACAACTGTCTGCACTTCAAACAACATCTGTAGACAAGATAAAGAACAGAACCAGAGGAGAAACTCTCTGATGACCTCTAATACCCTTATTTCACCTCATCAGTATTTCATCACCACTGCAGCGGCACTGTCTGGCGTTGAGTGTTGCATGATCAACAGTGGCAAGATGGACGTTAACAATTAATGACTCAGAATCAGCTCTATTGGCCAGGTGAATTGAACACATGAGGAGTTTGACTCCGCTACAGTGGCTCTCATTGTACATGTACATATACAGTACATATTCTTCTGTAGTGTAACATAACAAGTAGACAAGTAAACAAGATAAGACAGAGAGAGAAAAGGAATGTGCATTAGGAAAATTAAAATATCAGCATTATTTGAATCATGGCATGTGTAATACCATGCAAACCAGCATTATGAATGAAAGACAAGGTGAAATCCAATATACAATGAAATAAATTCAATACAAGCTTAAGAAAGTCAATGGTGACATTTAAACTAATGTCTAATTTACTTCTGGTAACATCTGCTTAATGTATCTTCCAATTATTTAACAAGGTATGAACAGTATGTGGTTCATTTCTTTACATGTTGTTTATTTGAAATGCTTCCTAGTATCAAGCCTTGCGTGAAATGAACTGCAAATGCAATGCGAGCAGGTGACAATTATGCCTTCAAAGAGGTGTGTTTTTGATGGATTATTTCCTGATAGAGATCTCTGTTTTCTCCCCGGTCGGTGGAAGGTGACCGTCAGTGTGCAGAGTCTGACACTCCCAGAGATGTTTGGTGATTGCGGAGAGTGTTTACACATCATGTTTACATGCTGTCAACTGTGCTAGTCCTGTTCATCAAATCAGAGCCAGAAATACTTCCTTTCCAATAAGATGTTGCTAAACACACACTGACACTGTTTAATGAACAGTGTGAGCTCTGATAGTCACAGCTATCCTGAACATGTGAAAACACCAGTAGGAGGCACAGAAATGTCAAAGGAAACTTAAATGATTGGCACAAACATAAAAATCTATTTATTTTTAACATAGAACTTGCACTTGCAGCAGCTTTAAAAACAGTACAGACTAACTTGTCCAGAAATGAGTCATAAATGCTGCCAAAGGCTGTTTCTGCAGCTTTATAAATGCCAGTGCTTTCACACTCTAAAAAACTGTGAAACTGAACTGACAGATGTTTTTTGACAATGTAGGAAAAGACTAATTTTATCCATAATGCCTTTCAGGTGTATGTTTCAAAGGAAATACTATGAGTAGGGGCACGGGTTGCCTGGGATACGTGCGTGTGCAGGTAAATGTTTAGACTAAAATTTGTGTGGGATTAATGTAGCCTATATTGCCTTACATAAAATGAAAGTAGAGTCAAAGTTTTGTCTAACTCTTCACATGCTACATGTTTGGATGTTTTCTAAAATTATTGTTCATGTTAAATTTAGTTAGATTTGTATTAACATAATGTTATGACATAAACATGATCCTAGTTATGATCCACAATCCCATTCGCAATATTTAGCTCATCAGAATAAAACAAGCTATGTTATTAGCATAACTCACAGCATGATAAGATGCCTTCATCATTTACATCTGAAGGCTTGAGAGCCTCCTCATCCCCAGTTCCTCTGAGTCCAGTGGTTTCAACCACAGTGACCTGTAGAATCCCACAGACCCCGCTGCGGCTCCATCTTTCAGTGACTGGCTCTGCTGTGGTGCTCTTGTTAATGTTAGTGCTAACATTATCTGTTGTAACTACTTTGGCTTCAGCAAAACTATATCCACAATTTTAAACACATTTTTTTTAAACCTGTGAACAAATTGTGCTCTTGTAAAATGATAATCTGGACCAATGATGTTCACAAATTCAAATAAAAAGATTAGTAAATTTGCTGCAACTCCATTTTGCACCTCTGAATGTTGTCTTCTGCATAACAACAGCGGCCGAGGCTCATGGGTATTATTTAGATGTATCCATCATGACCACTAAAACAAGACTAAATGATTCGAACTAACATGGATCCAATATTTCTCTGTTGAGGTACATTCAGAATATCATTAAAAGAAAAAACTGAAATGAGAATGTACACTTGGGAAAACTTACAGAATCTACCACCACTAGAAAAACCAGCAGCTGCCCCCACCCTACAACTCTATTAAACTCTGTCTGCCTTTTATCTGACTGATGAAAGCTGACATCGTTCAAAGTACGTGCCCCCAGTTTATAGCACAGGTTTCAAAAGCTCCTCCAGAGAGAAGACATTAAACTGTTTTTACAAGCTGAGTACTACCTCCTCCTCAAGATGAGTAACCTGATGTTAATGTAAAATAAGTATAACCGCAGAATCCCAAAGGGCTACAATAATTCAAGTATTTCTAACTCAGACTGTGACAGTTTTGGTTGTGGTCAGAGAACTTAGCATCTTAGACATAAAGCTCTGTTTATTGAATGGTAATGTGTGGTAATCTTATGCTAATAGGGACTGATGCTATCTAAAACTAGAAATCCTTATCGGCTGAATAAGCCCATGGATTTGGTGGGGCTTTTCACTACGGATGAACATGCTCTTGAAGTGTGCCACATCTCTGCATGTACTATACTGTATCTACATCTGTCTCCTTGACTGATGTGCCTCTGAATGCAACCCAGCAAATCTACCAGGCATTTCAGTGGGGAAAATATGGAGCACTGCCCAAAACTCTGCACAAAGCACTCACAGCTTGATTAATATGTGCATATCTAAAAAGTGGGTGCACAGCAATAACAACAACAACAACAACAACAACAACAACAATAATAATAATAATAATAATAACAATAATAATTGGAAAAAAGGGCCAACATGTATTCCCAAAGATTACAGCAGGCATATATTACTAAAAGAGTAACACTCCATGACTCCCAATGTTTTCAGCTTGTTATCTCTGGAGGTTGTGAAACAGGCTTTTAATTTGAGTGGGGCAACTGTTGATTGATCACTAGTCACGAAAATTCATTATATGCAAATGCTATAATGCCATAGAGTAAAAAAAAAAAAAGATACATGAATAATCCTAATGTGATATTCTGGATGTAATTATAATTAAGTAGATGGTAGCTGAAAATGCAGGCTGTGAGCATTTGGTTTGTCTTAATATATATACTGTGTGTTGCATGTTTCTTGTGAGAATAAATCGACAGTATATGCAGGACAGGTGGTCTTGTAATTTCACTTGCACAATCTGTTATTTTGGAATTTAAAAATGTAAATGCTCAGTTTCAACAAAATTAAAATATCTTGCTGGCAGGTTTTCTGAAAATGATATTAACAGCACTGCTGTCTAAGAAGTGGCTCGTACAGACAAAGCATTTTTATGTGGTGCATACTGCATATCTTGGCTCTGTCATAGTGATGTTTTTCTCTTCATGCAGATTGCTTGCTCTTGTTTATAGCAAGCAGCATTACGATTCCAAGTCAGAGATACATATTGCAAGTCATCATTCTTTTTGCTGAAGGAAGCAACGTTGCTGACATTGCCATGTTGCATTAGAGTCACACACGAGAAAACAAGGGGAACATAATTTAGGACAGGCTGTCTGGAATTATTCAAAAACAACTTCAGATAATTGACTGTGAGCTACAGAATTTCTGCTCAGACAGGCCTCACCTCTCAAACCAGTGGGATCATAAACGCAAAACCCCTGGCAGCAAAAAGTGCAAGTGCACCTCAAATCTCTGTACCAGACAGTAGCGATGGACTGAGAATGCACGCTACAGCCTCCAGCAGATAAACAGAGTAATTATCTACAATTAGGTCTGAAAATGGCACATAAGCAAATGTTTTACATAAAAACAGGCCACGACTCATAAAACACGTTTTTTTGTGTAACATATACTATAGGGTGTGATATATATTCAATCTGATATGGCCATAGACTGCAAACATTGCAGTTCAGCATGCTGTGTGCTTTGTGTCAGTGAAATGAGTATCGCACCACCTTAGCCTCATAATTCCTATTGAGCAAAAAATATTTGACACTAGTCAGTTGTAGTGGAGCTTCTTGTCTCTCACTGCAAGAGCACCGGTTGTACTGGAATAAAGTGTTCACTACAGTGTCACTGAAGCAAATTGCCTCCACTCACCACTCTTGCAGATAGGACAGCACTGATCCGGCTCGTACTCTGGGTCCACACACTCTGTCTGGGGGCAGGCTGCCACAGAACACAGCACCTCTCCACTTGGCTCACATCGGCACTTCTCACATGGAGATACCTGGGTGGCACAGAAGAAATAGTGATTAACACCCAGTTGACACAAATACACAGACAGAAAAACAACAGAAAGAGACTTCTCTTAAACAATGTCTTCCTATCTTGTCTCTGTTGCTCTCAGTGTCTGTCTCGCTCTCCCTCTCTCTCTCTCTCTCTCTCTCTCTCTCTCTCTCTCTCTCTCTCTCTCTCCACTGTTCTGGTTTTATCTCTCAAACACACACGCATATGAATGCACACACAGAAAAACTCCTGCTTGTCTGACTTGTTTAGGAGTGTGTGCGATCAGTGACACAAAGCTACATCGATAGGGAAGTCTCATCCGACTCAGCTTCACTGCCATTGAAAGCTTAATTTTAGGGAGAGCTGAGTTGAGAATTGAAACTCACTTTTCAATCAGGGGATATGGACAAATCAATATGAATAGGAAACAAATGAAAGATGCTTCCAATTATCTTTGCATGTGAACAGTTAGAAATGACTTGGTTATCCAAGTGTTCCTGTATGTCCTGAGCTACAACAAATGTGGGACAAAGGTTAGGGCTGATAAAATTTGAATAACATCAAGCTCCTACATTCCCTGTGAAAGGCGTCATTTAGCAGCAGCCTGTATCAAGCTGCACACCTTTCATCTACCAAGAGAGCAAAGGTTAATTCTATCAGCAATGCTGTAGATTGCAGAGGCTTGTGCCTCCGCATGGCACTCCACAGTGAAAAATGGAGCGAGGGAGCTCTTAGTCCAGTGCCCTAGAACTTAGCAATCAAGCATAAAAACCTGCCTGCTTCCTAGTTTCAAAGCTTTCTGTAGATTTCCCTCAGCAGGGACATGACACCAAGCTGTCTGTAACACTGTGAGTTAGAGGAAGAAAATTCCATATTAGCCTTAACCTCCTGTTGAAACACTCGCCAACATAATGGGAATCATTAGGCGCTGGTAAATATAGTGTCTCCTAAGAAACATAATGCCAACATTGTGGTGCAAACCTGAATCTTCCAAACAAGTGTCAGAAGATAAACCATTAAAGATCTCACTAGTTTCTATGTTTCTTTTATTTCTATGTTTCTCCATAAACACCCACAGAGAGCGGCGTGCTCTGCAGAGTTGTATCATTACTATAACTGTAACTTCATCATGTACATCAACACATTGAAAACACTCTGCTGAAGCTGCTTGCTAAATCCAGCCTCTAGTAATATTCTGGTGTTGTGTAAGAAAAAAAGACAAGTGCTGACCTTTGCCATTATAAATGTGCCTACCTGCTTGCTTGTATGCTGCGAGGCAAGGTAACTAGTTTCTGTGTAGTGCCAGTGATAAACTCAACTGAATGTGAGGAGTGTTCTGTCAGCACTTCTTTCAGGTTTGAGCATGTCAGAAACGAGGGAATGCAGTTAATGGTCTCACCTTAAACTCTTCTAGTGAGGCATAGATCTTGCCCCGAAACTCGCAGTAGTTCTTTTTCTCCCTGCACTGAGGGCAGCATTGGCTAGTGTCAACTTTAATGCAGCGAGGGTGAACCTTGGGGCATTCTGGCTTGGTGCACAGAGGCCCCTCATCTGTGCAGAGGCAAGGGCAAGTTGAAGGACCTGGGGTGAACTGCTCGCCAATGGCAAACACAAAGCCGCTCTCATCCATGCATCCTTTCCCCCTGTAGTCTGGATAGGCATACTCATCAAAGGAGTCCAGAGAGAGAGTGACGTCACTAGTGGGGCCCTCATCTATTTGGTTCCCACTGTCCTGTTCACTCCACAGGTCTTCGGACTTCCCGCCCTTAGATCCTCGTGTCTGGGAGTTGAGGTTTGGCCTGGCATGGCTCACGGCAGTCCTGTTGGGGCCTAAAGCATTGATTTCCTCTGGTCGCTGCTGAGCACCATATGCCAGCAGCTCCTCAGGGGGCTGTTTGTCCTGATGTTTGTCCTCCCTGGCTTGGGTCAACACCCTTTCCAGACGTTCTCGGCTCACTGGTAGGGTCGCTATAGGATTGCACTGAGTGCTACTCATCAGAAACCCAAGAACAAAGAGAACTTCTGCTGTCATGGCAACGGAGTGCAGCATCTCTCCCCACCACCAGTGAGGTGGGAAAACACCTTGGCTCACATAACACACTTCACATCTCAGGTGTGAGCCAGTCCATCTGCAAAGAGAAAATTAAACTGGGGTTATGTGCTCAGTATTTTGTCACGTTCTATCCCAGGTGTGGGGTTTGTACAGTTTAGCCTCTAGAACAGTGCAGGAAATTTGGCTTCAGAGCACTGCTCCTTCATGTCATACAGACATCCTGCTGAGTGTGGCACAAGCCTGTAGGACCAGTGAACTGGATCATCAGGATAGGGAATAATCATATGGTTGTGTTAGGAAATCGATACTGCTTCATACTGTTACACTTCCTTGCATCAATTGGTGCCAGCAAGGACAGAGTAAGAGGAAAATGGACAAAGACAGACCTGGATCTAACACTCTCAAGCTCCTGCTTCTTTTATGGTAAAAAGAATCAGGATCAATGTCTGCTTTTTTAAAATGAATTACAGTCAGCTGTACAAAAGAAAAGATTGATTTGAAAATAGAACATAATTCCAGGGAATTTACTATAGTTGATAGAAGTGACCATATCAATTTCAGAATAAAACCAGATCTGCTCCAGACTTTGCAAAAACCAGCATGTGCATCTACACTAAACATCTCATTGCTTTGTTTTAATCAAAAGTAATGGCACATTGCCTTTTGTTCAACTTCCTGGTGAGTCAACAGTCAACAGCTAAAGTCTGGTGAATACCATGATCAACTGCAGACATTGTGAAGAAAAGCTGCAGTCAATGTTTTTATTTTTATATTTAGTTTGACTTGATTTACTGCAGCATCTTGAAATTTAAATGTCTCCTATTTTGCTTTGCTGCATTCCATGGCCTACTTCCATTCATTTCCCTCATACCAAATATTCAGTGCTGTTGTTAAGCTCAGTTTAATGGGCTGCAGTTGACTGACATTCATGGCTTATTTTAAAAGGTGAGATTACTCAATATTGGCTGACTCAACAATTAACTGTAAAGTCCTGTGTGTGCTTGTTTAGGAACGGTTCACCGTATTGATTAATTTGTCAGTTGTTTCAATGAAAACTGTTAATTTCCAACAGAGCAATTAGGGGCACTAAACAAGAGGAGAAGAGCAACTAAGTATTAATT
>NW_018127883.1:7872803-7872933 GCF_001952655.1 Monopterus albus | reverse complement strand
ATTCTGATTCCAGCTATGAAGCCAGTCTCTGCATATGTTTCACACACATTTTGATATTCATGAAGTCTGATACATTGAACAAAAAAGCCTGAAATCGACTGCTGGCATGCCAGTGGTATTTGAAGAGCGG
>NW_018127883.1:7853055-7872791 GCF_001952655.1 Monopterus albus | reverse complement strand
TGCTATGTTTGAGGCAGAATCCTTGGAGCTGCTGTGGAACTGAGGAAGCAGAACGAGGTGCATACCGATAACGTTGCTGCAGCAGTGAGACAGAGAGAGAGGGAGAGAGAGCGATGTGGCCAAGCCTCATTAGTAAAAAGGACCTCATTTGGCTTTTCTCAGCCTCACCTCTCCACCTCAACAGCTGTTACTAGCTGTCACACAGATATCGCTACAGCTGGGCTCTCCACCAGACTGAGCTCAGGGTGGCCCTCAGGCTGGTTGTTAACTGGGCACAAACTAGCCATGGTAACATGGTAGCTTAAAGGTGACAGAGCATTCATTTTTATCAATATCAAAGGATTGCATGAAAACATCAAAACCAGCAACAAATTGATTACTAAAAGGTATTCTGTGTGACCAGAGCCTGATGGACCTGATTCCTCTGTGATGTAGAGAGCCACTGTTGTCTAAGTGCGTTAATCCAGTGAGCCACACTGGACTAACAATGCTGCATGTTAGCTGTGTGACTTTCCATACAATGTAGCCAGCCAATATAATGCATAGAAATAGACTCAAGCCTCCCTCCCTATTCCTCCTCCCTACACAACCCAATGCAGAGTCGAGGTGTTAACTGTAACATGCCAGTTGCACTGCTGTCTGACTGAGTTTACATCAAGTTGTTCTGCTGCCAGATATTCTCTCAACTGAACCAAATAACAATTGATCTGTGACTGTTCCCAACAAATGCTTTATTTACTTCTATTTGAGTAATAATTGCTTAACATTGCATTGTTTTATTAAACAAAAATACTGAGCCTTCATAAAATGATTTGAAACCTGTTGCTTAAAGGTTTATGGTGTCAGATGAATGACTAAGCTTCAAAAGTACAGTATGAGTACTGATACAATGTGAAGAATATAGGACAATGCCAGCCTTAGACAGTATATTTATCAGTTTCACATACAATCCCAACAACCTCATGTAAAACCTTTGACTCTGCCAGTTAAATTGTTTACTAAATTCATAATGCCATCTCACCACCCTTAATATAGATCTCATCTTTTGTAAATATCTAATTGATTCTCAGCCATACAGCATTATGTGTGTCAAATGTCATTTTTACAGGCTTATCTGAAACACAAGCATGCCCTTCACTCCAGAGAAGAAAACAAATAAGCCACCCACTAAATTAAATGTTGGAAGAAAGTTTTTAACATTTGCTTTTTCTTACCACTCCTCAGGTACAAGTGATGGCAAAGGTTCTTACATTTAGTGTTGCATATCCCATAAGCCATTTGGTGAAAGGTCATGGATTTATCTTTGCCCTGCAGCTCTGCAGTGATTTCAGCTTTTTTGCTTCACTGCTCTCTCTTGAATACATGCAAACATTATGGCAAGAAATTAAAAAAACACAACTTTGATCTGACATTAAGATACAAAACAGTCTCTATGATGAACCGCAAACACTGTTTTAGGATCAGAACCTGATGTAACAAACCAGCTCAGCTGGAGTAAAAATTACGCCACAGTCAGCCTCATAAAAAACTGCCCAGGTGGGACCTGAAATGGCCTATGTTAACTAACTTTTACCAACTACTGGCTGCAGCCAAGCCCTGTAATGGACTGGCGACCTGTCCAGGGTGTACCCCGCCTATCGCCCGCAGCTGGCTGGAATTGGCTCCAGCCCCCTGTGACCCCGTTTGGGACTAAGGTTTAGAAAATGGATGGATGGATGGCTGCAGCCATCAGTTAACAGCACACTAGATTTTACATACACCAACATTATTCACATTTCTATCACATCTGAACTCCCACATCAGAGCAAAACATCAGCTCTGTAAGTGGAAAAACAGGTCTCCAATTAACACTTGCCAGCTCTAAATAATTATCTCTGGAAAACAAAAACTTAAAATTAGCTGGGAAATTAGCTGTAGAACAGTTGCCTTGAATCAGTTTAGAAAATTACAGGACACTATGTGGTCCAAGAATTACCTCATGGCATTACCTATTACCACGGGGACCACTTGTGCCTTCACCTTCCACATCTTTTCTAGCTCTTCTTTCAGCCCTTGGTATTTCTCAAGCTTCTCATGTTCCTTCTTCCTGATGTTGCTATCACTTGGGATTGCTACATCTATCACTACAGCCTTCTTCTTCTCTTTGTCCACCACTACTATGTCCAGTTGGTTGGCCATTATCAGTTTGTCAGTTTGTATCTGGATGTCCCACAGGATCTTAGCTTGGTCATTCTCAACCACCTTTGGAGGGGTATCCCATTTTGACTTTGGGGCTTCCAGCTTGTACTTGGTACAGATGTTTCTGTACACTATGCCAGGCACTTGGTTATGGCGTTCCATGTATGCCCTGCCTGCTAGCATCTTGCACCTCGCTGTTATGTGCTGGATTGTCTCAGGGGCATCTCCTACCTGGTGTCTGCTACCTGAGGTATTCACTAAGCACATCATCACTCGGAGCGATCTTCCTGATGTATTCATGGATCTTTGTTGTTTCATCCTGGATGGTGGCTCTGACGCTCACTAATCCTTGGCCTCCTTCCTTCCGCTTAGTGTACAGCCTCAGGATGCTGGACTTGGGGAGCAACCCTCCATGCATTGTAAGGAGCTTCTTTGTCTTGATGCCAGTGGCCTCTATCTCCTCCTTCCAGCTTATTATGCCAGTGGCGTACCTGATGACTGGCAGGGCATAGGTCTTTCCATTCAGCTGACTTTTCAGGACTTGCCTTACCCTCTGCAGGTATTTGTTAGTTACTGCTTTCCTTGTAGCCTCTTCATGGTTCCCATTTGCCTGCAGGATCCCAAGGTACTTGTAGCTGTCTTCAACATCTGCTACGTTGCCTTCTGGTAGTACAGTCCCCTCAGTTCTGACTACCTTCCCTCTCCTTTTTAACATTCGACCACACTTATCCAGTCCAAATGGCATTCTGATGTCCTGGCTGTAGATCCTAGTGGTGTGGATCAGTGAGTCAATGTCTCATTCACTCCTGGCATACAGCTTGATGTCATCCATGTAGAGGAGGTGACTGATGGCTACTCCATTCCATAGTTGGTATCTATAACCACTGAAGTTAGCTTCTGTGACCAGTAGGCATGGATCATGTCGGGGCCTGGTGCTGTCCAGCTCTTCATACTTGAGACCCTCTCTATGGTTACTGGATCTTGTTCAGGGGGGTTGCTGTGGTCTGTTCTTAGGTCCACTAGCCACTGGGCATTGTTGTTATGTGATGCCTCATTCTCCCATATGCTCTTCCAGAATTGTTCAGTCTCCAGCCTTGGTGGGTCTGCTCTCATGTTATTACCCTGCCACTGAGAGTACACCTTGGATGGCTCAGTGGAGAACATTCAGTTTATTCTCCTGGCTTCATCTTCTCTGCTGCACTTCTTCAGCCAGGTGGCCAGGGCTGTGAGCCTTTGCTTGGCAGTCTCTAAGGCCTCAGGTATGGACAGTGTGTTGTATTTCTTAGGTACATTTTTCTTCATCACGCCTTTCTGCAATTCCAATAGTTGGCTAACTTCTCTCTGTGTCGCCTTGATCTTGGCCTCCAACCTCCTTCTCCATGGAGGATACTGCTCCGTATAGCCTTTGTTGAACTTATAGCCAAGCATCTCAAGGATCACGGTCGCTGTGGTGCATATTAACTTGTTGGTCCTAGTGATGGTTGTTGTAGGGATTGTTCATAGTATTGCATTCACATCCTCTAGTAGACTTTCAGAAGGCACTTTTCTTAGTCTAGATATCTGGCCACAGAGGTTCCAGGTGTTTGTCTTGGTCATGATCTTCAATCTCAAGGCAGCTGCTCTTGCATTAAGCTCATCTGGGCTTGTTATTGGGGCTTGGTGCCCAATCTCCAATGGGGTGGTGATGATATCTCCCCCCTGACCTGTTGTCTTGGCTCCCCCTTGCTGGAGCATTTGTGTTGTACCTCGTCAATCTCTAGTTGTCATAGCAGGTGCTTCTTGCGGATGTTAGAACACTGAGCTACTAGTTGTTTCGATGTTAGTCTAGATGTTGGGTTTCGAAGTATCCATAGGTCCCACATCCTCTGTATGTAACCCCTCTCGCTGGGGTTACTTGTATAGTAGCATTATAATAGTTCCCTGTTCTCATCTCTTGTCCATGAATGTCTTCTTCCTGCTCTTGTTCCAGGACCCCACTTCTCATCAGATTGCCCTAGTTCCTCAACACCTGACGCAGACCTTGTTGACCCAGGCAACGTCCGAGCTGGTGTGACTCTTGTTTCTCCAACTCTCATTATCAATGACAGTTACATACATATATATAACAATTCAGTCGAAACCTCTGCCAGGTTCTTGCCATGTATCTGTATTCCACTGTAAACATTTTAGGATCTGGGCAGAAACCTCCATGTATGATAATAGCTCAAGTAAAACCAGCCCTCCACTAAGCTTTACTATTGTGCCAAATTAATAAATAATGATGCAAATAGAGGCTATGATAAAAGATGTAGTACATGTGCACACTGGCAAACAAATCACACACCCCTGGAGTAAATAAATATGCATATTACTCAAACGTCTGTGTTCATCTTTACACAAGTACTTATACTTGTTATGCACTTACTGTGTACAGCCCCTGTTGTTTAAGGTCTAGAATGTAGGTCTTTAAAAACCCAAACATCTAAGATGGCTAATACCTGATAACTTTAACTAATGTTTTGAGAATTGCTTATAAACTTCATTTAGAACTGATAACATTCAAAGTCCAGAAAGACACATTATATGTCAGTTTGAGGTCTCTGGGACTCCAGCTATGAAACATCATTACGCACAATAAATTTTATGTGCAGCCCATCTGTGAGCCATGTTGAGTATTATACCTATATTTTTACTTAGTATTACACTAACTTACTTTTACTATACTGTTGTTTTCATGCAGAACAATCTTCCTAAATCTCATAAAAGTGTGTTTAAATTTATGTTACTGGAGTTTTATAAGTGTGTTCATAAACGATAGTTAAACCCTCTCTGGGGTCTAACTGACCCACACAAAAGTAACATCCATATGTAGGACAACATACTGTACACTGACATTTTATGCATATTATATATCTACCACTTTTTGCTCTGCTTTCAAATGCAGCAATTCAGGGGGAAAAAGATGAGTAAGGGCCACACCCTCTGAAGAAACCTGTAGGACGTGACTTTGCATTACATTAAAATTAGTTTCCCTCCTCCTTATATGTGACGTGTTTTGTCTCCAGCTACTGAAAAGCTCCACATTTGATTTTGTGCATGCAGTTAACACTAATTATCACATATACTATAGATGTGACTTTGGACCTGTGACTGTGCAGCTGCAGGAAAATAAAATGTTCTCCCATAAATGGCTAATTTCACCAAAGCTGCACTTTGTTATTCTGCTCCCCCATTAACACTGCATATGTAAATGCTGCCAGTCTATGCGCTATTACTTTTGAGGACTGATGATGTTTCCACTTTCTGCTGACATTTAAATGCTGCTGTGGCTTCCTGCACTACAGAGAATGAACTCAACATCAGCCTCAGTGTCTGGCAGTAAGAGCACGTTTAGTCATTACCCTCGCTGTAGATATAAATCCCTACGTCAAAGGCCAAAGTTCCTGTTTGCATCTCAGGCTACTGAACAGAGAAGGTTTGACCACTGAGGTGCAACGACCATGATTAATCAAGCCAGCGTTCAACCTGGCTGTTAGTTCACAGTTCAATGATGCTCACCATTGCATTGATTTATGACTCATAAATTATTGTCGTTTTCATTACCCAGCAAAGTGCATAAAACCCATAAGTCATGACATGACAACCTGAGCTCAGAGTTCAATTTTAGCTCTACCTTGACTAATATGATATTATTCATATAGATTGAATTGGCAAGGCTTCAGCAGCACAAAGCGAGGCCGTTAAGATGCATTGAGGTTGACCTGCCCCTCACTGTCTTCTTTGATGTCACTCACAAATGTTTCTTCCAGGGAGGCTGATAGCTATTTCACTCCCATAGTCACACTATAAATAGGGACAAATGTACTGAGGCAATGCTTTCATCTCCAGGAATTTTCCACACCCAAGCTAAGATGTTTTTGGCTGTTTGCTTATTTCTAATTACTACATGCTCTTAATAAAATGGATAAATATTGAACAGAATAAATAAACTAATTTAATCTGAAAGATTTCATGATGACCGAAAACTATTGCAACAGAGAAAGACATACAGCAACATCCTTCCTATTTTGATTTATGGCATTGTATACAGTGTAAATCTGACAGTGAGCCTCTAAAACAGACATTCCTGTTTGCACTGTCTTGGAAAATACACCCCTGCAATGTCCCTCTGTAAAATCAAACTGGATGTCATTGGAAGGAAAACCATCTCCTCAGGGCCAGAATTAACTCGGAGAGTCAATATGCCCTCACCACTTCATTTATTGCACATTACAGATTCCCCTGCTTACACTCGTCCAACATCCCAACATGCCATCAAGAACACATGGGGACTGCAACATTTTACTTTGAGGTCTACTTCAATTTATGACAAAACAAATAACGGGGGGTGGGATATGAAATATTTAAACAGTGGTGGTTAGTGGGCTTGGATCTGACAGGGCTGAGAAAGTACAAAATTAATGATGCCATGTTTTACTACTCAATTTTATACAACTAAACAGTGTGAAATAATGAAATCCAATTAGAGCAATAACGGACACTTAGGCAGGATCCAAGAATATTAAGCCATCTGCCAGTGAGTAAAAACTGCTGCGGGGCTGTCTAATTGAATTTTATCCTCTCATTGTAAATCTTATGAGTGACCCAGATCAAAAGAAAGTTTGCCTAAACATGCAATGCAAAACCAACAGCCCTTGCAGAACTGTCACATAATCTTAACATTGTGTACAGTGGAACAAGGTGAGAACTTGTACACAAAACCTGCCAGGAAAAGTCTGAAGCAGAATAGCAAGAAGAAAGAAGGATTGTGATGATGGCAAGCAGCCTTTTTGACTTTATTTTGAGTCACACCCAGAGAGGCAGGGACATTTAATTAAAATGTCAATAAATCCGCCTTTAATAAAAAATAAATGTAAAACAAGAGCAAAACCCAAGCAGCTGTATTTGTTCAGATAAGCATAGAAGACCCTATATCACTATATTTATTAAATGATGGGTGCATTGTGTTGTGTCTTGGCTGCCTGAGGCTGTCTGAGGCTGTGTTGATTGGTTGTTGCAATCCGAAGTGTGTAAAGGAGACAGACTCAGTCTTTGCGCAACCACTGAAATCCCCCTGATACTTCTTAGAACATCCCCAGTCCTATTTACAACGCAGCTCACTGACGCTGATACCTATGCAGCCCCCACAGGTGCAACAGTGTTTTCTGCAGGTTTCATCAGTCTGCATTACTTTCCCTCTCAAGCTCATTCACATATGGCTTTTGTGACAGATACAGTTTAACTGTCAGGCAGGCGTGGTGGCTTTATCCCTGAGTGAGTAGGCTACAATCTCCAGGAAATGTACCTAAAGACAATTCCTAACGTGAAGAAGCACAGGGCAGTCCATTCCCAAAGTTGATGTGAAACCTGAGAATTCAAACAATGAAAGACTAACATCCATTAACACAGCAACACTGATGTAATTCACCTGTGATCCTCGGAGTGAGTCCGTGTCCGTCAGTGCGCTAGGTTGAAACACAGCCTCCGGACTGTTGGACAGCAACAAATGATATGCAGCGAGGATCTGGAAACTGACGCTCTTTAAGCCGCTCACTCGCTCAGTCTCCCCGGCGGATGCTCGCAGGTCATCGGCGTGTCGCGCTCAACTTTCATCGCCACTGATGAGGACGCTCCGTGTCCGCCGTGTGCAAGTGCCGCGCAGCTACTGATGTCCCTGCTCTAGCTGGCACTTTGTTTCTCACGGTCACAAAAAAATTAATAATTTAATAAATGGACGGGGGAACGCGCATCGACGTCAGGTTCAGCCGCTAGATGGGGCAGTTTAAAATGACTGAGGAACAACAGGCAGTCAATTACTGCGACCAAGGGATGTTTCACAGGTCTCTTCATCAGGTTCGGTTCACACACTGCTTTAATTAACCACTTTGCTTAATTATCTTAGAATAAGAAGACGTTTCCGTGACTCACTGTGGCCAATGCGTAAATAATGAAGCATTTTATACAAGGAGAGAATTTAAAATATTCATAACTGTCACTGTAATAAGCAGAATGATAAAGCTGCTTCAAGAATCACACAGGGCTGTAGCGAAGAAACACTGAGGTCAGCAATCAGCTTTTTCCCCTATCTTGTTTAATATTTAAAAGATTCCTTCAGGAAAAGGAGAGCAGTGCTTTGAGATAACATTGCAAGCTAACATCACATACTGCCATGTGATAATAGCAGGCAAGTCAATATTTATTCAGTCATTTATAGAAATGTCATCAGTTTTACAAGTATTTAGTCATACAATATTTAACATACTGACTTGATAAAGAGAGATATGCTGAAAAGGAGTCACCATATTAATTAGACTTTATCCTTTGTGGCAACCTACAGTATAAGTCTATGCAGTATATGAAAACACAAAGGTCTGAAACTAGGTGCTCTTTCACAAACAAGATCATATCCTGATCATAGAATCATACTCCAGAGGCTAACCATAACAATCACTGCTAACTGTAATAGAAATAAATCTGAGCAATATCCGTGTAATAGCAGATTCAAATGTTCTGTATTTACTACACAGTATTTCAAGTACCATTACTTTAATTATCAAGTGTTACGCTGTATGATAATAACACTGGTTAATAGAAATACTATGGAAAACTACTGAAAGAATACTGACAGTAAAAAATATATTCCAGCACCATATGACTCTGTCCCTAGAGGATTCTTTTTTAGACTATTTCCATGATTTTTCTTCAGAGGCAGAGTGACAGCCCTTAACAATTTGTCACAAATTGTCAAGTGATTGCACACCTAAAAATATTTACTTATTTACTTATTTACCTTTAAATTGCTTTTTCAAAACTGCAGGATAGCAGAAAGCTCCAAAATGGGCCTCTCACACCTGACTATCAGGTTGAAAAAGGAAATCATTAATATAGCATTAGAAGCCGGCTTCTGAACTCATAACTGCCCTGGGCACACATCAGCATACATGCAGCACTGTTCTCTGCTGCTACACCTTCCCCGAGGCTGAAATGTCATCCTTCACTGTCATTACATTTTTGCCCCCATTAACTATTGATTATCTCCACTTCAGCATTTTCAACTCTGCTGTAGAAATGGCCCACATGGCTCACTACAGTTCAGGCAGAACAGAAATGCCCACCTCCTGGTTTTTATTCCAGAAAAGAGGGTGAAGTCAGACTCAGGGAAGCAGGGGTAAAGAGGGACAGGGTGGCAGGGACACAGAGAAACAATGTACCCTACCTGCACATTATCAAGATACTTGAGTGGGCAGCTGGAAGTTAAGTTGTTCTTTTTCAGGGACCCGTGAGAATTTTCCCACAGCAAGTGCTGAATATTTGCTGTGAGGTTAGTCTAGGTTTGCTTCAGGTTTTTGGGGAGAGCACATTAAAGTTTGTGTGGGCAGGAACTTTATGGCCTCTTTCAGCAATAAAATGCATTCATAATACCATGGGCTAGTTTGTGCAGAGGTGTTCTTGTATACCTGCTGAAATCTCTATATAGCCTTTTTCAGACATCCACTGGAACCTTGAAATTCTCTAGACAGGGGGGAGCTGGAGCTAGAGTGAGCCCATATGAGAATACAGCAGTGTACAGTTCGGAGTATGTTGATGACATTCCATCATGTGACTGGCACAAAACCGGATAAATACAAATATCCAATGCTGAAGAAAACCAGCCATTTACAATGAAGACACCAACAAAAGTATCTAAGTGGAGACACAATGAGATTCTGGAATTTCTGTCATTAAGAGCTGGCACCAGAATTATCAGAAAATTTAACATGCAATAACATTATGACCACCTGCCTAATGTTGTTTATGAGCAAATTACAAACTGGCCAAATGACAGTGTCATGTCTCACCTCCTGTCCCCTCTACCCAGGCAAGCCCCCTGCACATATACCAGAGTATTTCTAGTCAGTGAGAACACCTCTGACACAGATTATCTCCTGTTGTGTGCTATGTGTGTGAAAGGGCAACTCAACATAAAGTCTGGGCCTGATTCCTCTGACATAGTCCTGAGTTCATACAGTATGTGAAAACAACTTACACCAATCAGGCATAACATTATGACCACCTGCCTAATGTTGTTTATACAGGAGTCAATGTGGCAGTTGGTTGGCACTCGTGTCACTCTACAGCTCACTGTGCATCTTCTGTGAATCCATTTGCTTCCACAGTTCTACTGTCAGGAAGAGCACAGATGTGTCTACAATTCAGTGAAAAACTGATGTAAAAGGAGTGAAAACTGTGGTCGTGAGGACAAGTTAGAGAGAATGTTTTAGACAAATTCAGCAGCCTCACCATTCTAAAAGTTTAATCTACAGTAGGTCAACCTCATCATCAGTGAGCTGTGGGCGTCCATGACCCTGTCTCCAGTTCACCATTTGTCCTTCCTTAGACACTGTTGGTAGGTACTAACCACTGTAGACCAAGCACACCCACCACGACCTGCAGTGTGGGAGATGCTCTGACCCAGTCATCACACCATCACAGTTTGGCCCTTGTCAAAGTCATTCAGATCCTTACACTTGCCCAGTTTTCCTGCTTCCCACACATCAACTTCAAGGACTGAATGTTCACTTGCTGCCTAATATACCCCACACACTGACAGGTGCCACTGTAACAGATAGTACATGTTATTCACTTCACCTGCCAGTGGTCATAATGTTATACCTGATTGGTGTACAGTATATCTGTGTGCTGAAAGCTGCTAATGGCCACTGTTACTGCATTTTGTTGTTTTCTGTATTTTTTTTTTATTCACTGTTTTTATTAATGATTTAGGATCCGAGGTAAGTAGCAGTATATAGTATGCATCTATATGTATATCTGTGAGGTAAGGTTACTGACATTTGACCACCAAACTCTGATTCATCTTTGAGTCCAATTGGACATTCGTGCCAAATTCAAAGAAATTCTCTCAAGGTGTTCCTGACATATCACATTTACCAGAACATTTAGAAGAATTTACAGATGGACAACCCAAAAATATCATGCTTTCAGATGAGGCTATTGCTGGTGCTGAGGCATAATAAAATAGCTCCAGTGCTTTCTGAGTGACCCTGCCTTCTATACACTTAAAGTTTAAAGCACTTAAGATGTAAATTATTTAATATTTGTAGCTTGTCTATACCATTCTCACCAAAAACAACAACAACAACAACAACATCTGCATTCTTACAAAGTCCCATTTATTCCACAGTCATTTCATGAACAAATAGAAGAATTCTGCACTGTTTGGGAGTAGACCCACACCAGAAATATAACATTTATAACAGCAATTGCTCAGTGTCCATTTCAGACAGTGAAAGTCAGTGCATTCCACTCATACAGGTTGTAGAATAAACAGGTAGTGCAGAGAAACAATAAATGAGTTAGTTAGGCCAGTCCTGCTCTACTGGATTACTGTGTAGAGTAAAATCCACTAGAATGTGGCTTTAGGATAATCCCATCACAACTGCAACAGTGCAACGCTACTACAGAACAGCACTGATGAGAGCCTACAGTGGAGGAAAAGGGGAAATATGACAGTAGAAGGAAGCAGTCCTTGGTAAAAAAAAAAAAAAAACAAATAAAACACTGGCTTCTTTTATACAAGACAAATATTTTAACAGCCTGCTGCCAACAAAGCACCACATTTTATACTAGTTTGTATTCTCTAACAAAAGCTGATTATAAACTAGTTACACAGATAGAAAACCAGGCCAATATTTGGATCATGGAAAATCTCCTGGAGTAAGTCTTTGTGTAACATTTTGTAACATGAATCCCTTTGAAAAATATCATTTTCTAGGGTACTAATGCAAACCTGAGTTACCCACATTAATTGTTATGCATGTCCATATGAGTTAATATGCACCTCTGCTGCATGTTTTAATGAATGAGCACATCTTTCGATATTACCATCCTTTCAGTCTGTTTCTAACATTTTCCTACTTTGTGGAAAACAGTTGCTACACTGCTAAAACGTATACACTATTTTTACATCTATATGCTTAATGTGAAATTATTTTCTATTTTTAAATAAGAAGCAGATATCAATAAGGAGCAAACTTCTGCCGCTCAGATTTTTTGATGCTGGAGGTTGGCATTTTTGCAGTGTAAGGGGATAAACCCTGCATTAGGCTAGAGGTTGCTGGGTGGACAGCCAGGACAGGGAGAGCTTTCATGCCAAGCAAACTAGAAATGGGGACAGCATAGTGTGGGTTTTGAATGGTTGATAAGGTGGAGGGAGAGTGGACGTTAATGGTGGTTGGGGCTGGGGTGGTGGCTGCCAGGACGGCCATAGACGTAGCAGCAGTGGAGGCAGTGGGAGCAGACTGAGAGAAGGTCAGGTTGAGGTCAACGGGGGTTGCAGAGGAAGCAGCCTGCATGGTGTATTTAGCCATCTCTAAGCTGCAGGTCATTATGTTTGGAGGAGAGGGGGAGTTGAATGTGAGGTGAGGGGTTAAAAGAAGAGAGTGAAAAATAAAAAAGGGGGGAAATGATTGGCACAAAGGAGAAGGGAGGTGAGAGAGAAGAAAACATAAGAATCAAGAAGGAATGTGTTAAAAAGTAGAGACAATAAAGATTTTAATGATATCAAGAGAATGAAGCGGTGAGATGGAACTAATCCCACCTCACCCTGAGCACAATAACTCTGCCCTCATACAACAGCATGCTGTTTGAGTGTCTTATCATCAGGCTGCAATGGGAAGCCCTGTTGGATGCAATCTCCCTGTGTAATATCTTACCTGGCATTGATGAGGTACTGGGCCACGCTGATGCTGGCTGGTGAGCCTGTGATCGTGACTTGGCGCATGGCTGAGCCATCAGTGGCACTGGCAATTTTGATATGAGCTCCAGAGACCTGGCGAATCTCATTGATCTTGCTGCCTTGTCTTCCAATTATGCAGCCAATAAACTAGCAGGGGAGACACAGTGGAAACATGTAAGTAACAGGACAGCTCAGGTTTCCATGCTTTTCAGCAATAAGAGTTCAAGACAGCATCTGGAAAGAACTGCCATGGTGATAGCACCACAAAGCCCTGGTGTATTTCTACTGAGGAACCACGTTCTTAGCTGAATGTAACAGCGGGAAACATCTCACTGTACCCTTGTTGTGAAAACACCATAATAAGATCAAATGAAGTGGAAGCTGACAATCCAGTGAATGTCACCAGAGTCCTGGCTTTGTCAATCTATTGTTTTAAAGTGATAGTAGATGTTTTAGGTCATATGTTTATTCACCTTTGCGCCACGCGTGAAATGATACCACTCTCATGCCCGTATTTTACAAACACAGATACCAAAAATGGCATCGCTTATTTCAAAAATTGTAAACAGGAAAACCGCTAGGCTGATTCTGCCTGATAAATCCACCTACAGCACCTTCACTAACTAACATGTTGTCTCTCATTTATTTAGTCTGTTTTTACATTTCAGTTTTTATACAGATTAAACAAACCAGAAATGAAGTGTTAATTGCTCAGCATTAGAGGTGCTGTTATGAGGGTTTTGTTGCCTTGGGCCATGTTAACCCTTTCTCTGATTTAGCACTATGCTAAGCTAACTGACTGGTGGTGAAAGCCTTATATTGGTGCTGGAAGGTGCAATTAGTTACCTTTGAACAAAGCCAAGCCTGCTATTTCTCATTTTCAGTCTTTATGGTTGGCTAAGCAAACAACTGCTGGCTCTAGCTTCATATTTACCATACAGACATGACAGTGGTAGGCTACTCATCTTTAGATTTAGTTCTTAGCAAGAAAGTGAAAAAGTTATCAAATATGCCCAATATGTCAGACCATGGCCCTGAGGTTATAAGTGCAGTTCTCTAAAAATATAAAACATAATTTCTCAAAGAAATCCATTAGGCTATCCTGTAATTTAGATATAGTTAAATATAAATAAAGCTAATAATAGCATGGCTAATAGACTGCCATAAAGGATCAGAAACAGTATTTTTTTTATTTTTATTGATGGGTTACTGATATTCCTTATTTTTGGTCATATTCAAGCTACAACAAGTCAACAGTGCTAATACTAGCACCACTGTGTTAACACTGCAGTAATGTGTACTGTGAATTAGTGCAATAATTTATGTTAAACAAAAAGAAAGAGACAAAGAATAAATTACAAAATGCTGAAGAAGGTGAGATACTTGTTTCCAGAAATTCCCCATTATAGCTGTCCTCCTAGAAAATGTTAATGCAGTCAGCAGCATGAGAATTATTATCAGAGCGAGTTTTAGTGCTGGAAGAACACAAACGATGTGCCACTTACATCATTGGGTATTGCCAGCTCATGTGAATTTGTGGGGGCAGTTGCATCCAGTCCTGCAAAGTAGAACAAGAAACACTAACAACAGCATGGTGCTAATGGCTTCCACTTAGCATGGCAAGTTGTCCTACTTTTGCTACGCTGTTAAATTAGGATACAGAAAACGACATATGGCAAGAAATTCTGTCTTAATACAAATACTGTACACACCCATGCATTCTCATTGTTACAATAGAAAAGCTACATATTTCTTTAGACACAAGTATGTTTCATAAGTTCAGTCATTTCAGTTCTGCTTTTCTAATCAGAATGCTGTAATGTTTTGTCCTCAGTTAGTTGTGGTAGAGTATATGAGTACATGGGGTGGTTGAGGTCAGGCCAAGACAATGTTAGACTTGGAGGAAAAATGTTGTACAGGTGAAGGATGGGGTCGAGCGATTGGGTTTTGTTTTTTGGAGAGGGAAACTGGGTAAATAGAGCTGAAATTCTGGGAGGATGTGAGCATTGTTGAGAAATGTTTAAATATTTACTAAACTGTAAATATTTTCTGCATTTTTCATCACCTTTGTTTTACTGGTGTAGTGTACACCACTGTGAAGCCACCTTCTACAAAAAACCTGTGAACTCTGAGAAAATGGAGACATCCTTAATCCTCTCTGAAGTGACGTGTGATTTGATGGTGTGATTTGAAGAGGAATGAAGACAGAAGGATAAATGGACTTCCCCAGGGAGCCATGGGTACGTACCAGGGAAGGTAGGGTTGTTCTGCCCAAGGGAGGGGAGGGGGATATGCTGCATAGCCAACTGGTGAAGCTTGGTCAACTGTAGGGTAGGAAGGAAGTTAGAGCTAACCAGTCAAACTGGATTATTTCAGAGGAGCCAATCTGAAGTTGACAAATATGGCACATGATGTCAATGTGAAGAGATTCATTTCCTTCAGAAAGCAAACAGTCACATCTCCTGCTACAAGGCTGTAACTGGTCATTAACATTTATGATCATCACATTTTTTTTCAATCAATGCATGCTGCTACTGTGTGTTAGAGTTAGTAATGTCAACAAATAAAGATTATCGAAATTTCATCTTTGAAGAGGAGGGTACACAGAGGGCGTAGTGGCGGCTTGGAAAGGAGTGAATAGGAGCAGGTTATTAGGGTGGATGTCATTCAAATGAGCACACTTACATCTTGATGTGCAAAAGCGTACTGCCCTGGAATCGCAAAGGCCTGGAAGGAACAGGAGAAGAGATGTGGATATGTGATTGGGAGTTACAGCCATGTCTTGACATGTCACTTGAAATGTGAAATCATCACAGAGCATGATAAGTAAATATCTACTCCCGTTGCCCTTTCCATAGCTCTATATGTGCATAGATTTGATGGAATTTCATCTAAATGCCATCTGCTGTCTTACCCCTTTTTTGACCATGGCCAGAAATGCAGTAACATAAACAGATGTCTGATAGGTCAGGACACACTGTGCCAAATACAGGACAGTGACTAGCCAGCTCAGAGAAAACAAGAGGTTTAGTCACGACACCCTTCAAATTTCATACTACGGGGGGGGGGGCTATTAATGTAAATGGCTGTTATTCACATCTTTGAAACATTACACATTGTCTGAACACTTTTAATACAGCAATTACCTCAGCTTTCTGTTTACAGTATTACATAATGAAGAGTTTATTTCTGTATAATTACACAGATGTGTCCCTCTGTTGCTGGAAATATCCTTAATGATCAGTGTGTCACAGACTGAGGCTATTCAGTTGTTATGTCTTTTACAAAGTTAAAATCACAACTAAATAACCTCCATGTGGCTACTTACTGTAGAGTGCTGTGGTGCTAATATTGCATGGGCTCCTGCAGGTATGACCTTGGGACGGTAGGGGATAGTTGCTGCTTTTGGTGGAGACTAGAGACACAGTCATGTAAACCAAAAAGGGAGAAAAATTTATACTTTGCTGCAACTGAAGAGAGAACTCATACTGGCACTGAGGCATTTTATGTCTCTTTTTTATCACTTGCTGAATCTTTTTATACCCTAGTCATTGGCTGAGAAAGTTACATCAAACTTTGGCCCAAAGAAACCTATGATACAACTGTGAATAGTCCTCAAAATAGGGGGTTTTAGGTATTTCTCCATGGATGTGAGCTCCTATTGTATAAAAGTAAAAAACATACAAATGATGAATAGAGATAGAGAGTTACTTCAATGTATCCATGAGCTTTTGGCAACATGAAGCAGTCAAGTGGTTGCTGGCCTTAAATCTAAACTCATCCCTCTTTTTTATAAGATTAGCATTATAAACAGAAACCCATTTAGCCTCTATCTTCATGCTTTTATAAATGATTATAAGTGAATCCAGAGTAATGTATGTACTGTTTGTAGTAACGGGAGATATGATCTCAAATAATTAATTTAACTAAACCCTAGAAAACTAAAAAATAGAAATTGTGATTTGATCGTAAAACATAAACATATTTATGTTAAAATAAGCAGCCAAATGGGATTGCAAACAAGTAACATTATAGCCTAGTATTGGATTCACAAGTAGCTGCCTGTCAACCTGAATCAGCTGTAACATTAATAGCATGTGTTACAATTGAGAGTGTGTGAAAACTAGTTAGAAAGTGAACTGAGAAGTTAATATAGTTCTGAAATACTGGATTTACAGTTCTGAAACAGTTAGCTGAAAGAAATTAATCAATAGTTGCAATAACTAACAGCTAACAATTGTGAAGTTAGCTATATGTAATCAATAAACACATCAATTAGTTCAGTAATGAATACACAGTTCAGATAATTCTTTTAAAGTCATGGATTAAACTGGGGAAATATAAATAAAGAAAATGTTCAAAAAAATTCTTTAAATTACAAATAAATAGTTAGCTAATGCTAATGGATAACTAATTGCAAGGTGACAACTCAGTTTTATTAAAAATAGTAATGTAACAATATGTGCTTGTGTATGATTGATATTGCTCAATAACATCCAGTTTATGATCCATTGATAAGAAAATATTTTGAACTTAAAATATCTGACAGGGTGGGCTACATTTGACAAAAAGTTGGAAGGCACTTATATAAGTCATCATCATAGAAAGTGCATGAAAATCATTGCAAAGCGTTTCTATTGTGGCACATTTTATAAAGGTGACCAGCCACTACAACCTGACAACAAAGCTTCATCCTTGCAGGAGTAGCACACCTCACAGACTGAAAATAAATGTGCTCCTGAATACCTTCTGTCACATCCTAAGCAAATGTGGCACACTTATCACCTAAATAGAGCTGCTGAATGTGACGATCATCTGCTGTCTGACAGTGCTTACCTCCAGCATGACAGAGCAGATGTGTCTTACACACTGAGTGATGGCCTGTGGCATGCCAGAGATTGTGACAGCCCTCTCTGTAGAGTCTGGCAGCATGTCTCCTGCCACCTGAATCTGAGCTCCTGTGGACTTAACATCACCAGACAACACAGGAAACAAAGGCTATTTATTGCTGAAAAAAGCACACCATCACCAAAATTGAAATGCTGTTTCAAGCACCCGCAAATTACCCTGAACACATTCTGACATGCAGGGAGCAGCTGCAATGTGTGCTCCAATATTTGAAGAGGTGACAAATATCGTCCATTCAGATTGAGTATTCAGCTTCTGCAGATCTTTACAGGCATAATCAGCGGGATTTTCATGAGCAGCAGCCAAAGAAATACACATATTTTCTGGCAGAGAGGAGATGTATGACTGGAGTGCTTGATATCTGAGGTGTCAGAGGAGCAGCTTGTCTGTCCCCCATTTGGGTGCAGCAAAACAAATTCCTTATAGAAAATAAAAAAGGAAAACGACTCCCACCTCTCTGATCTCTTTGATCTTTGAGCCTCCTTTTCCAATCAGTGAGCCACACTGACTCCCTGGGAAAACCAGGCGAAGTGTCACCGGTGGCTTGCTTGTCAAGTTGCTGTTTGTCATTGCTGCAGTAATATCCTAAGGGAGAATTCAAAAAATATATTGGGTTTTTTTTCCCAGCACCAAATCTAAGAATGTTGACTGTATTTGACAAGTCTTTTTTGTGTGTATGACTGAGAAAAGTGTCAGGGCCCTTCAGACTACATAGGTTTCAAAGCATCTTTCTTAAGACTAAGAACAATAATAGCATTGTATGAATGGTCTATTGAAAGCTGCAAAGCACTTTGTTGTATATTTGTCTTGCTGTACCTCCTCAAACTTCTGTGTGATCATGGAGAAAGCTCTAAAGATGGCCTCTGTAGGTCCTGTGATAGTAACTATCCTCTCTGGAGACGATCCCTCTGATATGTTAATGCGAGCACCACTCTGGAAGCAACAAATCCACACTAATTTCAGCTTTTATTAGTTGTAATTGATCTGACAGAACACATTAAATTATGTATTCCCACATTACAGACATCAAAGTTAATCGTCACCTCCTCTCTCATTTTTTTCACTGTTTCTCCTTTCTGGAAGTGTAGAAAAATACAAAACACCAGGTTTGATTAGTTTTATAAGAAGAAGAAAACAAGACAATCAGGAGGAATGTGGTACATATAATAAATGCAGACTGATTGTAAAATAAATCTACCTTTCCAATTATGCTGCCAACTTCCTGTGAATGAAAAGAAAATGTTTGAACAAATGGCAGCACAGAAGATTCTCTCTTAACAGCTTTTCACATTTTCCAGCAGGATGTAATCCTTTTAAGAGCAATGGCATGCTATTACCAGACCATTAGGCTGTTACTACAAAAATACACTAAATTATTCTATTTCCTCAGCTGTCGATTACCTTTCCGTGCATCAGCAGTCTCAGCGTCAGTGTAACGTTCAGACTCCCATCAGAAGCCATTTCTTCCTTATCAGACATTCTTCGTTTTCTATGCTTTAAAGTTAACACTCTGTAAAAGGAAAAAGCAGTTCCTGTGTATAACAAGCACTCTAGGATTTTCAGTTGGTTCTCTAAAATGGCAGGGGTAGCATTTGAATGAAATCACTGTTTAGAGAGGATCGCACTTAATTTGGATTAAAGTGAAATTTCAATCATTTCAGTTTCAAATTCAAATGGCTTCACTGGCATGACCATATTCAAATACAGTACTACCAAGGCACTGTATTAATACTGACATTATATTACAAAACTTAGACGATTATTCATAACAACTCTAGACTTACAAGATTTAGAAGGTAATAAAAGATTACAATAGCTACTTTTGACTCATTCTTACTGCTCATGCTAACTACCCTGCTCTTTGTCTGTTTATTACAGCTGCAGTAACTGTGAACTG
>NW_018127883.1:7838928-7853018 GCF_001952655.1 Monopterus albus | reverse complement strand
TCATGAACCTGGTGTAAGCTGCATTGTGGAATCAGCCTGCGGCAGAAATGAAATAGATTCCTATTTGAACGTGTTACGGATCGTTACCTTAACAATGGTGAATGTAAAGTAAATGGAAAATGCTCCAAAGTTTGAACAGTGACTTTAATGCTGCTAAAGGGAGTCAAATTGC
This sequence comes from Monopterus albus, assembly GCF_001952655.1. Classification (NCBI taxonomy): domain Eukaryota; kingdom Metazoa; phylum Chordata; class Actinopteri; order Synbranchiformes; family Synbranchidae; genus Monopterus; species Monopterus albus. Next base: position 7,852,846 of record NW_018127883.1, on the reverse strand, counting down.
CTTTTAAGAATTTATCAGGGAACTGATGCTCTCTAAAGAGTTGTGGGCCATTGTTGTTCATCTTCTGATTGTGTAGCTGTGAAAGGGGGAAGATAAGCCTATCACTTAGTGTAATCTTCACATGGGACCATGTCTTTAATTCCAGCTTAACACAAGTTGTGCGACTTCTTCTGATCAGATAAGATACAAAGGAAGCCACTAGTGCTGTGGAGGCCTGAGGATCAAGTGATGTGTATGTGTGACTGTCTCTTAACATCGCAGTGACACCATGCAATGTCTGCTTGGATGTGGCCCCGTATCCAGCTCAGTGTATTTGCAGAACAAATAAAAAAGGTCTTGATGCAGTGTAGGCAGCTTATTGCACCTTAACACAGTGAAGACTGAGTGTATAAAGGGCCAAGGTCACCTTGTTTATTAGACCGTCATGGATCTCTGAGGTGCCGCTACCATTTACTTTTAACACCAGATTTGATAAAGATCAATGTCTGGTGGACAATGTACACTGAAACATCATTCAGTTGAAGCACTTGAAACTAATAAAAAACAAACCACATTTTATTTCCAAAAAAAGGAATTTAACAAGCAAACACTTGGACTTTGGACTGACTAAGCATTACCATGTGAATTTTCACCTAAAACCTGTTGGCTTCATGCAAATTGTAGATTTTCTTGCTGAGACCTTGGTGATGTCACAAGGTCAGAGGGAACATGATATCTTGCTATTGATGAAGGTGCATGAGGTGTGTCCAGTTAATGCAGCATTTAATTCAATCCTACAACTGTATGACATTCTTAAGGCATTAGTTAAACATTTTGGGAAATAACTCCAGTGGCCACTGGAGGAGTTACTACACCCAGCTGTGGATTTTGTTAGTATCAAACCCAAATAGGCTAGTTGTTTCTCTGTGTCCAGTCTTTATGATAAGCTAAGTTAACTGGGTGCTGGTGGTAGTTTAACAGATAGATATGAAAGTGGTATCAGTTTTCTCTAACATTTAATAAATATCTGTATTATTTATATAAGTATTAGTATTGAAATAAATAAACATTTTCAAAAATGTTGAAATATTCCTTTAATACATAACCAAAATCTCTGATACTCACACAAACCAATAAATGCAGAACTCTTTGCCGCCATTCCACAAATAAAAGCAAGACCAAATGTAATGATGATATCACAAGCATCAGTAATTATCAAATGAAATGTGGTAATATCAGCATGATAATGGCCAAATAAAACATGGTTAGCTGAGACACCTTTAAAATAAAATATTGTTAGTGTTGATAATACCAGCATGAGCTAGCTAAGGAACTAAATCCAAATGATATCATGAATAAGTGGTGTCTTACTTTTGACAGGACACACTATTCTCCTCACTTGTATCATTATAAAGTTACAGCAAATATATCAAATTAACAACAACATCTTTGTCTAATCCTATAGGCCAGGATTTGTTTAGTTAATGCTAAGACCCTTCTGACCCATTTCTGTCACCTTCAGTACATCAGGGCCCACTCAAGGCTTCCAAACAAAAACACTGGTGCACAGCAACAACCACCACAGAGTATACATGATAAAACAGATCATCTGAAGGAACCCAGCTCCCAGAGCACTGACAGGCAGATATGTGCTTCAAACAACAACAAAAACTTGGCATTAACCCTCAGGGAATAGGAGAACAGTGGGTAAGTGGATTACATTAAGGGTTCCACTTGAAAATACGTTAAAATGTCAGGGTAAAATACATTTTAAGCATTTTGAAATTTTTAATAAAAAAATTATTGTGTCTTCCACAGTTGAACAAAGCTCTTAAATAGACAGTAGCTTGAACAATTTTCCAAACATTTTGAAATGTCACATGTCAAATAATTGATCTTTTTCATAATAAAAGAATGCTACTAACCTAACACTAATCACTTCTAGATTATCTAATGTTCTATTTATAACCATCTGTGAGCCAGCACATATCAGACCATTAACATAGGGCCTTACAGTATGGCATTCCTCCCTCAGCACAAGGGTTGCAGTATTAGCAGATTCATCACATCTGACTTAACCTGATATTATTTCTAGCATGAACCATCTTTGAGATTAAGAGTGCAACAAATGCATTTACGACGCAGCAGAGTATAGAAAAACAGCCAGCTCAAAATAACTCAACCTACTGGGAGTCAGCAGCAGTGCATTAAAACACACCTTCACTTTTTTTGGTTCCTTTTATATAACCCAAAAAGGGAAACCAAATTAAAAGTTCAGAAGAAGCACTACAGCTTTCTTTCTAATGCACATATCACTGAAGTCTACAGCATTTTTACTAATAGAAACTGAGCTGTGAATAATGTGACCTGTCTCACCGTGCCTCACTGAGGAGCCTGTAACGCTACAAGAATGACTAGTATAAAGTACTTACCTTATATAGAAAATGGTTGTCTGTTTTGTTTCTGGTGTCTCTGAAATGAACAGCCCTTTGTTTTGTAGTCCATGTCCAATGTTTGTCCCCTTTGTTGTCAGTTATCCTCAGAGTGGACAGATGGCTCCCTGTGCCCTCAGACCAACTAGAACAGAGGCTGGCTTTGCTATTAGTCCCTCAGCTTAGTCCAAGATAAGCCCCTATGCAGGGCAAGTGAACCCATATCTCTTGCCTAATTCTCCCAGTCACAGCCACCAAACACACGTTCCTCTATATAGAGATCCACAAGATGAAGAGGCCTGAGGGTAGGGCAAGGAGGCTCTTTCGGCTGGACACTCTCCAGCACGGATAAAGGAACTTAGAGCCGCTGCCACAACAACAAGAAATTGGAAAGGTCCAGCCTTTTGCAGTCATCAAAAGCACACAGACACACTGAAGAGAAGCTTTGTTGACTGATGTTGGTGTACAACTAACAGCTCTGCATGAGTGTTGTTTTCTTCATGGGTTTTCCAGAGAGCTTCCTACCTACACAGGGCCAGATTTTCTCTAAAAATAAATCTTCCTGTATGAAATCAACAGTTTATACAAGGAGACCGACTAATTGAGGGCTGGGAATGACAATATGTCATTTGAGGTATTTAGTGATGTTAAACACAATGTCTTCATGGGGTGCAACCCCCACCCCAAGCCCTTCTGCCCTTGTAATGAGGCCATACTGGATACAATACAGCCCTTCTGCACAGAAAATGTTCAGCTGAGCTTCAAAATTGTGAAGGAAATGAATCAGTGAAGCATAAGTGGCATATTTAATTACTATTCACAGCGATGCACAGAGACAATAATGGCTGCTGTGAGCCTCATATCAGACATCTAAGCAGGCCACATTACAAACACTTCTCAACCAGGATTTGAACACATCCATGTTGTATTTCTCTGATTAGACTGAATGTCCTCATAACAACAGAAAGATGAAGATAACCACAGAGGCTATTTTGTCATTCTTAAGTTGTTAAGGGACTTTTTCAGAGTTAAGGTTATGTAAGGATTAGAGGTTAAAGAATGAAGGTCAATAAAAGTCCAAAAACTATAATAAAACTGGTACTGGATGAGTGGTTCCTAGTTTCCAAGCTCCAAATAGAAAGAGAACCACAACAAAGCTATCAAATCTGTCAAGGCCAAGTCTGACAAAGTACGTGACAGTTATTTCATGCCAGTCACTTGTGACTAATTTCTTGTCTTTCTTGTCCTTCATATATCTTGTGTGCCAATGGGATTAAAGAGTCAAGGTTTTTATTGTATTGGCGTGAAGTGATTACTGAGACTGGCTGGTGTAATCAGTTACAGTTACTGAAAGCATGAAAGATTTCAGCTTTCTTGGGAGGAATAGTCATAAAAATTAGGCGGATAGGGTTATAGTTGCAATGTTTTCCCATGAATATATGCACATGGTTCTTCCATCAAAACCTGGGCTTAACTTTAGTGTCTATCAGACATCAGTAGATGTCAAGTTACACTGCATTTCAAAAGAATTTCTATTTTGCTTTATGATTGAAGGAAATAAATATGTCTTATGAGAACTGAAAGATGAAGGCATTGCAGTAAATTGAGAGAATCTGGCAAGCTTTAGTTTTCTTTTTTTTTTACGAGATCTCCCTTTAGGTTAAGTTTAGGTCAGTAAAAGTCAAAGTGTATAGTGTTGCAATGATTAGCTGCAGTTAGTCAAAGCAGGGCAGAGTTCAATTTTGGGGGTGGAGTTTAAAAAAAAAAAACTACTTGCGTGTCACGTGATTACACAGCAAACTGCCGTAAGGTGTTGCTTCTTTGCAGCTTAAAGAGAAAGACTGGCGCTAGCAGGCCACAGTGCAGCTTCAAGGTCTGTCTATGTAGGTTTAACCACCCTGTAAAAGGCCTCGATTCCACGCACGGTCCATGTTATGCACGAGGACTAGACCGTGACCTGGACTCTGACGTCATACGCCACCGGACTTAGACCCTGAAAAAGTGTTGTCAATGAGTTATAAACGGGAGTTACGTATCAGTGTTTATACCACTTGTGTTAACAGCAGCTCTGTTCAGCGGAAAGCGATCGATGGATTTCCAAAAACTTTGCACTTTTGAAAGTTTTCAGCAGGTCTGGAGCCACTACGGTTATGGGGGAAACTTGAAGGACGTGATCGAGCAAGAGTTCTCGCGGATTAAAGGTAATGATTGTGTTCAGTCTTGAGCAGTGGTGACAGGAAAGTGGGCGTTGGCTGATTTCCTATTCCTATGGCTGCTCTCTAAACAGAAATAACGTATCTGGATCACGCAGCAGCTACTCTGTACCCAGAGTCTCTGGTCAGGGACTACTGCCAGGACATTTCAAGGAATCTGTATGGTAAGAGATTCATATGTATGTGTTTATTTATTTAGCAATTAAAAAAACAAAACAAAAAACTATTGTTATTTCTCCCATTAGGAAACCCTCACAGCCACAGCCCCTGCAGCAGACTGACACATGACACTGTGGAGAGGGTTAGATACAGGTAAAGTGTGTTCATGCCCTCAGAAGCCATTATAATGAACCTCTTGTGACGCCTAAGATGCCACTTTGCTTCTTCGAATGAGTTAAAAAACAGTACATTTTCTTAACAGGATATTGCAGCATTTTAATGTCACCCCTGAGGAATACTCTGTGATTTTCACTTCTGGCTGTACAGCCGCTCTTAAATTAGTGGCTGAGAGCTTTCCCTGGAGGCCACAGACTGAGAGTGAAGTGGGGAGTCTCTACTGCTACCTCACTGACAGCCATACCTCTGTAGTTGGCATAAGAGGACTGGCTTCTGGCTGGGGGGTCGTCGCCCTGTCTGTCTCCCCTCAGGAAGTGGAAAACAAGGCAAAGGATGAGGCTCAAGGTGAAGGTGATATTTACCAGACACCGCACCTCTTCTGCTACCCAGCACAGAGCAACTTCTCAGGGAGGAAGTATCCTCTTAGCTATGTGAAAGGCATCCAGGCAAGACGCCTTTACCCAGCATGTGAACACCAAGGCCGCTGGTTTGTGCTGCTTGATGCAGCCTCTCATGTCAGCTGCTCCCATCTAAACCTACAGGACTGCCCTGCTGATTTCATTCCCATCTCCTTCTACAAGATGTTTGGCTTCCCCACAGGGCTGGGGGCTCTTCTTATCCATAACGGTGCAGCAGGTATGCTAAAAAAGACTTATTTTGGAGGGGGCACAGCAGCAGCTTACCTTTCTGGAGAAGATTATTATGTGCAGGCAGAAAATATATCTGACAGGTAAATTACTGTACAAGCCTGCCAAATCCAAATCTTTCAGAGCTCTCTGTTGTTATATAGCTCCTGCATCCTTATTCTAAAATGCAGTGTTTTCTTTCTCCCTCATACAGATTTGAAGATGGGACTATCTCTTTCTTAGACATAATTGCTCTACATCACAGTTTTGAAGCTCTTTACAGGATCACAGGTACTATAACAGCACACTGATTCATAGAAAAATATTTTTTTAAAAGCCCTCATTTAATAGTACTGTCATACTGCTAATACCACATAATGATAATCAGCTTCAGGTTAACATGAACACTATCTCCACTATTATCCCTTTTTGTCTTCAGGGGGCATGCACAACATTGAACAGCATACATTTGGGTTAGCGCACTACACTTATATGCTGCTGTCAAGTCTTTGCCATGGCAACGGGCGACCGGTGGCTCAGATATACACCGAAGGCCAATTTGAGAGTCCAAGCACACAGGGCGCAATCCTCAACTTCAACCTTGTTGATTCTCATGGGCAGATAATTGGGTATTCTCAGGTGCATTTAATAAAAAGGATTGATTTCTGTTTTATAACAGTTTAATTTCTGCATGCTTAAGCGTAGGCAGCACTGGTGAATGTTATAACATTTCTCCTATTGGCGTCAGGTGGACAGAATGGCCAGTTTGTACAATATTCACATACGTACAGGCTGCTTCTGCAATACGGGGGCCTGTCAGTCCTTCCTTGGGATCACCAATCAGCAGATGAAGAGAAACCTGCAGGTCAGAAATCAAGGAATAGAAAAAATGTCAAAGACTGTTAACGTCATGTGTAAGTAGAATATAACATTTTTCTCCTCAAGGCCGGTCATGTGTGTGGAGACAGCATCGACCTGGTGGATGGTCAGCCAACTGGATCTGTTCGCATATCCTTTGGCTACATGTCAACATTTGAAGACTGTCAAAAATTCCTGAACTTTGTTGCTGAGTGCTTCGTAGAGAAACCGGTCACAGTGGATCAAGTGAGACTAGAGAAACTAAAAACAGCCACAGCAGGAGCCCAGAGCACAAATGAAGATCCACAAATCAGAATCACTAGTGAAGAAATACATAAAGTAGATGAGAAGAAGAAGAAGCAGCCTACAGAAGCATCCTTGAGGGGCTGTGGACACAGAGACTCACACAGCCATGGGGAGGCTTATACTCTTACCAACATATACATATATCCAATCAAATCATGTGGAGCATATGAGGTTTGAGCACAATCTTTCTGTCACTTACTGTGTCTGTCACCTCAAATTTTCTCCCTCTGTTTTCACATGAGACTGTTCTTCATTCAGGTACACGATTGGCCATTGGGGCCACTGGGTTTACTGTATGACAGAGGCTGGATGGTGGTGAATGGAAACGGCGTGTGCCTGAGTCAGAAGAGAGAGACGCGTTTATGCCTTATTCGCCCACAAGTCCACCTGGCCTCAAACAAATTGCTCCTGCAGGCATCAGGTCAGACAGTCTGTCAGTGGTTCTCTGGAACGAAATACTCTGCTTGACAAAAGAAATTTCCATCAGTTGGGTTTTCTGTGAGAAACTGTCTTGGCTAGAGGAGGTATATTTTCCTATTGCCCTGCAGGGATGGATACCATTTCGGTTCCTTTGGAAAACAACGATCAAATGCACACAAGCTATCGGGTGTGTCAGACTAAAGTTTGTGGTGACAGGTGAGCCGGCAATGTTAAAACATCTGAAAGCAGCAGCTTCAAGAAATATTGTGACATATTGTTTGCTCCAAATTTTTCTCTCATACCAAGGCATTCTATGACTGTTGTTCCTGACACTACCTTTGTAGAGTGAATGGCATTATGAGGCCTTTCTCTCAGTTTCATATGAAATTCTTTATGTTTACCATTTTTCATGGGAAAGCAAACAATGGGCAAGAGGCGAGATTAATCTCCTCTTACAGATAGCCGGATGATGAGTCACAAGTTTGAAAAAACTATTCATCCAGTGATTTTTGGATTAGATGTCACACCAAATAGTAAGAAGCATCAGACTTTGTAGATTTCCCCTGGGATTTCCTGAATGTAATCCTCCTGCTGCCCCCAGGGTGGAGATTCTCGACTGTGGGGATGAAGCCGCCTCATGGCTTTCAGACTTCCTTGGGCAGCCATGCCGCCTGATAAGACAAAGTCCTGATTTCACCCGAAACATGAAGAAGAGGCCTAACAGAGGTATCTGTGTCAGCTAGTAACCTGCTCTGCTATGCTCTTCTTTCTTTACACCGGACTTAAGGATGTTTCCACAGTGTCATAGTAACTTATATATGGACATTTTCACTGTTTATACAAAAAGCGGCTTGCTTGAAAACAAGGGTTGATTAAGAAGGAGAATGGTGACATATCCATTGACTCTATAAGGACCATTTTTTACAGTAATGGCAGATCATGGGAATGTTGAATATTTCCAAACATTAGCAGCAGTGCCACTGACATGACTGCTGTAAATCAATTGCATTAATTATGCTTGTGACATTTGAAGTTAGTGATTTGTGAAAACACATTTCACAACGTATGTACAACAACAGAACACTGAATTATTTTGTAAGGCTGTACAAATCATAAAAAAATACTAATTTGCTGATAAATCCCACTGTTCTCTACAAAAAACAATGGCTCTTAATCGACTGTTTGGAACTATTTGTAGTTACACCAGTCATGTGACCTGCTGCCATTTTTGACCCCTCAGTGTTGTAACTCTTCTGTCTTAAGGGCTCTGCTTGAAATCAGTGAAGAGATTATATAGTATGTGACACACAAACCCTTGCATTACATACTTTAGCTCTTTATTAACCAAATGCCACCTTTGATAGACAACTCTGGCATGATATATTGTATACTGCAGTGAGAAACAGCAACCTGTAGCCATGATAATGATAAATCGGGATATACATTAGCCTCACATTAGCTTCACAGGTACAGTGACAAGAGCTGTGTGTCCAAAAACACCATCACATGCCTGCTTAATTATTTTTCACTGCAGAATTAAAATGTGACTCTAAATCCAATAATGGTCCTCTGCCAGCTTTCACCAATTCCCAAAATGAAACAGTAAACTCATAGCAAACATAGAGCCTTAGCAGTATTCATTAAACACTCTTTATTGGACAGTAACAGTGTGCACTTATCTTGACTTAAAATTTAAAACCATCTGTGACCTTGAATTAATTTTTGCTGTAAGTTGGGATTTAGGAAATTCATCTTTTTCTTTTTATGTAAGTTAACGCTGTGAAAGAACATTGTTTGGTCTGTGATAATACTGTATGTGTTTATTATGAAGATAGTGTGGACAATATAATGGTAAATATAATGGTAAATACCAATGATTCCCAGCTAAGGCTACCCATAGACCCAGTAGGTAGAAAGATTATGAGTAACTCAACTAATTTAAAATGTCTCAACTATGATTTGATTACAAATCAAACACTTAGTTTGAACACAAACATTTGAGCACCACCTGTTGCAATTAAGAGTGCATGAAAGCTATTAGCAAGCAAGCAGAGAAGATAAAAGCCTTTGCTCTTCCTAATGGCAAATTGTTGAAGTAGTTGTCTAAACATAATAGCTAATAGATTTGATGAAAGGTAATGGATAAAACAGATAGCAAGTCATGGCTAAATGGATGAAATAGCTTAAAGCTAAATTATAGATGCTGTTACTGAGTGCTTCATAGAGAAACTGGTCACAGTGACCCAAGTGACAAATCTGCAACAGTAGCACCCAGTGCTCAAAAGAAGATCCTCCCAGTCAAGTACCCCTTTCATTTCCTTTTATTTCTATAACTATATTAGGCTTCTGCTGGTTAATGCTGCATCAGTGAGCATCACTGTTTTATAACATTATTGAAATCACTTTTTTTGCATCAATCTGATGGTTTATGGGGTTTTTCAGCCAACTCCCCTCTGGCAGTTTTACCTGTAAAGAGTATCTCAACAGAATTTCTAGAATACAGTATATAATAGTAATTGACAAAACAATCTCATCACAAGGTTTGTGTAGTAGCTCTTCTGGAGCTTTTGATTGTATTACACAGTCTTTCTCAGCAGATGGAGTTTGCCCTGTTGTCAGTGAGATAGATATAGATGTTCACATTTATGTTTTCTGAGGATTTCAAGGACTTCTCACCAGTGGAAAAGCTGTGATTGATACTGCAGCATATAATTACATACACAGTGATAGAAGATTTTGTCCTTATCATCCGCCCCTAATTCGTTTATGTTGAATTGTGAGTGCACAGTTTGATCAATATTGACAAATGTATTGTTTCCAGCAACTCTATCATAGTAGAACCTCAGGCTCTTTGAGGTTGCGTGTTGTTCAAGCCAGACATCACAATTTTTTTCTCAAATCGAATAAATCACGGAGGGTAACATAAGGTCTTTTCCTTCTAGCTGCAACCTCCACATCGCTCTCCCTGGTGAATGAAGCTCAGTATCTCATGATCAACCATGCCAGTGTGGAGCTCATTCAGAAATTAATGAGCAGCAGGTTTGAACACATTATGTGTTATTCAAAATATGAGATGCTCCAGTGAAAAAAACATCAGGATGTGTCAACACCCATATATTTACATTACAGTGGATCATTTGCGTAGCCTGGCAAAATAACATGCAATTTCCACTTTCCCCTTTCTCAGCCAGAATTACTCTGAGGGCGATCAGCTCCTTGACACACAGAAAGTCATTAGCCGCTTCCGAGCCAATTTAGTCATCGCTGGAGGAGAACCATTTGAGGAGAATAACTGGTCACACTTGATAATTGGCAACACTCAATTCATGGTGAGCTGACACTGAAATGAACAATGACATCTTCAAAAACATTAAAAGTGGGTTTCTCAAAAATGAATGTGCTCCAAGGTCCAAGGTCACTGTGAAAGGTGCCAGATGGTTGGAGTGGACCAGGACACTGGGACAAAAACAAAAGAGCCGCTAATGTCCCTGTCCGCCTATTGCACTGGAAAGGTCAGTCAAAAACATCTCCTGCTCCTTTAAGTAGATGTTACATGTGGGTGGCAGTTGTAGGTGGATGAACTACATGTAGAAATAAATCACTCTGCCTGTTATTTTGTGGCTTTTTAGGTGACTTTTGGCGTGTACCTGACACATCAGCTTCCAGATGAATCCACTACAGCCACCTTTCTCTCTGTTGGCTCCCTCGTACAGCCAGAGCCACAGAGTTCTTGAGGTCCAGCTTCCTCTTTTATTTATTTTGCTGACATTTTGGGTCCTTAGCGGTCATTTCAGCACTGCAGGCCATAAAGATCACTTGTCAGACACTGGGGGAGTTTTTTTTTTTAAAGTTCTCTTTATTGTACTTTTTTCAACAGTAACAGAGAGTGAGGTGTACCATTAAATACAATAACATGCAGTAGAGAGGTGTACCAACGAACTCTTATATAGTCATGTTACGATGTATCAATATGTACAATACAAAATGGCAATATAAATGCACATCCTCAAAAACAAGAAAAAAGAAAAATAAAGGGCCATAAAGATCACTTGTCAGACACTGGGGGAGTTTTTTTTTTTAAAGTTCTCTTTATTGTACTTTTTTCAACAGTAACAGAGAGTGAGGTGTACCATTAAATACAATAACATGCAGTAGAGAGGTGTACCAACGAACTCTTATATAGTCATGTTACGATGTATCAATATGTACAATACAAAATGGCAATATAAATGCACATCCTCAAAAACAAGAAAAAAGAAAAATAAAGGGGGGGGGGACGCACATTACCTGCCTTAGTCACCTTCCAGCTTTAAAGTAATCCATGAATGGCTTCCAAGTCTCATCGAACTGTTCTTCCTGATTTTGTAAAGATAGTCTGATCTTTTCCAGATCCAAATATTTTAGAATTTCATGTTTGAGTTGCAAATGTGAGGGAACCATCTTCTGTTTCCAATTCAAAAGAATCAATCTATGAGCCATAAGACAGACAAAAGAAATCACATATTTCTCTGTTCTGCGTTGTATTTTCTGTGTATCTACAACTCCTAGCACAGCCACCAACGGCTCCAACTGGATTGGTTTGCGTAATACTTCAGACAAAGTATGGCTTAAAGTATTCCAATAATTAGTCAACTTGGGGCAAGTCCAGAACATGTGACCTAATGATGTTGGCGTTAGCCCACAGCGATCACAAGATGGGTCTATTGTTGGATAAATCCGGTGGAGTCTTTGTTTGGACCAGTGAAGTCTATGCAGAATTTTGAATTGTATAAGGCCATGCCTTGCACAGGTTGATATTTTATGAGTTTGTCCCAGGGCTGATTGCCATTGCTCTTCTGATATCTCCATATTAAGGTCATCTTGCCAGGCCATCCTCAAGCGTGTAGTAGAAACAGTTTCAAAACATTCCGAGAGTTTTGCATAAACTTTGGCAATGGCCCTTTTGCTTTGAGGACTGTACGAAAGGATAGTTTCCATTACTGACTCATCTGGTGAACTGGGATATAATGAATTACTACTTTTCACGAATGTTCGGACCTGGAGATACTTGAAGAAATGTGAATTAGGCATGTCAAATTTGTCTTGTAATTGGGCAAAACTTGGAAACGTCTTGTCCATGAATAGGTCCATAAATGTGTGAATACCTCTGTCCACCCAATTGTCAAACATTGAGTTGTTGAACGATGGTGCAAAACAATGATTATGAGTGAGAGGGCTCAACAATGATCCAGCCTGCCAGCCATAAGTCTTTCGAATCTGAGACCAAATCTTTAAAGTATGTATGACTACAGGATTTTGTAGATGCATTGAAACAGGAATACAAATTTCGGAAGGATATTCATTTTAACTATGTTAATGCGTCCAGCCAATGAGAACATTACATGGCGCCAACTCTGTAGGTCTTGTGTTATCCGCTGCAGTAAGTTTATGAAGTTCTCTTTAAAAAGTTTGTCAAACCCTTCTGTGACATTGACACCTAGGTATTTAAATTGGTTCACTTTTTTGAAAGGTAAACGTTCAATTAACTCCTGATTACCCGTAATATTAAGCGGGAATAACACAATCTTTCCTAAATTAAGTTTGTACCCTGATATTTGTCCAAATTTCTCTATGTTAGATAATATCGCAGGAAGCGACTTGAGAGGATCTGATATGTATAACAGCAGGTCATCCGCGTACAGTGAGACCTTGTGTTCCCCTCCTCCCCTAAATATCCCATTATACCCTGGATATTGTCATATAGAGATGGCCAGTGGTTCAATCGCAATAGCAAAGAGGAGGGGAGACAAAGGGCACCCCTGTCTTGCCGACCTCGTCAACTTAAAATAATCCGATCTAAACCCGTTTGTCCGCACCGAAGCCTCTGGTGACACATAAAGAAGCCTAATCCACGATATAAAGGTGGGGCCAAAACCGTACTTTGATAAGGTAAAGAATAAGTAGTCCCACTCTACCCTATCAAAAGCCTTTTCGGCATCTAATGATATCACTATTTCATCACATAACTTCGGACTGGGAGAATAAATGACATTAAATAATCTACGAATGTTGTGCGTCATTTGTCTATTCTTAATAAAGCCAGTTTGATCCTCATGAATTATAGATGGAAGCACGTTTTCCAAGCGTGTAGACAACACTTTAGCTAGAATTTTTGCATCAACATTCAGGAGACTTATTGGTCTGTATGAAGCTGGTTCAAGTTTATCCTTGCCTTCTTTATGTAGCAGTGAGATAGAAGCCTGATAGAACGTAGCTGGGAGGGTGCCCAATTGTAACGATTCATTAAAGACTTCTAACAGAAGAGGGGCAATCTCAGAGACGTATGTTTTATAAAACTCCGATGTATACCCATCGGGGCCCGGAGCCTTTGAGCTTTGCAAACTATGAATTGCTTGCGATACTTCTTGCAAAGTGATAGGTGTTTCTAGAGAAACTTTATATTCTTCATTAATGGTGGGAATGTCCAATCCTTCGAAATAGCCCTCCAACAAGTCCCGCTGGCCGAGCGATTCGGAAGTATACAAGTTGATATAAAACTGTTTAAATTCCTGGTTGATTTTAGATTGATCCCTTGTTATGGTTCCTAACTTTGTGCGTATTTCGGCAATTTGGCTGGACGCTTCTTTTACTCGTAGCTGGTGAGCTAGATATTTGCCGATTTTATCCCCTTGTTCATAATATCTATATCTTGATAAATTAATAAGCTTCACTGTTTCTGTTGTGGAGAGAAGATTAAATTCAGTTTGCA
>NW_018127883.1:7827881-7833325 GCF_001952655.1 Monopterus albus | reverse complement strand
GTTGGAGGGTGTTTTTGTAACCAGTAAGCTGCCATCCTAATATTACAAGCCCAGTAATAAAGTTTAATGTCTGGGAGGCCCATCCCCCCTACGGATTTTAAACGTTGTAGAAACAGTTTCCTTATCCTCGGCGTTTTATTATTCCAAATAAATGCACTAATTATTTTATCAATGTCGTGGAAGAAACTCTTTTTAATATAGATTGGGATGCATTGAAACAGGAATACAAATTTCGGAAGGATATTCATTTTAACTATGTTAATGCGTCCAGCCAATGAGAACATTACATGGCGCCAACTCTGTAGGTCTTGTGTTATCCGCTGCAGTAAGTTTATGAAGTTCTCTTTAAAAAGTTTGTCAAACCCTTCTGTGACATTGACACCTAGGTATTTAAATTGGTTCACTTTTTTGAAAGGTAAACGTTCAATTAACTCCTGATTACCCGTAATATTAAGCGGGAATAACACACTCTTTCCTAAATTAAGTTTGTACCCTGATATTTGTCCAAATTTCTCTAAGTTAGATAATATCGCAGGAAGCGACTGGAAAGGATCCGATATGTATAACAGCAGGTCATCCGCGTACAATGAGACCTTGTGTTCCCTTCCTCCCCTAAATATCCCATTATACCCTGGATGTTTTCGCATAGAGATGGCCAATGGTTCAATCGCAATAGCAAAGAGGAGGGGAGACAAAGGGCACCCCTGTCTTGCCGACCTCGTCAACTTAAAATAATCCGATCTAAACCCGTTTGTCCGCACCGAAGCCTCTGGTGACACATAAAGAAGCCTAATCCACGATATAAAGGTGGGGCCAAAACCGTACTTTGATAAGGTAAAGAATAAGTAGTCCCACTCTACCCTATCAAAAGCCTTTTCGGCATCTAATGATATCACTATTTCATCACATAACTTCGGACTGGGAGAATAAATGACATTAAATAATCTACGAATGTTGTGCGTCATTTGTCTATTCTTAATAAAGCCAGTTTGATCCTCATGAATTATAGATGGAAGCACGTTTTCCAAGCGTGTAGACAACACTTTAGCTAGAATTTTTGCATCAACATTCAGGAGACTTATTGGTCTGTATGAAGCTGGTTCAAGTTTATCCTTGCCTTCTTTATGTAGCAGTGAGATAGAAGCCTGATAGAACGTAGCTGGGAGGGTGCCCAATTGTAACGATTCATTAAAGACTTCTAACAGAAGAGGGGCAATCTCAGAGACGTATGTTTTATAAAACTCCGATGTATACCCATCGGGGCCCGGAGCCTTTGAGCTTTGCAAACTATGAATTGCTTGCGATACTTCTTGCAAAGTGATAGGTGTTTCTAGAGAAACTTTATATTCTTCATTAATGGTGGGAATGTCCAATCCTTCGAAATAGCCCTCCAACAATTCCCGCTGGCCGAGCGATTTGGAAGTATACAAGTTGATATAAAATTCCTGGTTGATTTCAGATTGATCCCTTGTTGTGGTTCCAAACTATGTGCGTATTTCGGCAATTTGGCTGGACGCTTCTTTTACTCG
Organism: Monopterus albus; assembly: GCF_001952655.1. Lineage (NCBI taxonomy): Eukaryota > Metazoa > Chordata > Actinopteri > Synbranchiformes > Synbranchidae > Monopterus > Monopterus albus. The sequence continues at coordinate 7,831,796 of NW_018127883.1, read as the reverse complement.
TAGCTGGTGAGCTAGATATTTGCCGATTTTATCCCCTTGTTCATAATATCTATATCTTGATAAATTAATAAGCTTCACTGTTTCTGTTGTGGAGAGAAGATTAAATTCGGTTTGCAGAGAAATCTTTTCGGTTAGTAAATCAGGAGAGGGGGAACTAGCATATCGTTGGTCCAGATATGAAATTTGTTCAGCCAACTTACGCTTAGCCTCCCTACGGGTCTTACTTAGGTTTGAACTATATGCAATAATCTGGCCACATACGTATGCCTTTAAAGCTTCCCACACTGTGCCCTTAGAGACATCTGATGTATTGTTAAATTCCAGATATACCTTTATTTGGGACCTAATTGCTGCAACATGAACTTTATGCATTAGTAGACTGTTATCCATACGCCAGGGTTTGCCATGGTATTTATTTGAGAAGTTCAACTGCATCTTTACCGGGGCGTGATCGGACAGCACTATAGCTTCGTAGTCAATATATTTAACTGAAGGGGCCAATTTAGAATCCACAAAAAAGTAATCTATTCTGGAAAAAGAATTGTGAGGTCGTGAGAAAAATGAATACTTCCTTTGGGTTGGGTTCATATGTCGCCATATATCTATTGTGCTAGTTGAGTCTAGAAACTGCTGTAGGATCTTGACCGATTTACCCAAGGTCTAAGTTCTATAAGAAGACCTGTTTTTCACGGGGTCTAAAACAAAATTAAAATCACCTGCTAAAATTAAGTTATGTGTATGAAGGTTAGGTAACCGGTTCAGAAAAGAGCTAATAAATTTATCATCATCATAGTTTGGAGCATAGATGTTTGCCAAAATCACTGGTGCAGTAAAAATTTTCCCTGTCACAATTACATACCGTCCATTTGGATCAGCCTGAACACTTGTTAATGTAAAGGGAATAGATTTGCTTATAACAACTGCTGTCCCCCGCGATTTTGCATTAAAATTCGAATGGTAGACGTGGCCTATCCACTTCTTGCGCAATAGCCTATGAGCTTGGTTTTTCAGGTGAGTTTCTTGTAAGAAGACCACGTCTGCTCTTAAGTTTTGCAAGTGAGCCAGAATATTGCCTCTTTTTACTGAACCATTCAGACCCTTACAGTTCCAGCTAACAAACCGCACCCCGGTTTCATTACTAGCCCCTGTAGCCTCCATCACGTCGACCACACAGCGTTATTAGCAAACATAAACAAAGCATGTAGTCTTCGTGCGTCCCCTGGGGAGAAAGAAAGAGAGGAGAAAGAAAAAAGAAAAAAAGAAAAAAAAAAAAGTTAACACATATCCGAACACTAAACTCCAAGGGAACAGAGCGCTTAACCAATCCCCGTTCCACCCTCCACTGCATCTGAACTTGCAGTGAAGGAAAACAAACAGCCATGTGAAACCACCTGTCTTCGGTTACTCAAGACAAAATGCAAGAAAAAGGAGAGGGAAAGACTTCTTTGGCATCTCGCTCCCATTCAAAAGAATTAAAGTCTAAACACAAACATCCGAACCCTCAAACACAAGTCATGAGGCCTCTCATATATATATATATATATAAAGGAAAGAAAGAAAGAAAAGAGGGACACTATCATGACAAAGTAGTGACTTGTAATGCAACTGTCCATTTTTACTGCAACCTCAGAGAAACTGCAGCATCCAAAGCCTTATATAAAACTGTTAAGCAATTCCAATATAGAGCCGGCTTTAAATCAGGGCATAACCCAAGACTAACGTAGAACAGACTCACCAAAACCAATGCAAATGTGTTTCATCTTTAGTAGTGTTCAATCTCGTTAAGTCCCCTTAGAGATGTTTTTGGTATAGAAATCCTCCGCAGCCTGAGGAGAGTTGAACGAATGTCTAGTCCCATTCAACGTGATGCAGAGCTTAGCTGGGTAGAACAGACTGTATTCGACGTTCGCCTCCCGTAGCTTCTTCTTCACCAGGTTGTAAGCCGCCCGTAGCTTGTTCACCTCCGGGCTCATGTCCGGAAAGATGTATACCGGCGCTCCCTCGTACGTCAGCCGTCCTTTCGCCCTCCCGAGGTCCAGTATCCTCATCTTGTCTGTGTAGTAGTGCAGACGTACCAAAATTGCACGAGGGCGTTCACCGTGTCTAGCTGGCTTTGGTGCTAACGTACGATGTGCCCTGTCTATGACCAGGGGGGTAGCGAAGTTATCCGGTCCAAGCACCGTCGAGAAAAAGCCCGCCACAAACTTGATAGTGTTATGCCCTTCAGCCCCTTCCTTTATGCCCACAAGCCTGAGATTCTGCCGCCTGCTTCTGTTTTCCAGATCCATGCATTTGTCCATTAATTTCTTGTGATCCTTGGCTATGTCTTGTTGGGCCTGCTCCAGCGCCCCCACTCTCTCCAGAGCCCCACTGAGTGCATCCTCTATCTCCTGTTGACCCGCAGCTACTGCGGCCTGCTCTGAGCGAAGTTGTGCTAGTTCGTTGGTTAGCATATCATGCATAGCCCGTATCTCTGTCTTCGTTTCTTCTTTGAGCAATTTTATATTGTCCATAATTATTTGGTACGATGTGTCAAATTCAGCTTTCATCTGAGTAAGCATTAAATCTTTAAACACACCCAGTTCTTCCTTTAATGTCAGAAGAGAGAGTGTAGCTGGCGCCCCGGCCTCCGCAGGCTGCTGCACAATCCCGGCCGTAGCTTCGGCTTGGTCTACTGTAGCATCCGCCATCTTGGGACTTTGTACTGCGAAAGGGATAATTTTCTGAGTCTGTCCTGTGTTTTTCCTCCGAGTCGCCTTTTTCATATCCGACCCTCTATGCTGGGGTTGCCCGTCTCTTGAGGTCCAGCTTCCTCTTTTATTTATTTTGCTGACATTTTGGGTCCTTAGTGGTCATTTCAGCACTGCAGGCCATAAAGATCACTTGTCAGACACTGTGGGGAGTTTTTGTTGCAGCTGCTCTTTTCTTGTTTGTGTAGTGCTGGTAGCTTCTGTCCTCTCAAGTGTTCTTTTCATACTGAGGCTTTCACATTTTATTCTATCCAAGTCTGTTTCAAAGGGGATTTTTTCACACAGTGGTTCTTAAAATGTGTGCCATAAAAGTAGATGTGAAGTATTAATTGCATGACAATAATCAGCATGTGTTACTCTTTTGAGACAAACATGCCAGGCTTGATGTAATAATCACTGCTCATGTTAACCTCTCAAACATTTCTTCCACTGTTTATCCCAGTGGAGGTTTATATTGCTATTTATTCCAAAGGCAGCACCACTTTTGCTGCTACCACAAAACTGATACATGTTGCTCCCTGTAATGGACAAATCTACCAGTCAAGTGGTCAGTATATGCTCTAATAATGTGTCTCCATGTGTTATGTCAAAATTTGTTCCCCCGTCAGGAAGTGTTTCCCCATGTTAAAATTGTGTTTCTAGTCGCGCCCCCTCTGTGGTTATGGCTAGGATAAGGGAAATACATCTCGACGGGGAAACAGATTTGAACGCAACACCAGTACCTCCCCTTTACTGTACTTTGGAGTTTGAGCTTTGTTAGCCATTAAACAAGTGTTGGGAAGACGGCTTGACCCGGCTAAACGTTAGAATACATTAAAGTGTATTTTACTTAAACTTTGGCATTAACGTTACATGATGAAGAGAAGGTTAATTAAACAAAGTGATTCATCCTCCGCAGCGAGAGACGCCCAGCGGACTGTGACACCCCAGAGCCAGGAGGGGACACCGTAAGTAGGCTAGCTGGCTTCACTAGTTAACTGTTAGCTTAACTGTACGTGCAGGACTGTCGATGTCTGCACACAAGTGTGTGGTGCTTGCAGGCTGACATGTTAGTGGTCTCTGAAAAAAGACTGCGTGTGCACAGTTTTTCCAACCAGTGCCCTGATCAAGCATTGTGGTAAAAATTAACAAAATGAAGTTTGTAACCTTCAGTCAACCGAGCATA
>NW_018127883.1:7820735-7827409 GCF_001952655.1 Monopterus albus | reverse complement strand
AGGTTTGAACTATATGCAATAATCTGGCCACATACGTATGCCTTTAAAGCTTCCCACACTGTGCCCTTAGAGACATCTGATGTATTGTTAAATTCCAGATATACCTTTATTTGGGACCTAATTGCTGCAACATGAACTTTATGCATTAGTAGACTGTTATCCATACGCCAGGGTTTGCCATGGTATTTATTTGAGAAGTTCAACTGCATCTTTACCGGGGCGTGATCGGACAGCACTATAGCTTCGTAGTCAATATATTTAACTGAAGGGGCCAATTTAGAATCCACAAAAAAGTAATCTATTCTGGAAAAAGAATTGTGAGGTCGTGAGAAAAATGAATACTTCCTTTGGGTTGGGTTCATATGTCGCCATATATCTATTGTGCTAGTTGAGTCTAGAAACTGCTGTAGGATCTTGACCGATTTACCCAAGGTCTAAGTTCTATAAGAAGACCTGTTTTTCACGGGGTCTAAAACAAAATTAAAATCACCTGCTAAAATTAAGTTATGTGTATGAAGGTTAGGTAACCGGTTCAGAAAAGAGCTAATAAATTTATCATCATCATAGTTTGGAGCATAGATGTTTGCCAAAATCACTGGTGCAGTAAAAATTTTCCCTGTCACAATTACATACCGTCCATTTGGATCAGCCTGAACACTTGTTAATGTAAAGGGAATAGATTTGCTTATAACAACTGCTGTCCCCCGCGATTTTGCATTAAAATTCGAATGGTAGACGTGGCCTATCCACTTCTTGCGCAATAGCCTATGAGCTTGGTTTTTCAGGTGAGTTTCTTGTAAGAAGACCACGTCTGCTCTTAAGTTTTGCAAGTGAGCCAGAATATTGCCTCTTTTTACTGAACCATTCAGACCCTTACAGTTCCAGCTAACAAACCGCACCCCGGTTTCATTACTAGCCCCTGTAGCCTCCATCACGTCGACCACACAGCGTTATTAGCAAACATAAACAAAGCATGTAGTCTTCGTGCGTCCCCTGGGGAGAAAGAAAGAGAGGAGAAAGAAAAAAGAAAAAAAGAAAAAAAAAAAAGTTAACACATATCCGAACACTAAACTCCAAGGGAACAGAGCGCTTAACCAATCCCCGTTCCACCCTCCACTGCATCTGAACTTGCAGTGAAGGAAAACAAACAGCCATGTGAAACCACCTGTCTTCGGTTACTCAAGACAAAATGCAAGAAAAAGGAGAGGGAAAGACTTCTTTGGCATCTCGCTCCCATTCAAAAGAATTAAAGTCTAAACACAAACATCCGAACCCTCAAACACAAGTCATGAGGCCTCTCATATATATATATATATATAAAGGAAAGAAAGAAAGAAAAGAGGGACACTATCATGACAAAGTAGTGACTTGTAATGCAACTGTCCATTTTTACTGCAACCTCAGAGAAACTGCAGCATCCAAAGCCTTATATAAAACTGTTAAGCAATTCCAATATAGAGCCGGCTTTAAATCAGGGCATAACCCAAGACTAACGTAGAACAGACTCACCAAAACCAATGCAAATGTGTTTCATCTTTAGTAGTGTTCAATCTCGTTAAGTCCCCTTAGAGATGTTTTTGGTATAGAAATCCTCCGCAGCCTGAGGAGAGTTGAACGAATGTCTAGTCCCATTCAACGTGATGCAGAGCTTAGCTGGGTAGAACAGACTGTATTCGACGTTCGCCTCCCGTAGCTTCTTCTTCACCAGGTTGTAAGCCGCCCGTAGCTTGTTCACCTCCGGGCTCATGTCCGGAAAGATGTATACCGGCGCTCCCTCGTATGTCAGCCGTCCCTTCATCCTCCCGAGGTCCAGTATCCTCATCTTGTCTGTGTAGTAGTGCAGACGTACCAAAATTGCACGAGGGCGTTCACCGTGTCTAGCTGGCTTTGGTGCTAACGTACGATGTGCCCTGTCTATGACCAGGGGGGTAGCGAAGTTATCCGGTCCAAGCACCGTCGAGAAAAAGCCCGCCACAAACTTGATAGTGTTATGCCCTTCAGCCCCTTCCTTTATGCCCACAAGCCTGAGATTCTGCCGCCTGCTTCTGTTTTCCAGATCCATGCATTTGTCCATTAATTTCTTGTGATCCTTGGCTATGTCTTGTTGGGCCTGCTCCCGCGCCCCCACTCTCTCCAGAGCCCCACTGAGTGCATCCTCTATCTCCTGTTGACCCGCAGCTACTGCGGCCTGCTCTGAGCGAAGTTGTGCTAGTTCGTTGGTTAGCATATCATGCATAGCCCGTATCTCTGTCTTCGTTTCTTCTTTGAGCAATTTTATATTGTCCATAATTATTTGGTACGATGTGTCAAATTCAGCTTTCATCTGAGTAAGCATTAAATCTTTAAATGCACCCAGTTCTTCCTTTAATGTCAGAAGAGAGAGTGTAGCCGGCAGCTCGGCCTACGCATGCTGCTGCACAATCCCGGCCGTAGCTTCGGCTTGTTCTACTGTAGCATCCGCCATCTTAGGACTTTGTACTGCGAAAGGGATAATTTTCTGAGTCTGTCCTGTGTTTTTCCTCCGAGTTGCCTTTTTCATATCCGACCCTCTATGCTGGGATTGCCCGTCACCTAGTGCTCCGAAGTATCTTAGCTTTAGAGGGTTCGTGTGTTTATTATCAATTTATTTCACGGAGCCACTTCTACCGTGCCTACTCCATCAAACGCCAGCCGGAAGTCCCCACTGTGGGGAGTTTTTGTTGCAGCTGCTCTTTTCTTGTTTGTGTAGTGCTGGTAGCTTCTGTCCTCTCAAGTGTTCTTTTCATACTGAGGCTTTCACATTTTATTCTATCCAAGTCTGTTTCAAAGGGGATTTTTTCACACAGTGGTTCTTAAAATGTGTGCCATAAAAGTAGATGTGAAGTATTAATTGCATGACAATAATCAGCATGTGTTACTCTTTTGAGACAAACATGCCAGGCTTGATGTAATAATCACTGCTCATGTTAACCTCTCAAACATTTCTTCCACTGTTTATCCCAGTGGAGGTTTATATTGCTATTTATTCCAAAGGCAGCACCACTTTTGCTGCTACCACAAAACTGATACATGTTGCTCCCTGTAATGGACAAATCTACCAGTCAAGTGGTCAGTATATGCTCTAATAATGTGTCTCCATGTGTTATGTCAAAATTTGTTCCCCCGTCAGGAAGTGTTTCCCCATGTTAAAATTGTGTTTCTAGTCACGCCCCCTCTGTGGTTATGGCTAGGATAAGGGAAATACATCTCGACGGGGAAACAGATTTGAACGCAACACCAGTACCTCCCCTTTACTGTACTTTGGAGTTTGAGCTTTGTTAGCCATTAAACAAGTGTTGGGAAGACGGCTTGACCCGGCTAAACGTTAGAATACATTAAAGTGTATTTTACTTAAACTTTGGCATTAACGTTACATGATGAAGAGAAGGTTAATTAAACAAAGTGATTCATCCTCCGCAGCGAGAGACGCCCAGCGGACTGTGACACCCCAGAGCCAGGAGGGGACACCGTAAGTAGGCTAGCTGGCTTCACTAGTTAACTGTTAGCTTAACTGTACGTGCAGGACTGTCGATGTCTGCACACAAGTGTGTGGTGCTTGCAGGCTGACATGTTAGTGGTCTCTGAAAAAAGACTGCGTGTGCACAGTTTTTCCAACCAGTGCCCTGATCAAGCATTGTGGTAAAAATTAACAAAATGAAGTTTGTAACCTTCAGTCAACCGAGCATATAACGTTTAGTTTAGTTAATGGGTCACATGGGTGACACATTCCTGTACTAAATTGTTTTGCGTTTGATATAGATAGATAACGTTAGACTTTATTAATCAGGTCAAATACATTGTTGTAGACATCTTAAGTTATGCTGTGCAAAGGATTTATCAAATATAAATGAGATGTAGGAAATGATAAGTCATGTATTAAGCAGGAAATACAAGTGGAAAGTACAAGTGCATGGACTTTGTGTTACTGGATTTTGAACCGTACATAATTAAATCTAAAGTTAGGCTCAAAAATAAATGTAGTGGAGTAAAAAGTACAATATGTACCTCTAAAATGCAGTGAAGTCAAAGTCTCCCTGCTAATGCAAACACAGTAGAATCATTGTCACTTGAGACTGGGGTCGCACAGGAATCTAACTCACACTCCCAAAACGATTTATCGTGCATCACTGAAAAGTACAGTACTTGAGTAAATGTACTTAGTTACTTTCCTCCACTGATATTTCCCTCAGGCGGAGTACAGTTATCAGTCTGACTAAAATGGCTCTTTGGACTGAGTAGAGTGTTAATGGAGGGGGCGGGACATATTGTCCACTAATTGGCAATAGTCTAAATAGCATCCTTTTTACTGCAGTTGGCTCCAGGGAGTCAGGACTGACTCCAATGGTGGTTTGTCTTCTTGATTAGATTATTTAGATCTTTACTGCTACTTCAACCACAGTCTGAATGTCAATAAGCTGTTGTGTACATTCCCATGTACACCTGCTGCACCAGTTTCAAAGTCTTTTTGGTGTCAACTGCTTTTTTTAGTCCACACGGAGCTCCAGCTTGTTCTTTTTGCACCACACCCTCGTCCTCCTGCCTTGAGCTGCTGAGTCATCTGAAATGAAGCTGGGGTAGAGCTGAGGTCAGATGGAAGGGAAACGTTTATAGTGTTGCCATAGTGTTAATTTAGTGAAACTTCTGATTGTACAGCTCTGATGAGGGCTCACCAGCATTAACTGGCAATAGTGCTGTCAGTCAGTTAAAATATACTGTTGTAAGTACAGTTGTGAGGTATCTTGTATTTTTGTTTTTTACTTCATATTGTACTTTTTACTCCACTACATTTATTTTATAGCTTTAGTCATTAGTTACTTTTCAGATCCAGATGAATGCAAAAAATACTGTGTAATTATAGGATCTCATTGATCTATGATGGAAAATTCACAAGCTACCCAGCAGGGTCATAATCACAGAATGTATGTGCGTTAATCACACCTCAATAAATCAGTGGCATTAAAAGGAATTTGCTTTAACGTGTTATTATTGCATTAACATTGATAGCCCTAAAAATAAGTATTGTTAAATTAACAAATGACCATGCTGGTGCTCTTAGCACTGCTAGTCAGTAGTATTAAAAATTATATAACAGTTGGAGACCACCTAGAGATTTCTCAAGAACTTTACTGGAACAGTGTATTTAAGATAATGGTTATTAGTGCCTAGTCACATTGGTGTTATTTTTCTGTCTGTTCTCAGGCTCCGAAGGTGGCTGAAAAGAGGCTTGTTGGCCCTCATTGTTGTCCTCCTGCTTTTCTCGCTGAAAACGTTCCAAGAATTAATCCAGCACTTTGTTTACACTCACAGAAGTAAGTGTCTGACTCTTGGGAAACTGTAAATCCTCACATTGCTCACTAAAAAGGGTTCACTTCTCTTCTTTTCCTGTTTGTAGTCAGGCTGCCGTTCTTCATTGACCTAAATCAACCTGCTGAGCTCTCCCTTAATCACACCATCAACATGTACTTGACATCAGAGGAAGGGGTCTCTCTTGGAGTATGGTGAGTACACTTTAGGTCAAGGTCCAGGTCAAAGTGTTTATTTGTCATATGCACAGTTAGGAAACGTGTTTCCGTGTACAATGAAATTCTTACTTTGCTGTCCACATAAAAATACAACAATAACACAATATAACACAGAGGGAATATATGCTACATGGGAGCCGTGGAGTGTAAATATTCAGCAGTGAGTGTGCAATTATGCATGTGCAAAATGAGTATGTAAACAGTACAGATGGAATTACATGAGGTAGATCCTGAGTCAGCTGTTTAGGAGTCTGATGGCAGTCGGAAAGAAAGAGTTTTTCAGTCTAGAGGTCCTGCATTTCACACTTCTGAGTGGAGGGTAGGGGTATGAAGGTCCTCTCTGACCTTGTTGTGTTGCTGCTTCCCATCTGTGTGTGCCAGCACCATGTACCCGGCTCCGGTGTGAACTTTTCTGCTGCTTACTGACATCAGCAGTGGCTGCAGTAGGAGCCAAAAAGGGCTCAGTTAATGTTATGTGGAAGATGTTTGTAGTTTTCACACTGGCAGTGCACTGAAGGAACATTTCAAGTTTCAAGATGGGGCTCCCCCGTGTGCAACATCACAGACCTCCCCGGGTCAAGTTATTTCTCTTTTGTCTCTTTCTTGCTTACTTGTGCCGTGTTAATGCATAATGTAAACATTATTTACATTGAAATTCATTCTTACACTAGAGGTCCTGCATTTCACACTTCCAAACCTCCATTAAAAATTGTGAACTGTAAGCATAAGACAAAAACTTCATATACATACCTCACTCTCTGTGCCCATTGTCTGAAACATCTGTGTCTCAGAGATCATGCTTTCTTGGGATGACTTTTCCAAAGTATCACTTCTCGCTATGGGAAAGATGATCACAGGGAAATAGTTTTAGGCAAAAATACAAACATTTTATTTGAAGAATTAAAAGGTCTGTCACGTCTTATCACCTATAGTTTACTACAGAAGGTGTTCATAGTGACCTTGTGAGGAGGCATGTGTGCTTGTTTCAGTGCTTAAACTGTTCAGTCCATGTGACAAGGCCTCACTTTCATCTCCACCATGTACCACATCTGGAAATTTTGGAAAGTGATACCAGAGGATTAAGAGTATAAATCAAGTAACCTGCACCTGGAAAAAAAACTTTCAGCTGTAAAT
>NW_018127883.1:7791125-7806648 GCF_001952655.1 Monopterus albus | reverse complement strand
AAATTGGTATCTTCCAGCTTCTGACTGGCTGAACACACATGAGCCAGGTAATCAGCAGCAGGTCAGGCAGGGATAGTTGGAAAACAAGCAGGACAGCGGCCCTCGAGGACTGGAATTGGCCACCCCTGGCTCTAGAGGTCCTGCATTTCACACCTCTGAGCCTCCAACCAGAGGGTAGGTATATAAACAGTCCGTGCTGGGGGTGGGTGGGGTCCTTGAGGATGGAGACAGCTTTCCTACACACCCTGCGGTGGTAAATACTCTGCAGAGAGGGCAGTGGAGTCCTGGTGATCTTCTCTGCAGTCTTTACCACTCACTGCAGGCGCTTGCGGTAGTGCTGCCATACCAGACAATGATGCAGCTGGTCAAGATGCTCTCGACAATGCAGCTGTGGAAGTTGCAAAGGATCCTAGGCGACATGTCAAACCTCCTCAGCCTCCTCAGGAAGTACAGCCGTCGTTGGGCCTTCTTGACCAGCTGTGGGGTTATTTTATTGCCTGTTTTTTGATGCTCCAGTTATCAGTTGTGTCTCTTCACGGTTTCATTGTTTTGAACTGTTTAAGGCACACTGTCCCTGACAGTCAGTGGAAGGAGGCTCAAGGGAAGGACTTGGCATGGTACCAGAACACTTTAAGCGATGGAAATCCAGTTTTCATATATTTTCATGGGAACACAGGTACAAGGTATGATAAAGAATTATAGCTGTCTCCTCAAAAAACAGAGAGCTATTTGTTCTTATTTTGCTCAGAAAACACTTCTATATTGGCACTTGTGTTACCTGTGAATTGTTCCAACAGGGCGGCCCCTCATCGGGTGGGAGTGACAAAGGTGAGTAATCACCAACACAAACATATGAATCTTTTGGTGATCTAATAAAGATGTGAAAGTCTCAGTAGGCATTCTGATGACAGATAGGCATTATGTGTCAACAGATATTGAGTGCACTGGGTTACCACGTGTTGCTGCCTGACTACAGAGGTTGGTGCAAATGAAGGTTTATCACTCTTCCTCTAGTATTTTCTGTCTCTGTGCTTCTTTGCCTTTGTACTGATTGTTCTGCACAACCTTCTCACATTGACTTAATATCATTTGCAACCATATGACCACTGTAGATCAGTGCAGTTGTGCCTGATGAGTTTGTTGTAAGGCAGTCAAAAGACAGAAGTTCAACCTGGGGTCAGTGTCTAGTCCAGGTTTTCCTCTGAGTGACTGCCACCTTGTGGCAGTGAAGAGCAGCTCTGTGATCTGCCAGATGCTGATGTGAGAATCTGGCAGGGTTTGGAGATTCTACCGGCGAGCCGACTGAGGCCGGTTTGACCACTGATGCCCTCTACTTGTACAACTGGGTCAAAGCACGCAGTGGAAACAGTCTGGTCATCATCTGGGGACACTCTCTTGGCACTGGGTCAGTAAGGAAAGCAGCATTTTACTCAAATAGCCACTCAGGTATAAATGACTCAGGTCACTGTTGTAGTAACTTTTTCAAAGGTGCATTAACACTTTGAAGCAATAGCCTGCAACATTTTTACCTAAGTGTTCTTAATTAATATCTAATTGATATAACACAACAGTGATTCCGTTTGTTTAACCTGTAGCATAATGGTCATAATGGCTGAACAGAAGAAGTCACCCCACACACAGAAACATAAAATATATCAAAAGGAAATTAATGCAGTATAAAATTTGTCTGAAATAGTGAGTACTTCCCAAATTATCACTGTCCTGGTGCATGACTGGAGCATGTTACCAAGAGGTTCCTTAATGTTAAACTGAGACAGGTCAACAGTTGGGACAGATCACAGTTGCAGATATGCACTAGATTTGTCTGTATGTCTAACAATGAGATACAGATTCAAAGAAAATATTTTGAAATAACATTTGAGGAGAAATAATAGAACCTAACTGCAAAAAAATCACATATATTTGAATAATTAGCTACTTTTTGCTTTAATGTGCTTGCATAGTAAATTATATATTTGACCGTCATCAGTAAAATACATGTTATGTTCATTAGAGAAATGATTGAAATGAATGGTTAGTGTGTGCACAAGTGTACACAGCACAAGAAGAACTGAAGATGTTGCTCTTGGTGTTTCTGTACAGAGTGACTCTCAACATTGCACCCAAACTGATTGAGCGAGGTAGGTTTTGCTATGGGGAAAGGTTGGCCAACATAATTAAGAGGAAGTAATTCCAACATCTCAATGTGATAACAATTTCCTCCTCAGGTGTGGTTCTTGATGGCGTGATCCTGGAGGGTGCTTTTAATAGTGCACGACAGAATATTACAGCATATTTCTTTACCTGGGTAAACTCCTCTAACTTAACACTTGTGCTGTTTGATTGGTCCATTTCACATGGCTGCTACTACATCACCTCACATCTTTCTGTTTAAAGTACTACTGGAAATTTCCAGGCACTGGATACATTTTCCCAGAACCATGGAGAGACAAAAAGGTTGTCTATCCTACTGAAGAAAAGTAAGTTTTCATTAATATGCTGGCTACAAACAGCAATCAGATATTTAGCTGATGGAGAAATTCACACATTGATCATAATAATATTGTGACATCATAATGTTGCTATTGCAGTGACTTAATATGCGTTTGTGCAGTTTGAAGAAAATGAGGAGCCCGATACTTTTCCTTCATTCAGAAGACGATCACTTGGTTCCCATTGAGATTGCTCGCCAGGTATCCCTGGCGCATTAAGCTACTTTTCATCTAATCAAGTGTCAACTGAGGCAGCGTTTTCCCTAAGATATTGTATTGTTTGAAGTACACTGAGTTTTCTTTGCTCTTCTCTCCCAGACGCATGAGGTAGCAGCGAGTGCCCAGAACCTAGAGCGAGCCAAGCTGGTGACATTTGACGGTTCTAAGGGGTATTTGCACAATGGTTTATACAGAGACTCTCATCTGCCTGACGTCATCAAGTGAGAAAACATTTCACTTCCATGCTTAAAGTGATTATATTGTAGCTTGGCAAATTTTTATGTGTTAAGTGTTCAGTTTTCAGCATGTGTACCTCATCATTTCTCCTGTGCAGGAAGTTTGTGCAGTCTTTGTAATGTGGGAAAGAGGACTGAAGAAGAAAAACGTTGCCATACGTGTGGACACTGGCTTCATTTGATCACACACTGCTCAGATGTTTTTCCTTTGCTGTTGCATGCATATGTGATTTTACTTTAAATATGAGATTTTTATGAATCCAAAATGTCTGTGTTGAATACCTGTCAATTTAAGGATTATTAGACTCAGAATTAATGCCAGCATTGTTGAGGCTAATGGACTGTAAGCAATGTTTTTAAACCAGTTACAATTGTAAACTTCTGCTTTGTATCACTGGGTGATTTAATCTGACTAAACAGAACTAAAAACTAGAGAAATGCATTTCCTGTTGTAAATGCGTGTGGATGCTGATATGCTGAAAGCTCACCCTGAAAATGCCTGAAATCAATTGCTGAAACAGCTGAAGGATGAGAAGAAATGGCTGAGGTTCTTTGTTGAAACATTTGAGAAGAAATGGCTGAAGTTCTTTGTTGAATAATCTGAAGGATGAGATGCAATAAATACAAGTAGGAATGTCCTTGAAGAGCTGAACAGGTAGATACCTTAATGGCCTGTATAGCTGAAAGTATGCTGGACTTATAAAGTGCCAAAAAATGGACGGAAGAACCCAGAATAATCAGGAGAACATAGTGTAGATGGTTTACAGCATCCACACAATAAAATTTCTAGTTGAAAATGTTATTAGGATGAGCTACAGTATTACAACAGTAGGTGCCCTCTGCTTGCATTGTTGTGCAGTGATGATTGCCAGCTATACTACTGGACAATCAGTTTGTTAATGAAGACTTCAGATGTCCCTGAAATTTCACACTAATCTAAGGACAACAACTAGAAAACATCTGGTCTCTGAATTTGTCATCACAAGTTTGGTTGACACTCTAGGATCCGAGATCAACTCAACAACAGAAGATATTCATTCAGATAAGATTAAAGAATCTCAGTTCAGTCATAGTTTATCTACAATCAATTTTATGACACTGTCAACCAGCAGTTGATTTCAGCTTTTGTTACAAGAAAGCAAACTTCAACATGTTTGTCTTTGGGAAAACTCTGGAGGAGGTGTCTACCAGCAGAATTCACATAACATTACATTAATAATTTCCCACTAAATTAGCTAGGATTAATTCACATATATATATTAAATTTGCCTTGAGGAATTTATTCAACCTTTTGATGTAATCTGTATCAACTAAATTACATTCGCAGTAGTGCAAACATTCTTGATTGTGTGATTTTTAATGCTCACTTGGGCTGATTTCCTTTAATGTCAGCAACACCTTTATGCATATTTCATCTTAATCAGTTATGCTGACTCACTATATTTTTCAACTAAGCCTTACTTCATGTTTCTTATTGAACCAACTTTCTAATATGTACGTTGTAACAGTAATTAAGAGTAAAGCCTAAGTCAATAAAGGAATAGCAGTGTATTGGTGATGCCCCCACCCCAAACCACCAGCATGAGGTGAGGCCATCACTTGGGGATGTGCAGGGCAACAGGACAGCAGCATCCTTGTGTTATGGTTAAATTAAACCTTCCCTTTGTTTTACTGTTCATCATGGTTTATGTTAATAGTTGACTGTTGGGACTGAAACAGCTCAGGGTCAGCCCCTGACCTTAACAGGAGAGACCTGACCCAACAGTGTGGTGTGTTTCCCTCCTAAACAGCTCCCAGAACTTGAGGAGGGAGCTTGTCTAAGAGGGTGTCAGCAGTCCAGTAATGCTATATCTAGTTAAGGGAGAGGAAACAGTGACCTGGCCTTCCTCCCCATGCTGTGCCCCCAGGGAAATCCTAAGAGTGACCCCGAATTGCATGCCCCAGCTGCTGGGGACAGGGCTGAGCCTCCCCTAATACACCTCCTGGTTTGTTAAAGATGGAGACAGATGAATGGGTAAATAAGACAGCTTGATAGAAAATGGATGATTGTAATAATAAAAACAATAAAAGAAAAATAGTAATAAAGCAATTTTGACCATATAAATATAGTATATACTTTTGCATACACATTTATGTATACCCAGATATACACTATATTGCCAAAAGTATTCGCTTGTCTGCGGCAGACGGGATTCTTAACAGCCGATTCTTAATCCATAATATGATGTTGGCCCACCCTTTGCAGCTACTGTATATATGTTCTCTATAATATCCATCTAGTAATTTGACTTTTTAATTAAATTTCTTAATCTGTGTAATAAGTTATCTGTATTAGGGGGACCATCCAACATGGAAATTCAAACCCAACAAATAAAATGAAAGGTTGAGGTTGTTGTTTGCTCATGAAAAGCGAGCTATTGTTCAGACTACTTTAGGCCTATTAGAAAGCCTCCTCGGACAGTGAAAAGACCTAGTTGCTATGACCGTGGATCACGTACGTTTCATACACCAGCTCTGTCGGAGGTGAGCTGAAGCTCCAGTCTTGGCAGTCAGGATGACGTGGCTGAAGGCTGCGGACGGTGCGCCGAGAGGGTTTTTTTTAATTCACCGGTTGATACATCGCTTTCTACGCTGACTGGAGGCGTTACAACACGTGAATCAGTTTAGCCAATCCAAGGTACGTGCGATGAACGCCCGCGAAGCGCTTACGCCATATGCGCACGAAAGCGTCTCTAAAAATTGCCTCTGTCATACAACCAGGAAGAAAGTGGGATAGCCCTTTTAAGCTAACGTCCCTAATCTTTCTGCACACTTTCTCCGAAAATAATGGGATCTTCCAGGTGGAAGGTGGCAGCGGCAGCGTTCCTCGCTATAGTGGGTTCTTTATTACCTGTCGACGCAGACGAACATGAACACACGGTAAGACAACGCTTTGAGAGGCCGATTGAAAGGGGGAGCCTTGAAAATAATGGACGTTTGTGCTCTGTGT
Source organism: Monopterus albus (assembly GCF_001952655.1). Taxonomy (NCBI): domain Eukaryota; kingdom Metazoa; phylum Chordata; class Actinopteri; order Synbranchiformes; family Synbranchidae; genus Monopterus; species Monopterus albus. The sequence goes on along the minus strand of NW_018127883.1, from coordinate 7,800,712 downwards.
AACTTGCTAACTGTAGCTGCGACGGCTATCTGCATACAAGAAAACATTATAAACGTGACAAAGTGCATGGCTTGGTCTGTTGAATTATATATCGATAACTGCTGAGCTATCAAACATATAGGCGTTCATTAAGCTAGCTAACTTGTCACCTATTATCGGCCTAAGTTAAGTCCTTAAGGCTAACGTGTCCTGCTAGCTTGTTAGCACGTCCACTCCTTGACCACCGGCAGAAACTGCATTCAAGTTAATGTTAGACTAGTTGTTCACCAAAATCAAAACCACTGACACAATGTTTTAATCTCAGAGTGATCCTTACAAACAGTTTAGTAGATTTATGATGGTAGAGTTATTAGTCAACGTTACGTTGACCTGTTTAACGCCATGGCCTCTCAGTGTTTCGTCTCTTTTTTGCCCTAATTACAGACGCTCTAGTTATAAGTGGCTAACAGGTGTTAATAAGATGTATTACATTGTCCACTTTACATAATACAGTCATTTTATGCGTGAAAGCTGTTTAATTACATATAACGTTAGCACTGAAGTTAACGTCCTTGACTGTAAATAAACATAGTTTGTTCTTTACTTAAAGTATATATATCACTTGTATGTGGTCAAACTGACGCAGTGATAAACGAGTTACATTTACATAGTTTACTTAAATTTAAATGCTTGTTCAGTTTCAATGGAAATGTGATGATAATGTTACTGTTTACTACTGAATTTATTGTTGTTACTGCTGTGAGTGCAAACATGTAGTTATTTATGTCAGACATTTGCTTGTAAAATATCAAGTTGCTACAATATGAAACCAGGAGGAGTAGCAGAACTGCTGTAGCATTCCAAGACATAACAGTAAAGGTTCTTGTGTCTCTTTTGCAGTACACAGATAAGGAGGAGGTAGTTTTATGGATGAACACAGTGGGGCCTTATCACAATCGACAGGAGACATACAAGTACTTCTCTTTGCCCTTCTGTGTGGGCTCCAAGAGAACTATCAGTCATTATCATGAAACACTGGGAGAAGCGCTACAGGGAGTGGAGCTGGAATTCAGCGGCCTAGACATAAAGTTCAAAGGTATTCTACTGTTTCACTGGCTTTCACCTATTGAGCATGTCTAAAAACTGATGAACGGATTATTTTCCAGCTGTCTTTCAGTCTCTTCTTCACACATCTTTCTTGATCTCTCTAGAGGATGTAATGCAGACAACATATTGTGAAATTGACCTGGACAAAGCCAAACGGGACGCCTTTGTCTATGCCATAAAGAATCACTACTGGTACCAAATGTACATAGACGACCTGCCCATCTGGGGTATGTGATACTTTGTTTCCTTAAAAAAAAACAAAAAAAAAACAAAGTAACTACCAGATACTGAAAATATATGTACGTGTTGTCCTGTGAGGTGGAGTAGTTCTGTAGTAATCTGTGGCTCTCTCTATTTGACTTGCGTTTTGTTTGAGTTGAGTTACTGTTTGTATTAGCTATCACTTGGTTGAAATGTTAGAATAACTTAAAAATGTAATTCAGAAACACACTTTAAAGTGCACTAGCCCGACATAACAAAGTAAACCTTACATTTGTGAGTAGGTACACCCCTGCAATGTACAGTGGTGGCACATCCACAGTAGTCTTGGAAGTGAAATGCTCCACTGTTAGCAAGAAGTATGTTAATGAGTCATTACAGGCTCTTCAGGTGACTGTCACTCTGGCAAGCTACCGCTCTGATCCATCACATACATGGGAGGAGTTTGTACAATGGTGCCACTCCTATAGTTGCTCAAACATTGCTCTGTTGGCTGATGTTGGAGGTAGTGGGTGGGTCACTGGCAGTGGTACAGACAGCTCTCTATGTTATGTTACATACTTAGCCATGCTGGTTTGCCAGCATGCTAACTAGGGATGGCATTTCAAGCTAAAACGCTATCTGATATATTTGCCGGGAACTATTCGCCAATTATATTTTTGTCCTCCCCAGCTATGTACATGAGAGGGTCAAAATATTAGGAACACTTCTGAATATAATGTAGTCATTACAACACCACCTTGAACTATGACCTCAATAATAAACATATAGTTGAATTTATACATTTATGAGAATTCAAAAATTGAAATATTTTGAGCTTCATAAGCACAGATGTTAAGACAAGTGTTGCATTAAAGTGCATACAATTGTACATGTGTGTCTATTAAAGTGGCCAGTGCATGTATGTTTCCATAAATACTTTTTCATACAAGAATGTTCTCCTCCTGTTTATTACCAGTTGCATAATAAGAAACAGTGTGATACTCAGTAGAAGAGGCAAAAACATATTTAGAGCTTTGTGGAAAACCTTTGTGGAAAAACTTTTTTTTAGTGGCCTCTACAGTATGTCACAAGGAAATAGCATAACATTTTTATATTAACATGGAATTTGTCATCATAAAGCGGAGAAACAAGGGGGTAGCTACATTTTCTAAAGACCTAGGATAACAGACAACCAGTTGCATCAAACTGATTTGCTCAGGCCAGCAGTGTCAAACCTAAAGACTGGATATAGCAGAAGAATACAGATGATGCATTTGGAAAGTTAATGAGTAGTGCAGCAAAGGACCTTGATTTGGCATCTACATGTGGTGATTATTAAGTTATATAGTTGATCAGTAGTCCTCAGTGTTCAGTTACCAATGTTACCACCTGTCCTTCTGTAAAGACCAGATCTCTTATTCAATTCATGTAACTTTTTAAGGTATTGTTGGTGAGGTGGATGAAAATGGAGAAGATCATTACCTGTGGACATACAAGAAACTGGAGATCGGCTTCAACGGCAACAGAATTGTTGATGTAAATCTGACCAGCGAAGGGAAAGTCAGACTCGTGCCAAACACAAAAACTGCAATGTCTTATTCTGTGAGTACTGAATGATCGCTCCAGCTGTCCTTGTCATGTGTTAATGGTGGAATTCAAAAACTATTTAATGAAAGGGAAGGGGGATACAATTTAAGGGTTCAGTTAAATTTAAAAATTCCTGCTATACGTACAACCAAAAAAAGATTTTGTATTTCCATAAGTGGGGTAAAACTATGGAATAATTTAAGTGTAGACATAAAAAATAGTAATAGAATTGACGAGTTTAAACATAAATATAAAGGTATGTGTCAATCAAGATATATGCAAGAAGAGGTTTAATGATTAATTAGATGGAACATTGTGGGTGTGGTGTATGAATGTTAACACTTTGTAATAATTCTTTTGTATATTACTTTGTGTGTGTAGAAGTGAATCATTTACTGCTTGCAAACCAATGATGGTAAGATGATGTCATGGGGTAGGACTGGATAAGTCTGACTTCTTCCTACTCCATTCAAGCATGTACTAGGTATAAGCAAATTGATATTGGATTATGTGTAAAATTATGTGTGTTGTCATATCAACTGTTTTAACATGCTTGAAAGAATAAATTAAATCAAATCAAATCAATGCTCGCTTTGTTTGTAATATGGGCGATTAATGTAGCAGTCCAACTTTCCCATCACAGGTGAAGTGGAAGAAGTCAGATGTCAAGTTTGAGGACAGATTTGACAAGTACCTTGATCCATCCTTCTTTCAGCACAGGGTGAGTTGAGCATTATATTTGCGGTGTTGTGCTTCATCATGCTAGCCAAGAACGCCACTGGCTCGGTGTAACAGCATGCTTGCGTATGACCTTATAGAATACATGAGCCAAGCATTGTTCCATGGAAGGTGTGCTCTAATTAGCCAGCCTGGTAACCAGCCACTGTAAAATGATTAATAACGTGGTTACTTCTGAAGCTAATTGTTCATTTAATGATTTCTTTTTTTCCAGATTCACTGGTTCTCCATCTTCAACTCCTTCATGATGGTTATATTTTTGGTGGGTCTGGTGTCAATGATTCTGATGAGAACACTAAGAAAGGATTATGCCAGATACAGCAAAGAGGAGGAAATGGATGACATGGTATGTTTTTATTGAACACAACGCTATTTGCTGAGTGCAGAATTGTAAATAAGGTTCAACTGATAAGTTTTGTCATCATTGTTTACTTTAGTTTGAGTGAATAATGGACTTTGTTTTTCCCCTTCTCATGTTAACATCTTGTCACTGTGTACCGACAGGACAGAGATCTGGGAGATGAATACGGGTGGAAACAGGTACACGGAGATGTGTTTCGGCCGTCGAGCCATCCACTGATCTTCTCCTCATTAATTGGCTCCGGCTGCCAGATCTTCTCTGTCTCCCTGATTGTCATCATCGTTGCTATGGTTGAGGATCTGTACACAGAGTGAGCAGCAGGCAGCTAACTGCTTGGTTATAAACTATGGTTGTAATTATGGGATTGGGATCAGATATCAGGCTGTTTGGGGGCCTGTTCCAATTTAGTAAAATAGCTGGATAATATATAATCCATCAGGAAAAACTTCATTCCCACATTACAGTTTTCTATTATGTAAAATTGCAGAAAGTAAAACACAAATACACCCATATTAAAAAAGCTTTGGATTTAAAAAAAATACTGTCAAACCATGACCCTGTGTAATTGTCTGGATAAAATGTGGAAGGACATGAAGGCTTCATGGTAAATCGTTTTGTGAGTGAGATTTAGATCCCTGTGTGATCTCTGCTGTACTGTTTTTTAAATGGATGTTTGATGTAATCAGATTTCCCGTTTAGTCTTTGCTTAATATTTAGGTTTGAATGAAGTCTACTTGTAAAGATAATATATGGATGGGGGAGTGTGTGTATATATAGCCCTAATAATGTAGATTAGGGCTGCACGATAAATCATTTTTGTGAGCGCAATTTAGATCCCTGTGCAATCCTAGTCTCACATGACTGATTCTGCCCTGTTTGCATTAGCAGGGAGATCCCTTGCATCAAACCAAGCGCTCCTTTTCCTCGCTAAGCTGCATTAACCATTATTTCTGCCTCGGCTGCCATTCAGCATTAGGTGTATATGGCAGGCAGTGCAATGTTTGAAAACTGTTGCAGGAGTGAACAGAATATCTTTCACAATGTCAAACAGGCTGGATTAGTTTTGATTCAAGATTTTTATTTGCCATTTATGCATAAACAGACTAGACAGTCTAGGCATATAGGAATTCTTCTGCAGCTCTCTTGGAATCAGGTAAAGAGTTAAAAGCCCGAAAAGAACACCTAGTCTGAAAATAAAGTTAAGCAAGAGTGACATTTGAATCAGTCTTCTCTTCCCGTCTACAGCTTGTCACATGGCTACTGGTTAACACAGCAAGGAAATAGCAGGATCTGAAACACACTCACAAAACAATTGATCATGCAGCCCTAAAGGACAGTAACACTTTTGTGAAAGAAACAAATGAAAAGCACCTTTTTGAAGGAGAAAGTAGGCCAAAGACTGAGGGAGTGATGCACATGTCCTGTCATGACTCCTGTCACTTGTTTACTCTGCAGGAGAGGATCCATGCTGAGCACAGCCATTTTCGTGTATGCTGCAACCTCCCCTGTCAATGGCTACTTTGGGGGAAGCTTGTATGCAAAACAAGGAGGTAATAAATGTGCCCGTGCATCACATTCTCTCTGACTGCTTGCGTAGTCACCAACTATTGGCTTAGTATAGATAGACTTCATCACATCATGCTATATTGATTTGTTTGAATGATCCAGGCAGAAGATGGATTAAACAGATGTTCATTGGGGCCTTCATGATACCAGCCATGGTGTGTGGGACTGCCTTCTTCATCAACTTCATTGCTATCTACTACCACGCCTCAAGAGCTATCCCGTTTGGCACCATGGTGGGTCTGACACAGCAACACCTCCCTGAAAGCCATTAGTCATTCACTGACTAGTAGGACAATGTAAAAAGTATTGTATTCTGTGTGATTATAGAAAGGTCTTAATTAAGTGAACGCTCACTTCAGAGCCGTTTTTCAGTACAGATTTAACTCCTGCATTTTATACCAAAGTTTCAAGTTTTTCAATTTTAAAAAAAATGGGTGCTCTCTGCACAGCTTCCAGATGTTCTCAACAATGTCTTGACTGACGCCTACGTACAAACAGCTTTTGGTGGTTCAACACAACCCACAAGCGTTGTGTGTCTGTGCACAAAATTTATGTGTCAAATAATCTTTAAAAAAAGCCATAGTTTAAGTTTGTTCTGGCTAAACTTGGCAATGGACCAGGAGCGTGTATGTGTATTTGTTGAATGTTGGCGTTTTTGGCTTTTATAGATATGTCTTTTGTTTAGATCAGGTCATGAGCATGTTGGCTGTTGACACAGACCACTCAAAAGAATCTTAATTAGTTTTGCTTGTGTTTTCTGCAGGTTGCTGTCTGCTGTATCTGCTTCTTTGTCATTCTGCCACTAAACCTTGTGGGAACGATTCTGGGCAGGAATCTGTCTGGCCAGCCAAACTTCCCCTGTCGGGTAAACGCTGTGCCGCGACCGATCCCTGAGAAGAAATGGTAGGTATGGTCCGTCACAGGCAGCGCACAGCACATGTAGGAAATTGCCTTGGTGACACTGGAGCAGAGCTGGGAATAGTTGAAAGTGTAATGACACATGCACACTGTACAAACATGACAATAAAAATCTACTTCTGATTATAGAAAATGTATATTATGCAAAAACCCAACTACTGCTACTTTGAGCACATTGATGTTCTGGTGTGCATTTAAACATGGCTCATGGTGATTTATGTTTGCAGACGTGCAGTAAGTGTAAATGACTGATCAGTTGTACTAAATGCCTGGAGTGAAGTATATAATGGTTTAGCTGTCTGCACAAACTCTGGGTAATGACAAATGGGAAAAGCAATAGGCCGCGAGTGCATTAGCATTTCCCTCTGCCCAGCTGCCAACAGGAAACGGTCGCTATGACTTGAGGCTACAGTCAGACTTTTTAAATGTCCCACCTGTGTCCACCTTCTCCTTTTCTCGCCGCTACACATGAAGTGATGGTACACAGTCATACTGACATGTCAAATCTTGTGATTTCTCAGGTTCATGGAGCCAGCGGTCATCGTCTGCCTTGGAGGAATCCTTCCGTTTGGCTCCATTTTCATTGAAATGTAAGTCTGTGCTGAGCGATCTGTATGTTGTAAGATGATCTGTGCAGCCTTGTTGACGGGTTTGTTGTGCTCACTCTTCAGGTACTTCATCTTCACGTCTTTCTGGGCCTACAAAATCTACTACGTTTATGGCTTCATGATGCTGGTACTGGTTATCCTGTGCATCGTGACTGTGTGTGTCACCATCGTGTGTACGTACTTCCTGCTCAACGCTGAGGACTATAGATGGTGAGTGTGTTGGTATTTTGCCTAGTATGAGAAGGACTTCTTCCACACAGGTGTCTGAAATAGGAGCCAGGAAGTTAACAACATCCTACCAACTTTGAGGGAAAGTGGAGTTTAATGTCAAACTTCTGTTCAGCATTTCCTGACATTGAGGTTTGCAGCAAACTGCAATTTACCTGCTGTGAATCAAAAGCTGAGAGAATCAAATATTTTTTTTTATAAAATATCGACAATGAATGATTGAGGCCTAAACTGTTACTGACCTTAGTTTTCTTGCTTGTCTCTCTTCCCCAGGCAGTGGACCAGCTTCCTCTCTGCTGCATCCACCGCTGTTTATGTCTACATGTACTCCTTTTACTACTATTTCTTTAAAACTAAGTGAGTAGCCTTTATTAGCTCTTGTGAATTATTCACACATGATGGATAAAAATTGTAAATTTCATGGAATATAAAAATTCTAATGAAATCATGTAAGGAAATCTAATTCATTTCTTATTGCTCTGTATTTGAGGATGTATGGGCTGTTCCAGACGTCCTTCTACTTTGGCTACATGGCTGTGTTTAGCACCGCACTAGGAATCATGTGTGGTGAGTCCTATATAACACTGTAGCACTTTCTGAAACTAAAGAAACTGACCTTTTGACCAAGAATATCCACTGAGTGCTGCTTTTATAGAATCTACATTTAGTTAAAAACATGTAATCGCAGAGTCAGTTGTATTACAACTTCCCTCTGCTGCAACACAGCAAGGAACTGTCCATGGAAATAAGAGGCAGATTTGTTTTAAATAGACTAACTTTGAAATATACAGACTCAATTTAGCTTAGTGGGACAGCTGAAGCTGCTTTTGAGACTCTTTAACTTTGGAGTGCATGTTTTTGCAGAGCAAGAGTTGTGTAGTTTGTCCCTCATCTTTTGCAGCATAGCAAAGTTCCCAGTGGAAACATTCAGGGTCATTGTGGAGAGTAGAAGAAGTGACAATGGCCAAGACCTATTTTCACATATACAAGGATATATCAATATTGATTTAACACCACCTTGAAAAATCATGAACTATTCCTTTAAAGTCCCTCCTGAGGTGCTCCCTCTAATCAGCACTAGTGTACTACATGTTGCCTTCAGGGTCTCGCTGTTCAGACTTAGGATGTGCTTTTCTCTGCTCAAACCTTCAGCAGTTCTGTCCTGTCATCGATTAGCTTGCAAAATAGAATAGTGCGAGTTTCCAGTCCACCTAATGAGAAACTCACAGAACACATTTGTCTTCCAGGGGCTGTTGGATACATGGGAACAAGTGCCTTTGTGAGGAAGATCTACACAAATGTGAAAATTGACTAAGGAGTGAAGCAGCATCACAGGGATATTCATGGATTTGTCTAGGTGTATCCTGAAAGATGGTGGGCACAAGTCATTCTTGGTTACTTTTCTTTCTTGCAAAGAGATTGTGAGAATCTCACTTTGTACAATGTAGTTTTTTTTTCTCCCATTTTCTGAATGAGTTTCAAGGCTGCAGCTCAAAGCAAACAAGAGCAAATGTGTGGCAGAGATATCAAACACAAGGTTCTTTTTATCAGTTGCTTTCAAATAAACATTGAGGCAAATGTTTAAGGCTGACATGGCTTCCGTTCTCCAACCTAGTCCCACCTGAGAACAGAGAAGGAACGTTTATTGGTGGAACAGTGTCGCTCTCTTCAGTGAAGAGGCTGAGATGTATTGAAAGCCTTTGTTCTGTTGTGCTGAAATTTTGGAGAGTTGGGATTGTGCCTGTGTTCTGGATTGGTTTCTATTTTGTATTCTTGGAGTCAATTGAAATATCATTACTAGACAGTACAGTAGATTGTTCAGATTTACTTCCACTGCAGAAAGATGACAAAGGCTGTTGTCACTTGAGAATCATTCCCCCATCTGACAATTATTAATTCACTGTTACAGTAGCAATCCATCTGGCGGACGAGGTTTTAGTTCTGCTTTGTTTACTGATGAGAACAGAGGGACTGATCAGCAGCTGACATGCTGGTTTTTAAATGGATGTTTGATGTGATCCCATTTCCTGTTTAGTCTTTGCTTAATATTTGGGTTTGAATGAAGTCTACTTGTAAAGATAATATATGGATGGGGGAGTGTGTATATAACCCTAATAATGTAGATTAGGGCTGCACGATAAATCATTGTCAGCGAGATTTAGATCCCTGTGAAATGTCAGCCTCACGTGCCAATGATTTTTGCCATGCTTGCATTAGCAGTGAGATCCCTTGCATCAAACCAAGTGCTCCCTTTTTCCGTGCTAAGCTACGTTAACCAGTAGCAGGAATATGTT
>NW_018127883.1:7784722-7791079 GCF_001952655.1 Monopterus albus | reverse complement strand
AATCCAACAACAAATCCAACATGTTGCTGAAGAAATAAATCAGTTTTCGGTTAATGCAGCTTAGTGAGGAAAAGGGAGCGCTTGTTTGATGCAAGGCATCTTACTGCTAATGCAAACACAGCAGAATCATTGTCACATGAGACTGAGATCACACAAATCTAAGCCATGCTCACAAAACAATTTCTCATGCAGCCTTAATGTAGATCTCAAATGTATTTTTAGTTGTACAGATTTACTACAGGGTTGTCTTTTTCCTTTTTTTTTAATGAAACATTTAATTAAAAAAGTATATTTTTGTTTTTCTGTTTGGTGCTTGGGGTGGGGCTCTTCCATCTTGGCCTGAATTTGCATGTTTTCACCAAACCATCTTCAGTCTGCACTGTCAGTTGTTCTCAGTTTCAAAATGTATTGGGTATATTTGGATGACCAATCGGCCTGCTTATGGATACCTTTTTATTTTGATTTCATATTATTTAAAGCTTTAAAATGCTCTGCGTCTTCTGGTTAGACATTTCCATCCATTTTTTTTTTCTGTTGCCTAACCTGAAACATCATATGTGAATGCCTGAAGGAACAAGGCAGCATCTGCAAACATACTGTACAAAGCAAAGTTTATGTACACTTAAAACTCGATGTTTCATAACTACACAGTGCTACAGAGTGTTTGAAACAGTTTTCCATTTTGTGTAAATACAGTATGTATGCTACTTTTATGAGAAGTGGCAATGCCTTTTTTTCTATTTTCCTGTTCTTCCCTCACTGAAGTTGATTTTGGCACCTCATGTTGTGTATGTCTGATTAGACATTTTGAACCTGCATATTGACTTGCTGTAAAAAAGAAAATAAACATTTATGTACAGGGGTTATTAATTGTAGTTTGGAAATATTTCTGCACTGATGTATCAGACAAACCTGTATGTAGTATATGGCGGCTGTGTTGTACAGTTCAGTGTCTGTTTACTTTCCATGGGAAGCCGAGTTAATGCACTTATTCAGTAAAGTAACAGGTAAAACAGCGTTTCAGGTCACTTAGTCTGAAACTTAATACAAAGACCACTACAACATAAATCAACAAACCGTTATTTATAAAGAATAGGTTTATTAGTGCATCTAGCTGTGGAATAGCAGACAACTTTATAAACTACGAACAGTGTTCATGTATTTGTATTTTTAGATTTGTACCATTTACTGTTCTAGCTGAAAGCAGTGTGAGCCTGGTCTTCAGTTGACTTTTTCAAAGTACTTCTTAGATCCTTCTGGGGTTGGTATGATCTGAAAAATAGTGATTCTAGATGAGTTTTCAAATAACTTCCACTGTGTCCAACTTACATAAGACTGACACACAATAGCTTATTCAAACTGCATCCTGAGTGCGCACACACACGATCCTTAATGTGACAAAGTTAAACAGTGGGACGCATGGGTTTGAAACGGGTGCTAACAGGAACATTTATATTTTAGAGTCGCATAGGCTGAAATGTGTCTTGGGGTTAAATGAACTCACCGTTGGGGACTTAGGGGTCCAGCTGGCCGGACACACCTCTCCATGGGTCTCCACAAACTGGAATGCCTTCACCAGACGAAGAGTCTCTTCCACAGAACGGCCCACGGGCAGGTCGTTCACACTCATGTGTCTCACCACACCATTTGGGTCGATGATGAACAGGCCCCTGAAGGACAATTATACAAAAAATGAATTATCAAGCAGCTTCTTAAATAGCTGTAGTGAAGTTCTCTACAAAACATTACAGACAAAACAAAAAAAGTACAAACTGTCATAAGGCAATAATCTGAACAGGAGGTTCAGAAATATTAACAGTAATGTGAGTAATGGTAAAACACAAACTGAAATAAATACCAACTCTGCTCCAACTGAACAATGTTGACACTGTATGTGTATGAAATATTAGTTATATTATGCAATGTTGCCATATATAAATATAGAGAAGACAAAAAACATCTGGATTGGACAAAGAGTTGTCAATAAAAGCCTTAAAAAAAAAAAAAAAAAAAAGGTTACTGTCCCACAACAAAACTATGATATGGTATCACCAAAATACCAAAAATGTTCTATGACAAGTAGTGCCAGATCAACGTGATGGTAGCCACGTCGTGACAAATACCAGCAGCAGCTGTTCAGTGATGAGTCCTTCAGGGTTCTTATCACATCTGCACACATTTCTGCTGGTTTATCTTTATTGTATTTTACCAGCAAGTGCTAATAAGACTACATCACACACAACTACAGTACGAATACCCTTGAGCTGGGTTTGAAACGCTGAATTATAAGTAAACCGTGAAAAAGGTGGCTTTGGACTCACTGTTTTTCTAAAGCACCCAATGGCCTACCTCAGTGCGATCCCTGGACCCTCCAGCAGCACCCCATAGTCCTTAGACATCTGCTTATTGAGGTCTGAGAGCAGAGGGATGTGAATGTGGCCCAAGCCTCCTGCCTGATAAAGCAATTTTTTATTTATTTTAGCATTACAAAGAATTGCAAACACAAAAGACACCATACTTTGCGATTAATCATCATCATCAGCTCCTTTGTGGCCCGCTGAATGAAACACCACGGTGAATTCAACTTTGCCCCATGTGTGTTACTCAAACACGAAACAGGGATGTGTACCTTGCGTGGAGTGTTGATCCATGCTAGGTGGGTGAAGTGAGAGTCAACAGACACACCCACTACCTCACAGTTGATGTCATGGAACTCACTGGCCTTGTCGCTGAATGAGATGATCTCTGTTGGACATACGAAGGTGCTGCAGTAGGAAACAAATACAATGTTCACTGACCCAGCCACAAAATAACCACAGTACATCTGCAGAGCACTGATGACGAGGAGTTGGAATTATTTTTATTCAGTAATCAGAAGAGTTCTGTGAAATTTCTATTGCTCATCAGCAGAAGTACTTGAAAATCTTCCATTACTTGGTGCACATTTAAATCAAAGCCATCATGTTATTCACTCCATCTCCTCATGCAGGGCTGAGAATCACTAGCAGTACTCACAAATCCAGTGGGTAGAAGAAGAGGACCAGGTATTTGCCCTTGAAATCACTTAGACTCATCTCCTTGAACTCTCCATTGAGGACGGCTGTGCCGTTAAAAGCAGGAGCAGGCTGAGTGACAGCAGGGGCCCATCTGGAGGAGCCTGATACACAAGAGTCATCACAATAAGCTCTCACTGTAATATAAAAACACTGATCCATGTAGACAACTTCTAACAGGGGCACTAAAAAGTGCAAAACACAGGACATGCAATCAGTTTGAAACTCCTGTTTAACAACTTGTTGCAAAGTAGAGTGAATAAACAAAGTATCAGTGTTAACTGCACAAAACCTTAAATGAAATAGATTACATGAAGTCACTACTATGTTCAATTCGATGGTCAAAACTCCAGGCATTTTGATAAATATAAAATAAATGTTCACATATAAATTATTTTGTCAAATTAGTTCACTGCCCTAAATAGAAATTTAAATTTTAAATGATATTGCATATATTTCCCTTATTGTCATATGCAGTGGCTTCACCAGTGTTCAGACCCCTTCATTTTTTGCACACTTTGTTCAATTCACACTGCAGGTCAGGACAAAAAAAGTCATGAAGTCTCAGAAACTCTGCAGACCTCTGCGAGAAAACTGGTGAGGGACAAATCGGGGCATGGCTACACAACCACATCTGAAGCTCTGAGTGCTCCCAGGAGCACAGTGGCCTCAATAACTGTGAAATGGAAGATGTTTGGAGCCACCGGGACTCCTCCTCGAGTCGTTTGTCCGGCCAAACTGAGTAACCAGACAGGAAGAGCCTTGGTCAGGGAGATCACCAAGAACCCAAGTCACTCTAACAGAGCTTCATTCATCATTTACAAAGACAAAGTCTGGCATGAGCGCACTCTGGTTATAATTTTACTGTCTAAGAATGTAGACACAACGAGATGTCCTCATGTACAGAACACTGTGGCGTGAAGACTCTCTGCCATACTCTGATAAACAGGCACCAGATAGACAGCAACACAGGAGCACCCAGGCCAGCACCCACCTCTCTCTCTGCTGTGGAGTTGGGACAGTAATTAAACCAATATCAAACATGGAAAGTATCTTTAAAATAACATTACACTTGATTCATAAATGAATTTGTAAAATTTCCATCCCAAAAGCCTGTATAGTGACTGGAAGCTGTAACTTCTGCTACAGGGGCTTCTACGAAGTACTGAATCACAAGTCTGAATATGTTTTCAAAAGAGAGTTGTTTTTCTTTTTTTTTTTTAATTTGCAAACATTGTCAAGACATGTTTGGCATTATGGAGTCATTATGAATGTAGATCAATGAGCAAAAATGGCAGTTTTATTGATTTAAACTGAAATCTCTATAACAAAGTGTGCAAAATATGAAACCAGTGAATATTTTCTGTAAATCAATAACAGAGAATCATTCAGGATATTAATGCAAAAATATAATGCAAGTGCAAAATTTTACTTGACATTGTGTGATTTAGGTTGTGTACATACTGGTGTGGCAACAGGCCCGGTGAAGTGCAGGAGCAGTGAGGAGTCTTGCAGCCCCCGAGGCTCCATGCTGATAGGCTGCGCTGACTTTCAGCCCTCCTGCTGCAACACGTGCCTACGAGAACACATCGATCAGTCAGTGCACTGAATAACACTATGTACAGTTTGGTGAGGAACTTGACATCACTGCTTTTGTAAAGCTAACTGACCATGTTTTGTGTCCTCAACTGGAGGACAAACACATCAGTCAACAGTTTTAAAACTTAGAGATGTCAGTTCAAGGGTATGTAATGCATCATGTCCGAACCAGCTGAATTCACCATGAAGGGAAAAGATGCCCCTCCTTTAGTGTTTTCTTTTTCTGCTACCACCTCGGAGTCTGGAGAGCAAAGGTCATGCTGTGCAAGATGCTCAAGAGTTTAAAGGTAAGGCTGGCGATCCTGGAAAAACCAGCATGAAGCTTGATTTTGAAAGTAGACAACCAAAGAAATCCCACCCTTTTGTTCTGACTTCTCTCCAAAGCCACTCCTCCAAAGCACAATGCACACTGCGACACGCATTGCCTGACTACTTACTTACAGATTTCAGGAAAATAACAAGTGCCCCCAAACAAAAACAAAACAAAGCTGATGACACTCCTCCCAGCAGAAATATGGCCACCATGGTGCCACTTTTCAGACCCTTTTTCTCAGTTGTTGTCATCATTCAAAAGCCACACCAATGTTAATTTTGGTTTTACTTCTTGCAGCATCCAACTCCCTTTTAGTTGTAACTTTCTCAAACTCTGGGCAACTCTGGTTCATAGCTAAACTACTTTAGCCCTGGCTCACAGCTGGTAACTAGCCTTAGAGGTCCGGGCCTGTGACTTCAGTTTTTCACTTTGATTTTTAGTGTGATTGAATAATACTATTATACTAATACTAACTATACAATGCACATTAGTAAAGTTTCAACTTGAATAATTTGTTCATCAACATCAGATGTGTGATTTAAGTGTTCCCTTAATTAGTTTGACCAGTGTATTTAGAGATACAGAGTTTTCCTTTTAGGGTTTCCTTTTTATTTTAAAAGGGTATACATGAATGCACATGATATGTAATATTTAAACTACAACAGGATCCATATAACCACATTTGAATTATGCAGAAGCATGAACTACTTTATGCAGTTAATCTACGCCTAAATGTAGTTTGAGTTGCACAGGTGAAACATGCACCTGTGTTACAATGATCAAACACAACAAAACAGTTTACAGGCAAAAGGTTTAAAGTGTCATATCAACAATAGTTTAATTTGAAAAAACACTGACTGTTGTCACAGCTGGTGTTTTACATCAGCTGCCTGGGAAAAAACACCTGCTATAAAGTCACTAATTGCCGCTACTAAAGAAAAGCATACTAAAAATAAGTAGGCTAAGCTGTGCCTGCATCCTGCACAACCTGTTTGGGGATTTCATGTTAGATGTGTCAGCTGCATAACATTGTTACTGTTATTCTATAAACTATGAAAATTCAGTTGATTTTTTTTTCCAGGATAAAATGTGACACGACACAACGCCCACTGTGGAAAAGGTCTATTGCATAACATATATAGTCACTGATAAAATGTAACAACAATCATGAAAATGCAAACAATAATACGAAAATATTATTTAAGTAATTCTTATATATCATATTTGTCTCACGCAAAGGCCGCGGGCCAGAGCTTGCCACCAGTGTCAGTTGGTCCTCTGGTTCAAATGTGCGCCACATGCAACATGACAGCGCCACAGTTAATTATCAATACCCGCTATCAGCGCTCGTTGCTTACTGACGAGTGAAGACCGAATGACGGTGAAAGAGTG
>NW_018127883.1:7772103-7784696 GCF_001952655.1 Monopterus albus | reverse complement strand
GTATGAAAGTGTACTTACAGAGGTCCTGAGCAGTCGGCCAATGGTGGTCGCCATTTTGGTTTATGTCAGCGGGAGGACGGTGTGAACAGGTAATTGCGTCACGTACGCGCGTGCTCGAGGCACACCAATCCCCTGGAATAAATAAATAAATAAATAAATAAATAAAAATGGATTACATTGTTAATTTTTTTTAAATACTCGATTAAGCTGGTTTCTTAAACATGGGCTCTAAACGCTGGTGTAAGACTGCTGCATGTACAAATTATGCGCTAAATTTAAAAACCAGCCCCCAACTGGACACGTGGTTGAAGGCGGAAGCAGTTTCGCGTAGGTCATGAGTTGCAGCAATGTATTTCATTCATAACACACAAATGTACTCGTTGTTTTAATGGATCCTAATCTGTTGTACTGGAAA
The DNA here is from genome assembly GCF_001952655.1 of Monopterus albus. Classification (NCBI taxonomy): domain Eukaryota; kingdom Metazoa; phylum Chordata; class Actinopteri; order Synbranchiformes; family Synbranchidae; genus Monopterus; species Monopterus albus. The sequence continues at coordinate 7,784,281 of NW_018127883.1, read as the reverse complement.
AGCGAGGGACAGGTAAATGGGCACAGCGGTGGTGCTGTAGTGATGAGGACAGTGACAGTGACACGTTGTTTATTAGCTCCTCTAATATTTTTTGATGAGTGTTGAACTGTGCCCTCCTTCTTTCTCAGTCTTTCCTCAGTCGACTGCATATTTGGGCGAATCTGCTCGATCCAACCTACCTGCTCTCCTCTGATGTAAGTAGCTGCAGTTGCATGAATCTGATACTGTGCAGTGAGTAGAAAGTACTGTTGGTTAACTAGTCCTTCTCCTTCAGGCTGAAATACTGAAGGCCCATGCTTCTCTTGGAAGTGGAGAGACAAATGAAGAGGTCAGATTCTGTTTGTAGTTGACAATGTTTTACATCTGCCACACAGTCACTGACACCTGTTTGTCCTGCTTGCTTCTCTAGGATGTGCCTGCAAAGACCCTCTCTCTTGTAAGTGTGAAAAGAAACTCAACACTGAAAATCCTACTGAGAATGTTCTATATAAACATCACTGTCTGTAACAGTATTTCTCAAGGCATAATACATATAATAGGTGCTGCTTCTGTGGAGTAGAAGAGCATCATATACTTTGAGACAGTTAAGCCACATACATCAAATATTTGCACAGACTATTTTCCCTAGTGTTTATCTCTTTGAATTATCCAGATGTTTTATCCTCTGGTGCTGTGGTGTCCAGATGTTGTGATTTAACAGAGCCTGTTCTGTGTTTGCAGTCGTCTGTGCATGCTGGCTCTGGAGCTGTTCTTCCTCTAGCTTTCCGCCCTCCAGGTACGCTAGGATTAAGGATTTCACTAATCAGTTTACAGCCAAAATGAACATTTCAAACCATGTCATATCAACTTGTATTACAAATGTTTTTATAGAAGCCACGATTGCAGTAAATTACAGCTTCGTTTATCATAGTCACTGGGTTTAGATTAAATTCAATTAGCAATAAAATAAGTCTCTAAAGATCTCAAATTACATTTTTGAAAATTCCACACAGTGGATCATATATATTATTACTATGTATTTGAACTGAAAGGATTTATTTGAAATAGACATTCATCTGTCATTTCCTTTCTAGCATTTTTGTTAATATCTGCACCGTTGGTATGTGTGTCTTCTTATAAATATTTAATTCTTGATATTGTAGTGCCCATAAATCAAATGTTTATTTATGAATATATAAAGACATATATATATGTATTTCCAGGTTCTTGGCAGCTTTTTGCCACATAGTAGTGTCAAACCAGCTCTGTTTTGGCAGGTAACTACGCACATTTATCATCAAATTAATATAAATACATTACATGTGGTGATAACACATTAATGGTACAAATGTATCCTCTCAGTTTCTGCTGCAGAGTTACAGTGCTGGGTTCAACTATGCAAACAGAAGCTCTTCACCAGAGCAGGTGATATATGTTTAAAATGTATCAATAACAGCTGAGATCGCCAAATATATTCAGATACTGAGTTATGAAATACTACCATCAGTCACAGTTACTCCTTTATGATGAATCCACGAATAATGTCCAGTCTTTACTCTGAAGACCTCCTTCTGTCTCTTTATGTCTCACAACCAGGATAAGAAGAGGCATTTCAAAGAGCTTCTGTTGATCACAGGAACAGTGTCCTGTACAACATGTGCAGGGGTGTGTTCAACCTGATTCTGTTCACTGCTGACTGTCATGTTTCAAGTGTAACTCTTATTGAACTTCTTTTTAAATGTATCCTCTGTTTTAGGCCCTTCCTCACATTTTCATTAAGCAACTCAGTATACAAAGCCCACCGCTCCGGACGTTCTTTAGGTCAATATTACCAATCCCACTCTCAGGTAAAGTATTTATTCTGAAATTTAAAAAAAATTGAACCTTTGGATTTAAAGGATAAGGCAGGTCATTCTCTATATTAAGAATATTTTATCTCTCCTTATACAGAGACTAAAACTAATAGTGACTTTACTCACTGTTAACGACTGTCAGTTGGTCAGTCCTGGATTAGATTGTTCGTCCTTGTCACAGGCCTCCATTGCTGTTCAAAAACTGTAGTAGATTCACTTCATTGTCCTGTGGTGTCACAAAACCTGCAGCCACCCTGACATTATCCATTAAGACACCTTGATAACCTCGGCAATTCATTTTCCCCTTGATGATGGCAAACTGTCCAGACCCACAGGCAGCAAAGCAGCACCACAACATGATGCTTCCTCCATCATACGCCACCTCTGGGATGATGTTTTCATGTTGCTATGAAGTGTCCTTTTTGCACCAGATGCAGTGCTGTACGTTCTTCCTTTTAGTGCTGTGGAGTTCTGCGGTACTCTTTGGCAAACTTCAGGTGTACCATGATGTTTTTTGGAGAGCGCTCGTGTGTTATTAGTTATTTGTGTTTGTTCATTATTGTAACTTATATGAAGATGTGACTATGTTTGAAGATAAATGCAGGTAGCTCCATAGTATTCACTTACTCTTACTTGCTACTGTAGGTCCAGACATTATAAATTCACCCTAAGTCAGACATGAAATGGCACATTTGCTGGTTTAACCTGTGAGTTACATTAACTGCAGTAGCAAGTAGGACTTTGTGCACTAACCTGGAGTGTGACTTCCTCCAGCTGCTCTGGCCTTTTTCAATGTGTATACTGTCAGAAGTGTGGAGTCAGAAACTGGGATCCAAGTGTTCGATACCAATGGAAATCCTGTCGGCATCTCTAAAGCTGCAGGAGAAAAGGTTTTTAAAAAAGGGAACATATGGACAAAAATAAGTCTCCTTATTGAAAACTTGCAGTGTTAAACAGTTTTCTTTTTGTCCAGGCTGTGACTGAAACTGCGCTGTCAAGAGCAGCACTTTTTGGTATGACCGCTGTCATTCCTAATCTGCTGGTTTTGCTCATACGGGGGTGAGTTACATTTCACTTTAGTTCTGCTCACCTGCACCTATTAGACTTCACCAACTAGACTGTACATTACAGAACAAGACCTTTCCATCACATGAGTGTTGTGGTTGTTCTGGGCCTGATGATCCCTGTGTCATTCAGTCTCTTTCCACAACTGGAAATGGTAAGATTCAGGATCCTCTGCTCAGCTGTCATGCTGTCCTTCTGATGAACTGATACCAACACTGTTCTTGTTTGACAGATAAAGAAGGAGAATTTGGAGGAGGAGCTGCAGGCTGCAGCAGGCAACGGACATTTGTTCTATCACAGAGGACTGTGAGAAGCTGCTTAAACCAAGTAGATATGTTAAGAGACCTAAAGTGCAGTTAGTGGATAATAAAGGTGTTATTCAGCAACATGCAGCTGGAAACATAAAAGCAGTTTTGTCTCACACTTTCTTGTAGAATCTTTTGAGAAACCAGAAACTGTTTTTTTATAGTAAATATTTGTAATTGCTATATTAATATACTTGTAGATAGGAAATATTACATCTATTCATGAAAATACATTTAGTTTTATGAACATTTCTATGTATTGCATTGTCTTATATGAAATACTGAGGCACAAAACCATCCGTTTAGCAATGTGGCTGAAAACGTACTCAACAGAAAAACAGTGCTTACTATACATTAATAAAAAAAATACTGAGAACATGAAGACACACACAATGTAAATCAGTGGAAGCATAGATTAATATTTGATCAACTGCAGATTTGAGAAACAATTCTTTTCTATTAGTTTTCTTAATAAAACACTGTTTGAAAAACCTACCACAACTTTGTTTATATTTCAGTTGTGTGGCATTAGTCATTAGTAAAATACAAAAGGTGATATTTAAAAATGAAAATAAACCTATGTTGTACAAAGTCTGTTGCAGTTGTGATTTAATAACCGTATACAACTAACTCATTACTAAATCGTGCTTGTTATATCTGAGTCAAGAATCCCATGGAAAGACCAAAACCAACAATGTGTTAGTTTGTCTTTAAAAACTAAACTCTGCTCTCTGTAGCACTCAGCCTTAAGCCCAGTGGATCCTTCTAAAGATTTAGATTAAAAAAAGCACCATAAACAGCTTAATTAAAAAAAAAAAAGCTACATTAATTTCCTAAAACTGCTGGGCACCAGAGTCTCCAGCAAACCCTTTCTCACACAGGAATGAATTAAGCCTTTCCTGGGGACTACTTTCAGCCATGGATTAATACACATTGGTGTTTTAGTGAGTATTTACAGCAGCAGGACTGTGTATTTGGGACTGAGTCACAATGAACTGTGGTGCCCATACTGATCATAATAAGGAAGCATGTCAACCAGTGCATCACTGATGTGTTTCTAGTAGTTTATGAATAACTCCAGCTCCATGGCACAAAAGAATATCAGGCTACAGATACACAGAGTTATTAATGGGATCACTTCATTCTTGGTTTTGGCTTTTCATGGGATTTGTTGACAGTAAGAAAAATAGAAATGATGACCAAAATCCTTTATTTCTATGATATAAAACATCCTGGTGTTGGTTCAAGATGTGTCATCTCACTCATTAGCACAACAGTGCAAGCTAAAATATAATACTAAAGACACATTGCTGCTTTCCTGACCATAAAGATCACTGTCAGAAAGTGTCCTGTGCACACTTAGAGTCAACATGAGAGCGTGCGGAACCCTTTCAGAACACAGCAATTATTCCAGCTCACAAAACAAACTGCTGACACTAAGGTCACCCTGCAGTGGCATGCCTGAAAGTTGGCTTATATGTGTAAGAGCTGCTCAGCAGCTGCCAAATGAAAGAGGAAGTTCTCCGTTGCAGGGGGGAAATTGTGTTGCTTTAAATCTTCCAGTGTGATTTTAGAGTCTTCACACTTGTTAGCCAGGGCAACCAAGTTGGCAAGGATCTCTTTAGTCTTGACTGAAATGTCCTGTGAATGAACGTGTGGCCGACATGTTAGACTCGAGACAACATTTCACACAACTGTAGACTGAATACCAACATGATGGAGTTTGTTCTTACCTTAATCACCTGACTATCTGACCTCTCAGCATCCTCTGCAGACTGGACAATGAGGTGACCAATGTCCTTGTGTAACTTCCCCATAGCCATGGCCTCTGTGTTGGAACAATGCACGTCAATCTGTGGGAAACGCTGTTCCACTCTCTCAGAAATCAAGGCACACTTGGAAACATTTTGCTTTCTCTTTAAATATGCTGTACCTTTGGCACTCTGGGATACTGTAATGACGCTGTCTGGGAGGTTCACATACACATCAAACAGGTCAGCTCTCTTACTCACCTCTGGATCTACAAACCCTGCTACGTACCCTGTGGACAACACAAATGCAGGGGTGCACAAATATTCACTCCCCATCATGACAGCACAGTGCCAGAGCAGATCGTGGCATGAGGAGGAGACAGTCAATTAGAATAAATAAACCCAGAGTTAGACTCACCAGGGCAGTTTTTTAAATCCTCCAGTTCAAAAGCAGTCAGGTGCACATACGGGTGCAGGATGGACCAGTCTTTCCTGTGCCATGTCAGAGCTGGCAGAACTCTGAAGGGAAACAGGTAAAGACAGTCATCTCCACCACCAAATTATAACCCAAATATTTTGAATTTTACTGTCAGCTGTACCTTGTAAACTCCAACAAGACTTCAATCCGAGGGTGGTGGACAACAATCCTCTTCTTCAGCATGAGAGCAGTATACAGAATGATAGTCTCCATACCAAACTGAGACACCACATCTGAGACAGAACATAAATGTGGAGGTAAACCGGTTGACCCGCTTTCATTTCTGAAGCAATCTGGGTTGTGGTCCCAGTGTTCTTCTACCATCTTCCAGCATTAGATGGTTAAATGTCACTTTTGTCAGTGCCAATAAGGAAAGAAAACTGCTTGGTTGCCTTTTCCACTTCAATAAACAAAATCAGCTACAAGTTGCTCACTCAACTCCAATTAAAGGTGAATGTTGAACAGCGTTAATTGGTACCATAAATGTCTGACACATACAATTGTAGCAGCAAAGATTTCATTATCCAATTACCAGAAGATTAAACACAACAATCAGGACTAGGTTTGCAAAGGTATGATAACCATTTCAGAAAATATCATGGTATACAGTATTACACAATTACTATTATAATCAGCTACAACAACCCTCAGGAGAATGACAAACGGGTCTTTATTTTAATGCAAGTGACTGTGCTGGGGACAAGCTGGAGCAGGTGAGGTGAAGCGAAGTGGAAAAAGGGCCAAAATAAAAGCACAGGATCGGCTAAACGAGAGCAACCATAAGAGAACGAAGAGATGCTGTTCTCAAAAGTGTTTGTTTTTGAGATACATTTTTGGTGGATGGAGTTTGGAGCTTTCAGCCTCCTTCTCTCTGCCCTTTGTCCACTGAATGTGTGCGTGTGGTGCCCATTGCAGAGTCTGACAGGCAGTTGGGAAGGAAAGAGGCGCATGCATTGCGTTTTTTTTTTCTCTCAGTACTAGTAATAAGTAAATGTACATGGTATGATAACAGTCAGTTTTCATAACACGGTATACCGTAACAATGGTATACTGCTGCAAACCTAATCCGGACAAATCGATTAAGTAAAAACACAGTGACTCTTCTGTCTTAAATATGAATATTTTCTGGTTTTCTTACTCTTCTATGAAAGTTAGTTAAATGTTTTGGGATATTGCTCAGATAAAACAAGATCTGGAAAAATGTCATGATGGGTTATCCCAACTTTTGACAGACATGTAGTACTTCTTTTTAGCCCTACTTATTCAAATATGATTTAGGGCTACAACTAACTATTTTTACCATCAATTAATCGGTTGATTTTTTTCCTCAATTAATCACTGAACGGATTAAAGAAAATGTGAAAGAAGTTGCATTTCTCAGAGCACAAGGTGACATCAGTTGTATGTTTTGTCATTCTAACACTTCAAACTCTAAAGAAGTCAGTGAGTGTAATATCACTTAAAAAAAAAGGAAATCACTGAATTCAAGAAACTGGAACAAGTCAGTGTTTAGCATTTTTACTCAGTCTCCAAAAAGGCAGATTTTCTGTCGATGAATAAATTGATTTAAATTGATAAATCAAGTTTCACCTCTGATATAATGTGTCGTAATGAAAGTGAATCGGATTAAAAATCATCTCAAACTGTGATGTTTTACCTTTGACTGATCCTGCCAAGTACGCCTTCCGAACATCGTAGTCCTTGATTAGAAACGAGCCATTTTCATCACTCTGGCAAATTCCTTTGGTGAGGACGGTGATATAAGCCTCCATCATCTTCACTGGACTGCCATGCTTGATGTACATCCTGAACAATAAAAAAAAAAAAAAGACACGTACATCCTGAACAATAAAAAAAAGACACCACTCTAATGAATAAACACAGCCCCAAATATGATGAAATAGCCAAGAATAAACACGGTTACCTGCAGAGTATTCTACTGAGTGCAGCATACTTCTCAGGGTTGAAGTCTTTTGCTGTAACAACTATTGAAAAATGAGTCACCTTGAAGGGAAAAGACAGACACAAAAACCAAACTCAATGCAAGTACTGTGAAGAAATGCTGATGTACAGAAGCAAAATCATTTAGCGCTGAAACAAATTAGTTGAATGACAGAAAATGAACTGACAATTTTAACTCATTTATGGAGAAAAGATATCAGACGATAGTTTGTTCCAGCATCTTAAATGTGAAGATTTGCAGCTTTTCTCTACTTTATGTCACTGTAAACTGAATATCTTTGGCTAAAGGGCTGTTGACTGGATAAGCAAGCAATCTGAGGACATCACCTTGATCTTTGGCAAACTATGATGGACATTTTTCCTCTATTATCTTGCATTTTAACTATAAAACATTCAGCAGATTATGTCTGCGCAGATTCTCAGTCATCCAGGTCATAGTAAGATGAAAAAACTTAGAAAAAATCAACTGGACTAGCAGATTAATTGCACATTACTAATGATCAAGGAGCCTCTGGGTAAAGATGCTATACCTTGTTTAGTGCTGTAGGTTCCTGTACATCCACTGTGGTGATGTAGTACCAGGTACGGCAGAACTGACCAAACACAAAGCTGTGGAAATTGCGGCCATCTTGTGTCAGACAGCACTTGCTGAGCAGTACCTGCCTCAGGTCTGAGCTCACAGAGGGATAGCACCACACCCACAGTGTGTCTCCATTCACATCTTTCTCTGAGGAAGAAATAACACTGCGTGAATGTTAAATTAAATAACAAATGTTCTAAGACAGAGCATCCTAGGAGTAAAGTGTATCACATGGAGGTCTGTGTTACTGGATGCACTTAGGCAGTCATCCATGACCAGCTCATTTACCTACAGGCCAAACATGCAGGAGCAAGGACGCAGTGGAGCCCTACTGATTGGGACACTTTTGGGTCACACTGGTATCATGTGATTTTCCTGCACGTACAGTAAGCTTGATATTTCAACTAGGCTTTAACCAAGAAACGACCTCTGAACTGAAGCTTACCTATTAACCCGACGCTTAACATAAGCTGTGTTTCAGTCACTGCCATATTCCATACCTGCAAGAGTTCATCAACACAAGTTAACTGGAGCGACACCACCAACCACCTCCCTTTCTGGTCACAAATGAAATACCTTGAGAACTCCTGCGAGGTCCAAATGCCAGAATGCGATCCTCGACAGATTTAATGAAGCATAAAATGTGTCGAAACGTATCTATGGACTGGGTCTGATTTCTGCTATCAACAGAATTCTCCCTATTTGCGAAATCTCTTCCTTCTTCCGGGACAGGAGGCTCGTGCAGGAGGAGGAGACGCGCTGCTTTTAGCCAATCACAGCTGGCAATACTTCAGGGGTAATGGTGCGTTCACGGTTGCTGAAATTATAAAATTATACAAACAAAACGTGAAATGCCAATAAAAATGCTGCCTGCACTTCTGATTTGAGTCTTTGTCAATCCGATAATGCCGGTTCACTAATTACCGTAAAACAATCAAATGACTAGTTCTTGGTATATACATATTGACAATTTTATTTTGGTATTGTTATAGGTTTTGGAATGATGTCTTTTTTTTCTTTCTTATCCAATCCTTTAATTTTTAAGCATCAGATGATTTTTGTCTTAACATATTTCCACAGCACGTTTGCTGTAAGCATTCGCTGAAATCAACAAAGCAGTTTAACAAGGTTTGACAGCAGAATAGCTCTGCTTGAAGAAAACAACACCTGCATCACAGGTTTCCTTTGATTGCTTTCTATAATATTTTATATATTAAGCCACTGTATTTTGTATGACATCAGTGGAGAGGAGTGTCAATGTGAATTCGCCTAAAGGTTTTGAGATTATTATGCTTCCTCATTTCATCTCCAGTGTGAAGAAAACAGTTTCGACCTACAACAGAACTTTAGAATTGATTAATTTACAAAAGACCAGACATTATTATTATTCACTCTTTCAGGCTAGCATTGTGTTTCACTTTTATGCCAAGACCACCTAACAAAAGAACCATTTTAACGGCGTAATTCAAATGTCTGTTTTAGGAGCTGTAGGGCGTTTTGACCACACAGCTGTGTGCTCGATCTACATCGAAATAGTTGATAATATACGAGTGTTATGTGAACCCACCCTCAGAAGAGAACACACCTAGAGCTGCCAGGTTTGTTGAAAACCCCCATCTGGGAAATCTAGGTTTTGTAGAGTAGTTGCCTACTGTGTATTGCGTCTTATTCAAACATTTCACATTCACATCATACTTAATCCTATTATATATGGCTTATGCAGAATAGTTCTCAGTATCTCATACTTTATCCGCTTTATTCATTTTTTTAACATTTTAATATGCACCCATGGTTACAAATCAGTAAATAAAACAAAAATAAATAATAATAATAATAATAATAATAACAGATTAGATAAAACCACATGCATCACGTGGCTGCTGTTTAGTACAAGGGTGTGTAATAATATGTGGTAAAATATGTGCCAAAATTTATTTATTGGTATCAAATATAAGTATGGAAGGTCCAGTTAAGCCTGTTGTTATTTGTACAAACACATACTGTGGTGGTTAAGTGATGTGCAAGTTCACAAATGTGATATGAATATTAAAAAAGTTTAAAAAAGAAATAAAACAAATAGATTGAAACCATAACCCTTGAATATTCGAAACAATTGCTGATAAAAACAAAACTTAAATTTCTGTGCATTTTACGTCTATTGGCGCTGTGGACAGGACGTGCTGCACCTGGCAACACAGGCTAGGCCGTTCACGAGGTTCTTCCTTTCCCAGCTAGCACTTTGCAGTGAATGACTGCGTGGCTTGGATGGACCGGTGAAATTTATTATAATTCATTCAAGTCAGCCAATTTTGATTTTCAGTAATACGCCACCGAAATGCCGGCGTATTTTCAACGGCCAGAAAACGCTCTAAAACGAGCCAATGGTGGGTAGAAACACTGCTTCATGTTTCACAGATGTCACAAATTCATGCTAACTGCCTAGCGTCGTCACTGTAATGCAGCGGCGTGGTTAGCCGGGCTAACTGCTAAAACTGCTGCAATGGCGGGCGTTAGTGTTTAGCTGTTAACTAACCGGTAGGCCGTTGTTGCAGTACTAACTTGTGCAGAATCGGTAACATTTTAAAAACCTAGATGGCTTTTAAATAAGTGTTAATACTCATAGCAGCTTTACAATGTTATTGACAGTGCGTTTTAGGTAACGTTACTGTCAGAGTACTAGTGCATTAAGTTAATGCTAAAGTTACGTTCACTTAGCATCAGCGTGGGCCTGTGTCAGGCAGATTTAGCGAACCACGGCGTGTGAAGGTGTTTTAGAGACGGTGAAAGATGCTTTGAGTTTTGGGGTAACTTAGATTAATGTTAACATGTAATGTGCTTGTGCAGAGTTCCTTGAGGTTGGCAAGAAACAGCCAGCCTTGGATGTTTTGTACGATGTCATCAAGAGCAAGAAACATCGAACATGGCAGAAGATCCACGAGCCCATTATGCTCAAATACCTGGAGCTCTGCGTGGATCTCCGCAAAAGCCACCTAGCAAAGGAGGGCCTCTATCAGTACAAGAACATCTGCCAGCAGGTGTGTGAGGACAAATGTGTGATATTCGTGCATGTCATGTCAGTTCGCTGCACCAGAGTATTTTGAAGTGAAACGCCTGTCTCTGCTCTCAGGTGAATATCAAGTCTCTGGAGGATGTGGTCAGGGCTTACCTCAAGCTGGCAGAGGAGAAGACTGAGACAGCCAAGGAGGAGTCCCAGCAGATGGTCCTGGACATAGAGGATCTGGACAACATCCAGACCCCAGAAAGGTGAGTAAGATGCTTCAGGGTGTCATATGGAAATTAGGATGTTAGAGTCCAAAATTTGTCCATTTAAAGACAAATTAAGCTTCAATGGGTTTTTTTTTCCATTAACATTGATATAGTACTACTGTTCCAGCCACTATCACATCACATTCAGTGTTACATAGTTGACACACAGAACTGTGAGTTGCATAAACTGGACCAAACTGAGCAAAAATTAGCTAATCTGGGAAAACTCACTCACTAATGTTGCAGTCATTTGGAATTGACTCAAATACAGCCAGAGTAATTCAGTACAAAGGTAGAAAATCGAAAAGGTAGTATAGCAGGGAGAAAACACATCTAGACATTTTTATTTGATTTATCCTAATTTGTGCTAAATCTTAGTTAACGCAGTTTTAACAACATGGATGGAAACACCTTTTGAAACATGATGATGATTATTATGAGTTTATATTCATAGTGCTGTTAAAAATATAAGGTGATTAACATGTGCTTGTTAATCTGCCCATGTACTTGATTATTATCAATGCAGGGCTCGCAAAATTTCAAAATCCCTGGTAACCCTTCGGGCAGGTACTCTTTGGTTTTTACTAGCCCGAAATGAATTTAAGTAGCCTGAATAAAATAAGAAAAATATTTTTAATGTAGAATATCAATAATCAGCAACTGTGTCATATTGAATCTGACATATCAACTGAAGTCACAAATGGCACTCGACGTTGAGGACATAGCATCTTCTTCATCACCCTTCTCCTGTGCATCAGTCTCCACTTCTCTGCTCTTTATTCTTGTCGGGGTTTTATGTTCCATGTGTCTTGAACCTTTTCCAGAAAACATCCAGAAACTAACTGCCTTGTCAGGGCAAAAAGATTCAACTGAATCCCCATTTATGGAGAGTTGCATGCAGTCATTCAGTGTGTCAGGCTGTAGAGATGTACGATATG
>NW_018127883.1:7770284-7770435 GCF_001952655.1 Monopterus albus | reverse complement strand
CGGGGGAAGTTCTCATGGCTGTTGATGGGGACTTTCCTAAAATTCCTGCTTCCAGTAACAAAAGCACTTGTGGAGCCAGAAATCAATGGAAACTGACAACACTGCAGAACATTATGTCATTATGCTTGTCATGTTCCAGCCACAGACATTC
>NW_018127883.1:7763747-7770050 GCF_001952655.1 Monopterus albus | reverse complement strand
ACAGGTCTCTCCACTAGGCATGCAGTCTCTCTCACGTTTAAACTGGCTGCGCGAGATTTCACTTATCACGTGATAATTATGACTGACAGGATTACGTCGCAGAGCGTCAGTGACAAATCTTGTAAATACAGCACTGCCGCTGAAATTTAAAGTAAAAAAGCGAGTGCACATTCACACGTCCCCTGCACACACACACAGGCTGAAAATATACCGTTAAATCCTTTACTCCGGTAACAGACGTGTTCAGTTCAGCAGTCCAAAAGAGTTAATCTAATCACCATGTATGTTAACAGCAATTTAAGACAAATATAGTGTAATTTAATGGAAGATTATGGGAGAGAAGAGACGGGATTTTGAATGGTGTTCTGAACCGCGACAGACGCTGTGGCGCTGTGTGACTGACTGTGTCCTCTCTGTACTAAAGACATGGCGCTGCTGCACTACCCCCTTGTCTCCTCCGCTACGTATTACTCGACCGTGTCACTGAGAATCTGCAGTCGTGGCGCCGCGGGGATGATTTTTGGTGTTGCGGCTTACCACGAAAAAATGTATGTAGTGGAAACACTGTCCCTGTGAGATAGCCCGACGGGCAGGGCTGGATTATATTTGGTAGCCCGAATGGAAGATAAGATGGCCCCGGGCCGTCGGGCAGGCGATTTTGCGAGCCCTGCAATGTGTAAAGGCTGTAACACTGGCATCATTCAGTCATTCACTGTCTTGTGTGCTCTGTTTTTATCTGGAGGTGTTAAAAAATATATCCACTAGGAGGCAGATTAAGACCCAATCATCACAGACTGTTTTGCTCAATATAAACAGAAACAAACTGTGGCAACATATGAGGAAGTTGCAGCATTGTCTATATTTCAACCATGGCAGAGAAAACAGCAGCAGCGACAATGCAGATGTTATGTCAAGTGGACAAGTCTCTGAGTTTCTCTTCAAAGTGTCCGCTCTTGTGACGATTCAAAGCTGTTGCTAAGCTTACTTTCTGTCCACATCAGTCAAGTGCAGAATTGCATCTGGTGGACAGGTAACATTGATTAGATTAGATTCAACTTTATTGTCCTTACACATGTACAAGTACAAGGCAATGAAATACAGTTTAGCATCTAACCAGAAGTGTATATAGAGGGTAATGTACAATATACAGCAAACTTTATGGATTTAAATTACAAGTAATGCATAATGTACAGTAAACTTATAAAACACTAGTGCAGTGGGATGGAATGAAATGGTGCAGAATATAATAAGATAAGTTAAATGAGTTAACAGATCAATGGATGTAAATAGTGCAAAGATAAATATACAGTATCTGCATATGTACAGTACAGTGGTGTGAAATGAATAACAGAGCAGTATTTTGTGAGTATGTGCAAATTACCAGATCATTTCAGTATTACAGGTAACAAGTATATTGTATTAACCCCGGGAGGAGAGATGAGAAGGGGTGAGGTGTTTGTGTAGTGGTATAGAAGGCAGTGGGGGTCAGCACTCCCAGGTAATGCAGCATGCACAAGGTAGCCATGATGCACACATGAAAATGTTGATAGAAGGAAACATAATGGTGGCTTTACACTTAGGTTGAGCTTGTTTTGTCTTCAGTGTGCTGCTGAGTGCTGTGAGTGGAGAGGACACTCAAGATCGTACTGATCGCCTGCTGCTCACTCCCTGGGTGAAGTTCCTGTGGGAGTCCTACCGCCAGTGCCTGGACCTACTGCGAAACAACTCCAAGGTGGAACGTTTGTACCATGACATTGCCCAGCAAGGTAGTGACACACACTGAATACCTCATTAAATACATTTTACATTGAGTTTCTTTATATCTGAATGTACTGTGTTTTTTTTCCTTCTTCTTTCAAGGCTGAACAAAAGTTGCTGTTATGTTATTTGTGTGAAAAACAAAAACAAACAAAAAAACTTTTTTTAGCCAGTGATGAATTTCATAAACATGTACAGATAATTAATGTTAACAGGTCCCACCTAAAATGCCTGTGTAAATATTTATTTCATTTTTACATAATTTTGGTTAGATCATACCGTTTTGTTTTCTTTAAAGTCTAGTCATGCAGTACTTAATATGACTTTTTTTTTCTCTCGGAAAGCCAGCAGTAACTATTGTTCAATGTAAACTATCTTTTCTGCAGCATTCAAGTTCTGTCTTCAGTACACTCGCAAAGCTGAATTTCGCAAGCTGTGTGACAATCTGCGTATGCATCTGGGTCAGATCCAGCGCCACCACAACCAGAGCACCGCCATTAACCTGAACAACCCTGAAAGCCAGTCCATGCACCTGGAGACACGTCTGGTGCAGCTGGACAGTGCCATAAGCATGGAGCTCTGGCAGGTCTGTCCACCCAACATTGAATCTCTCAGCTGACTTGTGTGCATGTATTAGCCTACTTGGTAAACATTTAATTATATTTAAAAAAAAAATCAAAATGCTTTGGAAAGTGATCAACAGTCAATATACAGCATAAGACATCGAAAAACTGAAAACCTCTAGTTCTTTGATGTCCTGTGGTGTAATTAAATATGCCACACGTGGTCACAGAAAGCTGTGTGTATTCAGTATTGTTTCTTTTTTTCCAGGAAGCATTCAAGGCTGTTGAGGATATCCATGGCCTGTTTGCTCTTTCCAAGAAACCTCCCAAACCTCAGCTGATGGCCAATTATTACAACAAGGTGTCTACTGTGTTCTGGAAATCTGGGAACGCTCTCTTCCATGCCTGCACCCTCCATCGGCTCTATCACCTGTCCAGGGAGATGCGTAAAAATCTGACCCAAGATGAGATGCAGAGGTATCTTATTCATTACCTGTAGATAGGTGCACACATCTTACTCTGGTAGAGACCAGATGGTTAATAAAACTTACTTCACTCTATCTTCAGGATGTCCACCAGAGTCCTCCTGGCCACACTGTCCATCCCCATCACCCCTGAGCGTACTGACATAGCTCGGCTGCTGGACATGGATGGCATCATTGTGGAAAAGCACCGCAGGCTGGCCACCCTTCTGGGCTTGCAGTCACCTCCAACCCGCCAGAGTCTCATCAATGACATGGTACATTACAGTATGTGCACAAGAAAAGAGCTTTGTCAAGTGTTTTAGGTTTCAGCAGTGACCTTCACTACGTTTTGAAACAAGTACAAAAAAGCTCTTAACCATTTGCTTTTACTGATATCTGCTGTCAAATGTTTTAATGTTCTCATTCCAGGTGAGATTTAATTTGCTGCAGTATGTTGTACCTGAAGTGAAAGAGCTTTACAACTGGCTTGAGGTAGACTTCCATCCTCTGAAGCTGAGTGGAAGAGTGACTAAGGTAAACAGTCTGACAGCAGCAAGATTAAAAAGGAGAATGTCTTGTTTGTACTTGTTGTTGCAACTGTATGATAATGAACTTCCTCCTAGGTGTTGAACTGGGTGAGAGACCAGGGTGAGAAGGAGATGGATCTGCAACAGTATGTCCCTCACCTGCAGAGTAATACCATCCTGAGGCACTTGCAACAGGTATTTCTTCTCAGGCTTTTTCAGTACTCTGCAGTATTTTCCTAAGCTGCATCTAAACTAATGGTAGAGACTGATCTCAGTCATGACTCTGCCCATTTTATTTATTTATTTATTAGGTTGCACAGATCTATCAAAGCATCGAGTTTAGCCGTCTGGCTTCCCTGGTTCCATTTGTGGATGCCTTCCAGCTGGAGCGCTCCATTGTGGATGCTGCCCGACACTGTGATCTGCAGGTAATGAGAGATTATGCATATTGGATTTATTAATACTAGGGAGGTACCAATGCTGAAACCACCACTGTACTTGTAAAAGTTGTCCACCAGCACCGATTAACAGCAACATTACATTAACCTCACACTGGCTGAGCTGGTTGTTAATCAGCAGGGAAGAAATATCAGTGGTTCAGGGATATTTTACGATGGAGCCACAGACCGCACGCAGTTTAACATAAGAGCATGCAGACTCGTTAAATCTTTTAATTGCTGATTATGATATGTGCTCCTAAACTGTGATGTTCTGGTCAGAGATTTGTGAAATCATTACATCCTAACATAGGATCACACTCGTACTGTGTAGCAGGCTACACACATTTCAGTCAGTTACATGTTATCCAATAGAAATTGTGGCAGTGCTGTGTTTATCACAAACAGTTGTCAGGTAATTTGTACATAGAATATCCTATGTAATTATTATCAGAAAATAAATCTGATGAAATGAAAAACTATCTCTAAAGTCATTGTAGTAGAAACATTGCATCATTAAGTACGCAGATATCAGCAAGTATTTAACTAAGTATTTGTACTTGGTATGAAAAAAGTGCTATTGGTGCAACCCTAATTAATACCATTGATAATCCAACAAGTGTGTTCTTACAGTCATAATTGCACATGTTAAGATGCGAGTGCTTATTATACTCATTAAACAACTTTTCTAACATTTGGTTTTGTAGGTTAGAATAGACCACACCTCTCGGACCCTGAGCTTTGGATCGGACCTGAACTACTCAACCAAAGAGGATGCTCCTGTTGGACCTTTCCTACAGAACATGCCCTCAGAGCAGATCAGGAACCAGCTGACTGCCATGTCTGCTTCTCTAGCCAAGGCCATCCTGGTTATCAAGCCTGCCTCCATCTTGGTGAGTTCACTCTCATCTCTCATATACAGATCACCTGATCAGTGACAACCATTAGCTTTTTACTTAATTGCACATAGTACTAACATGTTCATATATCTTTATCTGGTATTAAAATCTGATTCATGATTAGTCTGTTTTTGCACTCAAACCTACTGTATTATTCTTTGACTTTAAATGGTATTTTGATGGTTTTGTTCTTTCTCAGCAAGAGCGTGAGGAACAGAATCAGCAGGCCATTGCTGCCTATCTGAAAAATGCCCGCAAGGATCACCAGCGCATCTTGGCTCGTAGACAAACCATTGAGGAACGTAAAGAGCGCCTGGAGAGCCTAAACATTCAGCGTGAGAAGGAGGAGCTGGAGCAGCGGGAAGCGGAGATGCAGAAGGTCCGCAAGGCCGAGGAGGAGCGTCTGCGGCAGGAGGCCAAAGAGAGGGAGAAGGAGCGTATCATGCAGGAGCATGAGCAGATCAAGAAGAAGACAGTGCGTGAACGGCTGGAGCAAATCAAGAAGACTGAACTTGGAGCCAAGGCATTCAAGGATATTGATATTGAGGTAAAATGGAGTCACAATAAAGTTGATTCAGTAGTTTGAACCCCATACTGCCGAAAACATAAATAGTAATATAAATTTTTAGAGGTGAGATTGACAAATTTTTGTGCAGGACCTGGAGGAGCTGGATCCTGACTTCATCATGGCCAAACAGGTGGAGCAGCTGGAGAAGGAGAAGAAGGAACTCCAGGAGCGCCTGAAGAACCAGGAGAAGAAGGTAACTGGGTGATACATCACCGCAGATGTGACCTACAGGTCAGCTGAGTGCTAATTTTTATTTCATTTCTCTCCAGATTGACTACTTTGAGAGGGCAAAACGCCTTGAGGAGATTCCTCTGATCAAAAAAGCTTATGAGGAGCAGCGTGTTAAGGACATGGAACTATGGGAGCTCCAGGAGGAGGAGAGGGTATGCCAAAATTTACAAACATAAATCAAGACTTTCAGGTGAGTATCCAGATATACGAATGAACTTTTCCCCTTTTGTTGTAGATCAGTAACATGAAAGTTGAACGGGAGAAGGCTCTGGAGCACAAGAAGCGCATGTCCAGGATGATGGAGGACAAGGAAAACTTTTTGTCGAAAATAACTGCTGCTCGTAGCTTCATTTATGAGGCAAGACTATGTGGTCCTTCCATTAGTGGACGTGGACTGATATGACTGAGACTGTGGTTTCAGAGTTACTTTTTTGTCTTTGAAGGAAAAACTAAAAGCTTTCCAGGAGCGTTTGGTGGAGGAGAGGAAGAAACGCCTGGAAGAAAGGAAGAAGCAGCGCAAAGAGGACAGGCGCAACGCTTTCCACCGCCAGAAAGAGGAAGAGGCACAGCGTATCCATGAGGAGCAGCTCAAGAAAGGTAATTAATGTGTATGGAGCAAATCGTCTGTGTTAAACAAACTGTGGCCTTTCATATGCCACAGCAAAATGCTGTAGCTCTTGTACTATCCGAGTTTATGTAGTTTTGAAATGAGAGATTTTATTTTCCTGCTCTTGTTACAGAGCGTGAGGAGCGTGAACGCCTGGAACAAGAACAGCGAGAGGAGGAGGAGAGGGAGTACCAGGAGCGTCTGCGCAAGCTTGAGGAGCAGGAACGGAAGCAGCGTGCTCGTCAGCAG
>NW_018127883.1:7759126-7763670 GCF_001952655.1 Monopterus albus | reverse complement strand
TTTTTTTTTTTATCAATGGTCACAAATCTTCCACAGCAATAGAGTTCAAATGTTTAGAGTAAACAACATGCCAGTGTATAAATATTGCATGTATATTTTGCTTATTTATAGTAATGTAAAACAAAACTGTCTCGGTATAATGCCACAAAATACTGTGAAAATTGAGATTTGTTTAATATGAGGTTGTAATTGAAGGGATAAGGCCTAAATGTGGTCACATAAGTTGAGGGACTGAGTTGGGATTAGTGAACTACATTTGGCATATTTATAGTCATATTTGGTGACATTGCTGTGCCTTCTTCTAAAGGTGCAAATTAAATCTATAGACCTTTGAGTGGTCCTGATGTCTTGGCTCAGTGTGTCTTGATTGATTTTCTTATACAGGAGTGGGGTGAGAAGGAGGAGGGAGGGTGGAGGAAGCGCACTGAAGGAGGTGATTCAGACTGGCGTCGTTCTGTTCCTGACAGGTGCGTGTTGACAACTCAGTGCTACTTTTTAGTTTATTGTTAACCCCATTAGGCCGTGAGTGGCGACTCTAAAGACACCTGTGCTTGCTCTTTTCAGGGATTGGAGACAGGAGGGCCGTGATGAGGACAAAGAAGACGGAGAAGGGTCTTTCAGGCGAGGAGAGGGTCCCCGCAGAGGTGGAGATGACAGAGGACCTCGGCGAGGCTTCGATGATGGAGGCCCACGTCGTGGCGGTGATGATGACCGCCCTCCACGCAGAGGTATGGATGATGACCGTGGTCCAAGGAGGGGTGCAGATGATGACCGTGGTCCAAGGAGGGGTGGCTTTGATGATGATCGCGGTCCCAGGAGGGGCGGCTTTGATGATGATCGCGGTCCCAGGAGGGGCGGCTTTGATGATGACAGAGGTCCTCGTAGAGGCATGGATGACTCCAGGGGTCCCAGGCATGGTGTTGATGATGACTGGGGGCCCAGAAAAGGAGGAGATGATGAAAGAGGTGGAAGGAGAGGCATGGATGACATGCCGCGCCGTGGTGGTGATGACGCTAAACCCTGGAAGCCTCTGGGCAGACCTGGTAAGCCTGTAGCCATTCAACTGCTAATAATGCCTTATTCGACAATAGGAATGCTCAGCAGCTCAGTGATGTCTTCCAGGATGATCAAAATAGCAAATGCTTATGTTGCAGGTGGTTGGCGTGAGCGGGAGAAGGCCCGGGAGGACAGCTGGGGACCTCCTCGTGGTGGTGCTCGTGATGATGGAGATGATGATGTCCGTCGCCCACAAAGGTAGCCCTGAGAGAAGACCTATGTTAAGTGTGTTTATTTTATATCTATATGTATGTTGTGTTCATCTGCATCACTATGAATTGACAGAGAGGAGGGTCCCTGGAGAAGAGCAGGTGGAGAAGAAGGGAGCAGCTGGAGAGACTCTCGCAGAGAGGACGCTGACCATGACGAACGTCGTGACCGTGATGAACGCTACAGTGACCGCCGTGATAGAGACCGCCGGGAGGACCGTGAAAACAGAGCCCCACCCAGAGATCTTGACGAGGGTAAACAGATTATGAGTTAAAACTGACATCACCATTACAGGGATAATAGCCACTGTCAGTCACACTTCCAACCCTGTGTCACTTTCACCTGGCAGGCTCAGGTCACCAAGTCCCAAAACACAACAAATCATTTTTAAGTATGTGTGAACTTTATTTAGCACGTCGGTCTAACAAAAGAGTTGGGTAGTCCATGTGGATGTGTTGATTTAGCCAGCAGAGGTGGTTGTTTAACTGTTTGCATCCTGTTGGATGTGTGTTGAAAGATCCTCATTAGGTTGGACATACACACACTTGTAAAGTCAGCGTGTTTGTTTCCTCAGGAGGCTCTTGGCGTCGTGGAGGTGAAGAGAAGCGGGTGGAGAGGGAGAGGGACAGGCCCAGAGACACGGAGCGTGACCGTGATACCGATGGAGACAAGGGCTGGCGTTCTGACAGACGAGAAGAAAACCCTCGTCGCACCAAGAATGAGACAGATGATGATGGCTGGACCACTGTGCGCCGCTGAGGAAAAAACCTTTGCATCAGTTAATGATGAATATATTTTGAAAAAAACAACAAAAAAAAAGTCGCCTAGCCTCAGTGGTGACTGAATGGCTATGAGCTTCTGTTATTCCTTCTGAATTAAACATTTGTAGACAGTAGTTTTCCTGGGGTTTTGCTCCCTTTTATCTTTATTTTGACTTTCAGCAGTTGTGAACCAGAGGCTGTGTGCCATCTGAAACACCATCAGCCAATAAACTTGTGTGCTAGTAGGCCTCATGCATACTATTAATGTAAACATGACTGCCCCCAGTGGCTAGGAGTGTTATTACATAAAATGATGACATTAAACTCACTGCTGAAAATCGGTGTACCTGCCCCAACTTTCCATAGAAATTCAGTGTATCACCAGCCGCCACTTTTAAATGATTTAATCTTTGCATAGGTGTTATATTACGGCATGGATCCATGACTCTTGTAATGGCACTGACTAGGAATTTGTAATTTGCTTCAGCAATCTGTTCTTCAGCAGATGTTTCTTGTTAAAGAATTACTGGAAATTACATTTCGATGTGCATGCTTAGATTATTCACTTCATATCCAGTGTGTGTTTCTATCTCACTGCAATCAATGGTAACAAACCAGGTTGCATGTGTACAGATAAAACCTTTATTAATAAAGATGTTTCCTCACCACCCGCCTCTCTGTTTTAAAAATTAAAAATTGCAACAGACTTAACACTTTTAGCCATTTCAGACGGTGGGGGTGGGGCGCAGAACCCTTCTGAGGAGTTGTAGAATAAGTCTGATGGGTGTGTGGGTGTGTGTGTGTTAATGTCCTGTGCATGTAACCTAAACATCACATCTGAGTCTTATTTGTTGATTATAAGGGTCGTGGACTGTAAAAGGCTGAAAACCACGACTTGAGACTCCTGTACAACATTTGGTATCTGTATTAGAACTTGTCACTACCAACAGCTGTTCTATCAGCTCTAACCGTCTGAACTGCTTCATAATACAACCCCGTGAAACTACACTAACACTTTGGCTGAGGACTTGTTCGATCTGCTTTCAATGTACCCTGAAGCTCCTCTAACCAGTTTGGTACAGCCTAGCACTTCCCTTTTATAACCACTGGAGGTCGGGAACGCACCGTGGACAGGACCCAAACGTTTCCCCTGATGGAGGCAGAGCGTGTTGTTTGGTGTCTGATGGCAGTGAACTCGGTGGAAACCTAAAGAAACGCAAACACGTTTCCATAGGTCAGGAGCCAGAGTGGTGGTGTTAGAGTTGGAAAATAAAAATAAAAAACAAACAACCATGCTGATTTTGTATCATGAAAAATGTCCTGACTACAAATGGTCAGCAACACAACTGTCCTGGCCCGACTTATAGCGACGATGTAGCCTATAATAATAATAATTTTCATGTTTAAGACATTTAATGTTTATTACAAAATAAAAATCTAGAGCCTACCCTACAAAATGAACTGAAGCAAGTTAAAATAAAACTCCCACAGAATCTATATTCAGACATTTTTGGGCACAGTTCTGGCAGCTTTACCAACCCGTTTTAACCCATTTTAGTCTTTAGTTTGTATTTTATTCCAGAGACTCTTAGTCTTCCAAAGGAGACTGCACTGACACATAGTACATAGTGACGACAATATTAATAACATTACTAAAAGGCCTACTAATGATAATGACAATAATTTTACACTTAATGGTTTTTCTCTTCCAGAATATCTTGTGTTGCCATATTTAAGTCAAAATCACTTGATAAAAACTGTTACGTCCAAAAACGTAATCAAAGATATCTAAGATATATTCTAAATTAAAATGTATTTAAATAAAATTTCCAAAACTTAAAGGTGGCCAGCCCAGTTTCTACCCAAACGTGCGCTATTGGTGTGTATTATTTCTGGACGGCGTGCTTCGGTGCGCGGCCATGGATGCAGCTTTTTTTGCTGCTGCTCTGTCACTGGTCCACACACGGGGGGGGGGTGGGGGGGGGCACACAGGTGGACTACTCCAATAAACAATTACGAATTATTGTGACACACAGCGAAGATGCTACTGAATTCTTCTAGCCATGTCCCGCATGGTTGACAAAAAGCTGTGGTGTCTCCCAGACATCACATCCATTAGAAATTATGAGTGTGTTCAATTGGAAACCTGTAGAATTTGAAGAGAAATTAAAACGAGAAGAGACGCATTAAGAAGAACTTCTCGACATATATGCAGTTAGAAAACCAAAACTGGGAAGACATGTGAGGAATAAATGAAGACCGACTGATAGTGCAATTAAGATGGTGCTAAGAATGATCCGCGCGCTGTTGGAGCTGATGTTGACGCAACATTGTTGCACATAATTAAAAATAATTCCTCACTAATACTAACACTACAAACACCCCAACGCTAAAAAAAAATCCGTTTGAACCTGTCGTAGGCCTTAAACACGCACGCTACCTTGAGCTTCGCTAAGAGTGTTGAATGTCCCGGAGATATGTGCGCGCGAGGGTATGCGCGCGCGGAGGGGGGGGGGG
>NW_018127883.1:7743756-7759090 GCF_001952655.1 Monopterus albus | reverse complement strand
CTCCGCGCCCCTGCTTCCCATTGACGCACTTTTTAAGCGTCTTCCCCTTCTCCACCTTAAGGCAAGCAGCAGCGGCAGCGACCAATCACCATGCCATTACAGCCTTCAGAGGAAGCTGTTTATGGGACTGCCGCGCTAATTAGGCTCATGAACTAACAAATCTGCCTGCACGAACCCGGCGAGGAAAACGATCACATCCATGGATTAGTCTGGGAGTAGCCGAGCACTTTTTATTTTGGCTTCCTCGAAGGTGCCGCCGTTTTCCAACTTATTTACTGCACAGAAACTTTCCCCATTTCTTGGGTGTGGAGTATTTTTGAAGCGAGAGCGCCTACGACAACTTCAACTTAAACTGGGGAATCTGGACTATCAGACCATGTTTCAACCTACACCCAAGAGGTGTTTTACTATAGAGTCTTTAGTGGCCAAGGATAATCCTGTACCGGCGTCCCGGTCCGAGGAGCCCATCAGGCCAGCGGCTCTCAGCTATGCAAACTCCGGTCAGATGAATCCCTTTCTGAACGGCTTTCACTCCGGCGGCAGGGGCGTCTACACTAACCCGGACTTGGTGTTTGCCGAGGCGGTCTCTCATCCACCAAACTCCGCCGTCCCGGTGCATCCGGTGGCCCCGCCGCACGCTCTGGCCGCTCACCCCCTTTCATCCTCACACAGTCCGCACCCTCTTTTTGCCAGCCAGCAAAGGGACCCCTCAACTTTCTATCCCTGGTTATTACACAGATATAGGTACTTGGGTCACAGATTTCAAGGTAAGTGATCAAAATGATTCGTGTGGGTCACTTTTACGATCGAAACGCGCTGAGCGGCCGGAGAGTGGAGACAGATTGTTTTTTCAAAAGGTAAAATGTAAATAGAATTAAAACCCAGTGAGCACTTCTAAAGCCCATCATCTCAAATCCTCAGGCTCAAACAGACACTTATTTAAAGGATTATTAGGCTCAAAAAATGACCTCGAGTTTCTTCATTTAGGGTTAAAATATTCTTGAGGAAATGATTGTTGCCTTGTCTTCTGTCGCCGTCTGCTGCTTGGATGTCTGTTCTGGGCGTTAAATGTTATATTTGGACACTGTTGGTCTGCACAGTGCTCTATTCTCTATATTCGGCCATGAAACCAAATAAATTATCTCGCTGCTCTGCAGTTTATGCTCAAGCCTATGTCACAATTTAACTAGGAAGGAAAAAATAAAACACTGTGAAAGGTTATTTGTCTGGCCTACAGATACATTTCTAAGGCTGATACGAGTCAGATTTTGGGATAATTATAATTCTGTTAATAAAGCTGACTTGGCCCTGCAAGATACTCCACTAAAGAGTTTATTATTTTTGGTATGTGATTGTTAATATTTTTCCCTAAGACACTGAGGCTAAATTATCACATTTTACAGGAATAAATACGAAATTAATTTCTGAAGTATTTCTGGTTGCTGTTAATTTAAATGGCTGTTTTGAAGCTAATTTAATTAGGCCCAGGATTACATCTGTGCTTTGTTTCCCTCTGTCCTTCATATGGTGGTCTCACAAATAACCCTGCCACCATATGTCTATAATAACATAAATACATAGGCTATATTTTGATTACCTTATTTTATTGACTGCTGTCCAGCTTCTGTCCGGACATTATCATCACGTCATACAGTCCTGCCCTCAGTGCACTGTTGTTTGACGGCTGTGCGCAGGCCTGCTGGTTGTTGGTATCTAATTTTATACAAGGGTCATGACGGGTCCTCGTTTTCTGCTCGTTTCCAGGTAATGAAACGAGTCCAGAGAGCTTCCTTTTGCATAACGCGCTGGCCAGAAAGCCCAAAAGAATCCGGACAGCTTTTTCACCTTCGCAACTCCTGCGGCTCGAACACGCATTTGAGAAAAACCATTACGTGGTGGGAGCAGAAAGAAAACAGCTCGCCCACAGCCTTAGCCTCACAGAAACTCAGGTAAGAAACATAATATTTACCTCAGTGTTTAACTTCGCCTCTTACCTTTTTATCTCACCTGGACGCAGCGTCAATGCGCATGTTTTATTTTTACATGTACTGTTGCTTCGCAGTGTGCTACGTGATGTCTATCACAGCGAGATCATTTATACCTCACAATCGTTTTGGTTATTATTATAAAAAGTTACTTCTCACATAGTGGCTGATATCGCGGGATGTACGCGACATTTTAGTCGTTCTCTGAACATGGCACCATGCGTCATGGAGCCTTTTATAATCAGGCCGATATAAAATGAGTGGATAATGACGAATGGCAACAAAGAAGAATAGTGTCATTTGCAAAACAGTAATTTTAAATAATCAGCTCCCACATTGTTTCGACACACCAGGCTCCATAAATGCATGTTGTCAGTCGAAGACAGAGGCTTTCTGTTGGATTAAATCCACCGTCATTGTACGGGCCTAACCTCATTTTACGAGGGGTTGAATTACTTTGTTTTGGGGGGAGAATGTTGCCTTTCACAACGGAGGGCAAATTAACCAGTTAACCATTTTATGGGGTAGGCGATACAAAGAAGCGAAGCGGGTTCACTGAAGTCCCTCTGCCATATTTAAGATGCTGTTTGAGTCCATCAGCCGCTGTCTTTTGTCCGCTGTGTCTGCTTTGGATGGCGGGGCCTTTGGAGGAGCTGAAGGGAGAAATGAACCATCACCTACTTCAATTAGCCCACTGAAGGCTTATTAAATACACCTCGGTTGCCATTTAAGAGCTAAAAGGAGCTGCGCGGTGACAAAGCAGGAACAGACAATTTATCGATTTAGATGTTGTTAATTCTCCACGGTGCCATTTATTAACAAAGCCGAGTCGATTCAGAGGAGTGTGTGAAAATCTGTTTAACTTTGTGACGTTCTTTTATTTCTTTTTACATTTGCATGCTGGCAGAAATACTCATATTGTGAAAAAAATGCTCTGACCTACTTTAGTACTTTAGTTTTTCTTTGTTTCTTTGTTTAGTTTAGTTTAGTTTTTCCAGACATCAAGTGTTAAATGAAATACGATTTGTTTATTCCACCTCTTTGCCTTGAACTTTATTCATATTTTTTTAGTTTAGGGTGAAATGGATAAAAACTGTGCATCGTTTTATTTTTGGAACAAAGGCCGAGGTCACTGCGTCATAAATAACACGAGAGTAACAACTGTCATTTGTGGACTTAAATACACGGATTGTGTTTTCCTGGGAATATAAGTGATCTTTGTATTTTTTTGCGATTATTTCCTCTGTGACCACCGACTGCAGCTCACGGTTTACTTTCTTATTACCACAACACTGCTGCCTGCCCGTATTTAGCCCTGTTCTCCAAACAATGTCTCTTTTATAAGTCGTTTTACGCACAAGCCAGTCGCGGTTTATCTCGTGACAGTGATCCACTTTTTTGTTCCCTTTCTTTCCTTTATCTTCTTCTTAAGGTAAAAGTGTGGTTTCAGAACCGGAGAACGAAGTTCAAGCGACAGAAGCTGGAGGAGGAGGGCTCGGAATCTCAACAGAAGAAGAAAGGATCGCATCACATAAACCGGTGGAGACTGGCGACTAAACAAGCCAGCCCAGAAGAAATTGATGTCACTTCGGACGATTAAAGAAAGACTATACAAGTCTGAGTGAAGGAGAACATGAGTAAAGGACCCCGTGTAGAGACAGTGAGAGGGTAAAAAAGCCAGTTACATTTCAGATCTCCGGATATTGGCAGCTGAGGGTGAGAGAAACCTAAATGGTGGAACTGCTGTCACCACGTGGGTCTGTCAGTCCAGATGACCCAAGAAAATGTGACTGACAGTGTCTCCGTCCACCTACCTTCCACGCATCAACCACCACCACTACAATCACCTCATCTGCCACCAACTAATTATTTTTTTCTCCAAATAATATTGAACGTTTGCACTTCAGAAGATTAAAAAAGTTTCACTCAAGATACCAAAACACCAAACTGCTTTTGTAAAACTTGAACTGCATGGTATAGAGTTTTCCTGGTAGTTGTTTTAATTTGACAGGTTTTCTCAACCCAAGGAAAAAAAAAAAATCCATTATGTTTTTACCTCTATTTTCAAACTGAGAGATGTCGTGCTTCTGCCTTTTTACAAAGTGTGCAGTCTTTAATTAATGATTCTCGTGTAAAAGTGATTGTGAAACCATATGAAGTAGCGGTGCTGCGTTATAGTGTTTTTTTAAGAGAACTAAAAGTGAATTTGGATTTAAAGAAGGTGGGGAATCAGACCACAGATAAAGTACTTAAAGGGGAGGTATCAGGACATTCCTTTAACCTAAAGCTTTACCAATGTGTCGCTTTGGCCCCAAGCAGCCTACTGTCAGAACTTGACCCACCGGTGAAAGTCACGAAGGAACTAAATGCAAGAATTGAGAGGAGAAAAAGAAAAAAATCAAAACTTCAAGCACTGAGCATATTCCATGTACAGAAAATGCTAAAAGTTAATGTTTCTGTTAAACTCTCTTTTACAGAATGTAAATAATTTTTGTGTTTGTGTTAAGTTTGCTACAATTTTAACACAAAGTATACTTCCAAGAAGTATGTAATTGTCAATATTTTGTCAATAAAGTTTTATCAGTATGTTGCGCGCAGTAAAAGTACAGGCTTTTGATTACACAGAGCAGCTGAATTGAGGCCTTTGACCAAATGAAGCTCTTAGGGCGAATAATTTGGGTTTAGTGTGCAGTGAGGGCTGCTGATGTGGCGTTAAACACTGGAGATAAAACACCGGGAGAAAAACGCTGCAGTCTGTGATTTGTCTTTAGCTCTGCATTTGTTTCTCAGTCTGATATAGACAGCATTATTTGTATTTTAGAGGGGCTGCAGCGTCTGCTCCGCTCCAGCTACAAAGAGTCTCTACAAGCTTTTGTGAAAGTGCAAATCAGTTTGGGCAATTATCATGCGAGTAATATGAGGGGGAAAGGGGATGCATAGCCCAGTGGTCCACTCTAATCTCTTAATCCACCGATCCAAGGGGGGTTGGTTGGACATAATTTAGTACAATCTGACTACCCCTCACGACGCGATAAGGAAAGGTTGCAACGTGCCGCAAAATGGGATCTTTGTTTAAAATCTTGTCTTGCAGGCTCCATCATGCTGCAAGCCGCTGGACTGAACGGGGACATTACACGACCTCTTTAGAAGCCTGTAGACTATACTAAAAAGATATTTACAACAGCAGCCTATTGCCCGTATATACACACACAAACAACCCAGCTGCCAAACCATGAACACACGCAGCCCAGTAGAAAATCCGAATCCGAATCTGCTTTATTGGCCAGGTGTGTCGGACACACGAGGAATCTGACTCTGGTACATCGGTTCTTAAAAAAATCAGACAAATTTAAACTGGATTATGATTTCCCCCTCGTGTGTAAACAACGAACCCAGCTTCAGTGTTTTCTGGTGCAAGGCGTTTGTTTAATTGTTTCACAAACTAAAAAAAACTGTTTTTGTGCTTTGGGTTGTGAGGGCATGTCATATAGGGAATTCTTAACCGGCACGTAGAATATAACAGCAATAAAAATCTTTAGAGAATACCATTAGCTTTGGGTGAAAAAACTAAAAGCTTTATTACAAACCCAGCTTTGAAATAGGGGGATTATAGGACTGAAAGGGTCCCACAATAGTTAGAAGAAAAGGTTTCATGCTAATGAGGTTAATGCCCTTTGTATCTCCGGACTCCACAACTTCATTACTCCTATCTCGGGCAACACCGAACGGCTCAGAGCTTCACAATCCACTCGAGCTTTTCCCTACCCTGCCTATAAAGAAGGATTTGATAGCAGTCCTGTTCAAACTAGATAATTATATCTTTTCAAGTTGGAATTAAGATAAAGGAAGTGCAGTGGAGGCGGTGAGCCTTGATCCGCCGTCATTTAAACGCGTTTCAGTTTAAATTGGAAATACATTCAGCTATAGCTCTCTTTATAGAAAAATGAAATGGATTTTGTGGACATAAAAATGTAGCAGGTTAAACTACAAAATTTAAAATTCAAATTTACCAAAGCTAAAGCCCGGTCTTCTTGTCCGAACTGCTAAATCAAATGACTCCTAAGGCACCCGACGGCATATTTAAATAAAATAAACAAATAAATGAACGTGACCTATAGATGGGCATTTTATAAATTAATTTGCACTTTGTGTAAAACGTTCTCAGTCCAAATCAGACCTTTCCTAAATTATCGAAAAAACTTGCATTGCGCATTTAAGCTGCAAACCACGCAAAACTTGTCTAGCAGGCTATTTACATACATTTTACATGGTAGAATTTCAGCGCACTGTTCTTTTCTGGTCCTATTAGAGGCCGATCAGGCGCCATTTGAGATTAAGGTCACATGAAAATAATTGGTGTGGACAGAATTCAAGCGGTGCGTGTGTGTTATGATGTGAAGTGGGCCCTCACACATCAGATCCTCGTGCTGGGCGCTGAGAACCAGCTGGGGGGGACCTTTGGTGACCAGTTTATCTAAACTTAAGCTGCTCCGCTCCGTCCAGGGGCCAAACTCTCCATAAATCAGCACAGCTCCGGAACACTCTGATTATTCCTTAAGTAGTCACGGCGGAGCCAGTGTGGACGTTTTGGACCTACAAGCCCCGCTGCATTAAATATTTAGCCTATCCTGCAATGTGAAATGATTATCCGTCATTGAAAAAAGTAGTCGGTCCTATCAAGTGACCCCACTGACCCAAAACCTCTAATTTGCAATTAGTAGGTATAATTACGTCCGCTGACACCACTAATGTGAACAGCGGCTGAGGGGGAACAGGCGGAAGACATGGATTCGGATTAGTGCTGAAAGTCAATAATTGATTGAGCTGAAATCTCTTAAGTTTGGAGAAGTGACTTTTTGAATAGATGGCTTTGGATAGTTTGTCAGCGTCTCGTCGGGGTAAGAGACATGTCTCTGAGGTGGCACCTGTAGGCCGTCACGACTAACTTGATCTGTCCCGTTTCACAAATTGCCTCTGAAATTGATCCTTGAAACAAGAGAATGAACCCTACACAACTCCCTCGGCCTTGACATAAGGTACAGCGACAAATATACAAGACTAACGAGCAATTACCATACAATCACCCTTCAAACAGCTTACACAACCATAAATTAAACATGGAAGCCTCGGATTCAGTTTCTCCTTTTTTTAATAGCGAGCAGGGGCGTTTGCAGCCACGATGCGCTCTGATGATTACATTTTCCAAACGTAGCAATTTCCAATTTGCCATCGGGTACAGCCAGCACTGTTTGACTCGGACTGACTGACTGACTGACTGTTTCGCGGACTTTCTACCCACATGCACAACCGCGCAGACGCGAAGGTGGTTTTTAATCACTTTTTGTTATACATTTAAACCTATTTCTAATTTAGATTTTGAAGGAGATGAGGCATTATGATTACACAGGCCTAGGAAGAGACAGCCAAACAGCGGCCTGCTACGTTCACTTACGCACATTGTTCCTGTTAAACACTTAATCGTGCTGAACAATTCTTATCAATATATTGTCTAAAATGAATATGTTTTGATGGAAAAGTGGCGAATGCCAGTATGTATAAAGTTACTTTGACTACATCTATTTATTTTCCTGTCTCTGACCCAATTAGCCCGCTAAATGTCCTTTATTCTTTTCTTCTATGTCGGAATTAATGAATTCAGAGCAGGGTTACAGCTTGTAGACACACACAGTAAGAGCCTGGCACCAAAGTGTGATTGTTAATAGATGAACGAAGCCAAGAGCCACATTACAAGCTGCTCTAACAAACCCATTGAGTTTTGTCACTGAGTAGGTTTTGGTGCTCCTTGGAGGTCAGCACACATACCAGGTATTACCAAGAGATGCTGCAGACTTACAAGTGACAAATGGACATTGCACAAAGAAATATTAATTGAGAACTGACGTGCACAAACGCTTCTTTCTCCTTCTGTCAGGCTTCTCTTTTGGCCTTGGTCCCACACCTCCAGCATTTGTCTGAACTGGCATCCTGATCTGATCAGCTGTTTTTCCTATTATTATTATTTTCACCAGCTGTAACAGTAACCATATTTTCCAGTGTATTAATATTCTTTTAACCTACTGAGTTCACATAGATATCTAACATTTATTTTCTTTAATGATTGGGTTGACTGTAATGTGATGCAGTTTCATTTGCATGTTTCCCACAAATCCATCAGCTCTGAAGATAGCAGTTGTCGACCCCTGTCCTCTAAAGTTCCAAACTCCAAACATTTTATAGGTTGTATCTGCAACCAGCATTCCCCTTAGCGCACTAATGTGTAACATATGGCAGACTGTACACCTGATAAAATACCTCAGGGGCCCTGCATTTTGGAAAATCCTCAATTCGCGCCCTAAATAAAACAAACAATGGCCTCACTAAACATATCACATGCGCCTGCCGAACTATTTTATGTCTCTTGACCTGCAAGTCCCCTTTATCAGCACTGATACGGGTCTTTCGATCTGCTGGTCTGTGCTAGTGGTGAGTACTTCTTAAAATAATATACGTTGAATAGGTCGTAGGCCTATGGTGTGTTGAACCTACAATGGTCTTATACCTGTATGGCGCTTTACAGAACACTCAAAGCGCTTTCACACTACTTGACCATTCGCACCCCGGTGCTATCACCGGGAGCAACTGGGGGTTCAGTGTCTTGCTCAAGGACACTTCGACATGTTGACTGAAGAAGCCGGGAATCGAACCGCTAATCCTCCGGTTAGGAAACGACCTGCTCTGCCTCCTAAACCACAGCCGCCCCCACATCAACGTTACTAATTCTTCAGTCCAGGTTTTTCTGTCGTTCCTTGTCAAGACATGATCACATCCAATGAAATTAGTTCACATCTAAAACTGACTTCTTATTCTGCTTCTGCTCTGTTGTTTCAGCTCCGTGAAAGTGCAGCAAATGTGGATACAATTAGAGCTGAAATGTAATATAGCTGCTGGTGTGTGGGTTATTACGCAGACAGGTGAAATTGTGGGCACCTGTTCTGTCCCTGCTTTGCAGCCGCCTGAGCTTCACTGTCTCCCCCTCTTGGTAGCTGGGAGAGAAAAAATCTGCCTCCAGAAAACATGAAATATCATGTTTCTGTTGGCTGAGCCTGATGGTAGTTGAGTGCTTAGTGTCTGGAAAGTGAGGCAGCATAATATACTTAGATAGGGGATGCTGCTCTGCTTTCCCTTATTCGTTTTCAACATAACAGTCAGCTGAGCCTCTGACACATATTTAAAATGTAATTTAAGATTTTTGGATTTTTCATTAAGTGCTTTAAAATATATTGGTGTTGAAAAAGTGAAGTAAATCACATAATGTTGCACAGCACTTGCCTGATAACATATAACAATAAGTGGTGCTATTATACCTTTCCTTATACAAAATGTTTTATTTTATTTCAAAACAGCAATCAGTGAAGGACCATTAAGAACTGGGATATGTTTCTTGTGTTGATTATGCACAAAAATATGGAATTTATAAGTCAGTATAAAGACTGAAAAACAGACAAGGTGTCACTGCAGAAAAAAGTTAAAATGAATAGTAGCTTACTGCATTTGCAGCTAATGAATATGCTTAAAAAAATAACTTGCACAAATTTAAAAAACTGACTAGTTTCAATACTTTTGCTTTAATTTGGAACACAGAATTGTTCCCCTCCCAGTACAAACTTAAGAATGACAAGTAATACTAACTTACAACAGACAACATTCAAACAAACCAGAATTTTCTGACACTCACGTAACATTTTCATGAACACTGACCCGAGTCTTACACCAGCTCTCATTAGCTTTTTATATAACACTGAAGTTTGGGACATTAATGCGAAGCTGTGCCAGTTCTCGGGTCAGTGAAGTCATAATAGCCCCCTCCCCCTGCACAACAGACAGTCAAAGTTGGTTTGAACATGACAAATATTCACAAATAGTATTTTCCTTGGTGTTTCTGTGTACATCTGTTGCATATATGCATATGCAATTGTAGGAAGGTCTCTGCATCCTCTGCTCTTCCTAATGGAAAAATGCTATTCAGTGAAGAAGTCTGTGGGTTTGTTTCAAGAAGCTGGATGTCCTGAGTTGTGGCTAAAAACATTTGTTACTGATTTCCACTGGTGGCAGATGTTCTCAAGTTGCCTGGTGAAGAAAAGCGCAGCCGTGCGTTCAAAATGTGTTACTGAGGAAAGCAGTGCGTTGCTGTCTGACATCTAAACGCTGACATGTTTAGGTAATGCAGAAATAGAAGAGAAGGCATTTAGCTGTTTGCTCTGAGAATAAACATGCTCAAAGTGTTGGAGCTTTGTAAATGATTGGTATTAGTAATTCAGGTTGTGACATCCATTATGGGCTGATGAACACCTTAGCACCACCACTGAGAAACTGACCCAAATAATACTTGCTAATCATTCACTCATAATGTTCTTCATGCACAGTGCAAAGCTTAGCCATTGAAGGAGAGAGATGCTAACACTGTTTTCTGTCAGGGAGAAGCCACATCTTGTTTGCTGCACTTGCTGTATTATAAATGAATGTTTTGCCATGTCATTTAAGATCAGAAACCAATCCTAGCATAACATCGTTCAGATGGTTTATGTAAGCTTAAGGTGAAATAATTAGGCCTCCAGCAGCAGCTATCCACTCCTCATAAACCAAGAGACTTTGAAGTTTGACCAGTGGTGGTTGAAGACTCTCCAACATCGACGGTTGTGCAGCATTCCATTATGCATTAGCAGCAACTGAGAAGTGCTCTGTGCTTCACCTGACTCTAACTGGTGGTAACGCTCACTGGCTAAAATGCCTTCTACCATATAATTGCATGCAGTATGAACTTATGAGCGCTAAATGCATGTAAACCAGAGAAATGAGTGGCAGGTGACTTTGAAGCCATGCGATGTGTGATGAGCTGCACTCGAATGATTCTGGACTACAAAACAGCAGTCAGCAGTAACAGGTGCAACGCTGAGTGCAGAATATATAAACGAGGTAAAATGTCCAATTACTGGGAAAGTCATGGCACATGGTCTTGTTGCTGCTTTTGTCCTCCCCTCCCCCACAGGCTGTCCCATGTGTTTTATAAGTGAGGTATAATGGTAGCAGGGTGTATAAGTGCTGCAGGTTATTTTGTATTTGGAGGTGAGGACAAGGCAACTCAGATCACTTCACACATGACAGGCAGTAGTAGGTAAGAGGCAGGTCCATTTAATTCTTTGTGCCTCTCTTACCCTGGATTTTGCTGTCCTTTTAGGGGGACTCCAAAGGCTAGTTAAAAGGTGTCTGATTCTCACCATGAATCTAATTAGATCTCTGACTGAGGTCTTAACATCTCCTTTGAAAAAAAGGAGAAAAAAGAAATACATGGAGGAATAAGGTGCTAAAGCACCTACCCCTCACCTCCACTGCACCTTGGCCCGAGCTGTCCCCTGCTCCCTCCTCTTCTAGAGAAAAACAAAGTCCTGCAGGCTAATGAAGTTTGTAATTAAGGAGATTCTGTCAGGCTGAATGAGTAATTAGGACGTGGCTTCTCAAGGGTGTTAATGGTGGTCAGGCTCAGCGGAGCGAAGCCACATCTTGTTTGCTGCACTTGCTGTATTATAAATGAATGTTTTGCCATGTCATTTAAGATCAGAAACCAATCCTAATATGGAGAGTAGATGTCTTTCTTACTTAGTGCTTCCGGATTATCGTGTCTGCATATGTCTATAGGAAACATAACTGTGTTTGTTAGTTCACTAATTTGCTATAGATTTCTGATGTATTGTGAAATCAGATATAATTTGAGGAAAATGGCTGCAGGACAGGGCCACTCTCTGTTCTCGGTGAAGACATCTCCATTCTAATTATCACATTTACTTCAGATTGGTTGACTGTGCTGCTGATAAAGAAAGTTCACCTGGCCTCAATTAACTATATTTATCTCAGATTATCCCTCTATGAGATTTCTGCTCTGGCACAAAGATTAGCGTTATTAAGAGTCACATATGCAGGATGAATACGTTTTCAGACAAAGTGACATCTCTTAAGGATGAGAAATTAAATCAGTGAAATGGGAATCAAAAGGAAGTGGCTGTGTGTAATTGGGATTCTCTAGCAGTGCCTGTTTTTCTTCCTTCTACTGTAATATTTGATTTGCTTTTTTCATATGGACAACAAATTGAAATTTAAATTTGATAACTGCTAAACTCTTATCTGAAATGATCTAGAATCAAATTTGTTCACCAAAACATGATGGAATTGTGTTGAGGTTTACTTAAATTTGAGTTATGGATTTACAGTGGTCTAAATGTACAGCTTGTGTGTTGAGAGAGACACTACTGTAGTGAACATCATTACTCATAAAGCAAGGACACCAAATAACCACACACACACCAGGTAGGAGCAGATTTGTGTGTTTACCAACTGATACCTTTGACAGATAAAGTATGAGTCTTTTCAGAGGTAGATCTCTTAGATCTCAGGTTAACCTCTAGATTCTCTAAAATCACTGACACTGTTTGGGCTGGGAAGTGTCCTGCTGCAAGGCACAACACCTGGACTTTGAACCTATGGCCTCTCA
Source organism: Monopterus albus (assembly GCF_001952655.1). Taxonomy (NCBI): domain Eukaryota; kingdom Metazoa; phylum Chordata; class Actinopteri; order Synbranchiformes; family Synbranchidae; genus Monopterus; species Monopterus albus. The sequence continues at coordinate 7,746,562 of NW_018127883.1, read as the reverse complement.
TTTGAAGCCCCCGCTGTTTCCCAGTCAGCTGGAGGATCATTGTAGACAGACAGACCCAAACCTCTTCATTTCCTGTTTCGCCTGCAACCAACCCTTCCCAAACTAAACAAACATAAAATAAAATAAAACAAAATGCGACCTGTATTTTAGGTAGTATCATTAACATGCTCTTCATTAGGACAACACAGTCTTTTCATAGCAAATTCACATCCTAGTTTGAGGGAAAACACGAGGGCTTTCAGTAATTTTAGTTTTGAAACAATATGATTCTCCAGATGTTTTGGTCGCTTTGGTTTCGTTAGGATTGCTATCACAGACAAAACGGACAATACAGATCTGAGTTGCAAACTCATTACAGGTTTAGGAGAACAGGTGTTTGTCAGCTCCTGGCAGACCTACATGGATGAGGCCTGTGCATCCGCTTAGGTTACTTCCTCACACATTAGTCTTCAGCCAAATTGCTGTGAGTCTAGGCTTTGCCCTGCCCATCCCTCATCGTCCAATGTGACCTCTCTCCCCTCCACGCTGCAGGCAGGGGTGGAGATAATAAAGCTGAAAAACAGCTCTAGGAATCCTAAATATTAGTGGTTGTAAATCAGCTCCCAGTGGCCTATGAATAGCAATTATCTTTTTTGCACTAATAAATCCCCCCAGTCACAGATAAGATGGTTTCCCTTCCTAACATGCAGTTTTGCAAGTATTAAGCAAGCAAAACTGGGAGGGGTGCAGCAAATAAATGAGGACTCTTTAGCTGTAGATTACACTTGGTCATAAGAGAAACTATGTAGTGTTTTGTGCTGTGCAGTATATCATGTATGAACTGAGAGGGAAACGGCGCCTGATCACAGGAATTCAGATGATATCGAGAAGCAAGCCAGTGCTCTCAATACCTGCTAGACATGATTCACTTCAGCGCACAGTGATGTTCAGCTGCTGAGATTTCATAAAAATATCACTGCAACATAGTTAATGATAGCGACATTATATTGATCTGATAGGAACGTTCTTTGCTTTTTATCTAGAACAGGCCAGCATGGAGAGCTACTGATTAAACTGGCCATCCTTCAAACAGAACCACAAACTAATGTCGCAGCTCCACTCCTTGGTGTTACCACTGAGAATAACTTCTATGTATGTCTCCACTGGGATTTACAAGACTTTATGGTCATCACCTAAAGAGACAAACACTGCAATCAACAGCAATGGGACTTTTTTCCTATAGCAAATGACTGAACCCTTATTCCATGTAAAGACTTAAGTTAACCTCATTAAGCTTGCTCACACACTAGATACATAATTATCCCTGAGAGGATAGCCAGAGTTAATACAAATTAGAAAGATAATTAAGCTACTGAGACTGGCCGTTGCATCTCCCAGAGCACTGGACCCATAGCACAATTATGGTGAATTAGAGCCTTTGTTTACAGCCAAAACAAGAGCCTTTTACCATGCAGTGGCCATGTTTGTCCAAAGCCCGATAAAACTTGGGTTCACGTTTACTGCGCTTCATTTAGTTAATTGTGATACTTCCAGAGGTGGAAAGTAACAAAGTACATTTACTCAGGTACTGTACTTAAGTACACTTTTGAGGTATTTGTACTTTATTTTACTATTTCAATTTTTAGCAACTTTAAACTTCGACTTCACTACATTTCAGATAAAAGTATCGTACTTTGTATTCTCTACATTTATTTAATAACTTTAGTACTAGTTACTTTTTCAAGATGAGATCGATAAAACAAAATACAATATAACCATAAATTTATTGATCCTCAGTGGAAAATTCACAAGCTACTCAGCAGTATGCAAAGTACTTCAAATTATATATTAAGTATATAACATTAGCTCCACCTTTACCAGCTACATCATTAAATGTGATATACACAATACCAATCAATAAATATAATTTAATAATCTATAATATATATAATCTAAAACTATAATCTAATAATAAACTGTGTCATTCTAAGTAATGAGTACTTTTACTTTTGGGACTTAAGTATATTTTGATGCTAATACTTTTGTACTTTTACTTAAGTAACATTTTGAATGCAGGACCTTTACTTGTAACAGAGTAGTTTTATACTGTGGCACTGATACTTTTACACAAGTAAACAGTCTGAGTACTTCTACCACCTCTGGATACTTCAGTCTGGGAGCATAGCTTGTACAGGTGTTTGAGCTATAACTGCAGAAGGAACACAAGATAATGTGAATTTCTTTCTTTCTGTCATCAGGCATGGCATCTTGATGATGCTCTACCTCACTGAAAACAAAGAACCTTAAGTCAGTTTGAGAGAAGTGCCTTTGGGCCCTCATAAAAATTCAATCTAGATTTGCCTCTGTAGTGTTCAGTGCATCTGTCCTTCATTCTAACAAGGCGGTTTAATGCCCCGAAAACTCGTACACCTATTTCAAAGTTTCCTTAAATGCCTCCTCAAGATAGGAGAATCATTTCTCTCTTCACCTTCGCAAACACTCGTTCAAACAGGAACAATAAATCTGGCTGCTTTTTACATTCCTCTTTAGATCATATGATGCAGAGAAAAAACCAAACTGGTCCAGTCTGTGCACAACAAATATGTGAGCTGCTCAGTCTGGTCTCTCTGCAGTGTCATGATTAGATCAGGGCTTGTTTTTTTTTTTTTTTTTTTTTTTTTGTTAAAATATGTCCAAGAGAAAAGGTACACGCAGCTGGATGCATTTTAGAGAGCAATTCCATTTTGTCATAGGAGGAGCACATGCTGTGTTAAGGGCTAAATGAAAATGCTGTTGCATTTGAGTGCACCATAGCAATTGTAGGGAA
>NW_018127883.1:7707478-7743743 GCF_001952655.1 Monopterus albus | reverse complement strand
TCTTTAAAAGTACAGCAATACAGCCTGTGAGGTTGAAAAAGTTTTTGACCGTGTACAGAGGGGGTGGTTTTCTTTTTTCTTTGCCTTCATGGTGAGGGGAGTATGAAGGAGAGGAGCACGCTGCTGGTTGTGTGCCAGCTCTGCCTCCTGTGGTTTCATGCATAACAACCTTGCATGTGCACAGCTCTAAGTAAAGCATTGATTTAAGAGGGTACTTCTTCTTTCCACAGCTTTAGCAAAACAAGCCCCTATGTTTGGATAGACCCAGTAAGCAGCTCACTGACCTGAGCAATGGGTCAGATTAAGTTAGAACCCCCACCCTACCCCAACCTCTAGCCATCCCTCCCTCCCTTATTCTTAATGTGGAATGAGAAAAGGGAAAGTGCTCTTCAGGGCAGGCGGGCCTGCCAGCCAGGTCAGGGGAGTTGCTCAGGAAAACAGGAAACTGACAAGAGAGACAAATGATAGGTCTCACCCAACCACGGGTGTTTAAGCGCTTTGCTAAAGGCTGATCATCCATAATTGCTGCAACAGTAATACTTAAATCATGAAATGATACATGTCTTGAGAGATTTAATTTAAAGTGGAACAATTTTCCTCAAGCAATTATGACAACTCTATCTATAGGCCACAGCTACATTTCCACTACGTACCACTGAATTAGGTAACCACTGTGTCCAGGTAAATCTGTTACCACTGAAGCATACCTGGGATGAACCTGAGATAACTGTTTGTTGTCATAAACACAGCAAACCATCCATTTCACTCCACAATTAAAAGAAACATTAACTCTGAGTGTGTTTTCCTGGAAAACCACAAGGCAAACATTGTGACATGGCAACATTCTGAACAGATATTATCTGTTGACCATGCAGAGATACTGTTCACAGTAAGTTAGTAACATATTTTCTTGGCACAAACTGGAGTGAGGATCAAGAGTGTGAATGTGTGCACATGTCCATGTGTGTAAAGGGGGGGGGGGGGGGGGGGGGCAAAGATAAGTGAAGGGAGTGGAGGTGGTGGTAGTTGTGGACACAATGAACTGAGCCAAGCAATCAGTGTGCGATCTGGGGCGGTGTTTAGTGGCGCTGTAAGATCTGGTAAACTAGCCCTAATTTCCCCTGTTGTAGGGGATGTATGAGTTGAGGTGGAAAGGGGCAGGAGGAGGGGAGTCCTTTGGTCTGTCAGGGTGCAGTTAATCTGAACCCGGGGCAGCACGTTCACTTTTGATGCAGGCCAGAGATAGGACACCAAGGCAGAGGAGATGGAGGCCTGTGAGGATGAAAGATCACTCACACCTGCAAGGGGCTGCCAAAAGTTACAACTCACTCAAAGAGGCCTTTCTGTGGCTGTTCCATTTGTCAAAGACAATGGGGGCAATAGCAGCAAGAGCTGCATTTATCTTTTCATATGCACTCACCACCAGGAGATAAATACTGATTAGTCCTTTCATGAGTAAATCTTTTCCAAATCCAAAGAAACTGCATGCTCAGAGTGAGAAAAACATCATTCTAAGGGCATATGTCTGTCTGTAAAGCAGCTATGAATGAAGTTGTGTTTGGTACACTCTGTCCCCTCTCTTTTGTGAGGTACATACACTATCAAAGCTAAATACACACAACACCCCAGACAAAAAAACGAAGTAAACCAAATTTGTTCTCCACCACTCCATGGCCTGGTTTTGATTTTGAGAGGTGTCTGTGTACAAAATCCCCCATAATCCTCTTGGAAAGAAATATGAAGCACCACCTTTAAGGTTTGCCCTCTTTGGCCTTGAGTTTTCTTTTCATGCCCTGTAAGATTCGTCTGTGCCATAAACAGCTTTTAATTTAATTTATAAAGCCAAAATGATTAAAGCTTTCTGGAAGTATAACACACTGAGATCTAGAGCAGTCAGTTCTGTCTCCATAAACCATGGCATCATAAACGATAAACATAAACAATAATTTACTGCTGAGAGGATTTAACACACAATTTCATCAGCTTGAAAATGAGTATGAACATGTTGTCTACATCATCAGCTGCATTAGAATGGAACCCAGACTCTCTTCCTTACTGAAGATGTAACAAGCAAGTTTGCAAATGCATTATGGGTTGATTGCACTCTATGAGGCGAGTGGTTGCAAGTACAGGTTCCCAGCAAAGACAGGAGGAAAGCATTAATCCCAGTCCTCCCTCTGTTTCATCTGGCCTTTATGCTCTTTGCCAGGGTAATACTCTTGCCTCAGCTGGCAGCTCAGACTGCACCAGGAGTGCAAGCACATCTGGATCCAAGGCTGGAGGGATGGTGTGAGCTTGAGCTTATGTGTGTGTTGAGAAAGTGGGCAACACTACATGTATGGGCATATCTTCTGAACTATGAAGAAAATGCCCTGTGTGTCCCAACATGACAGGGTGAATTCTCAGGCAGAGGCTTCAGCTCATAAACAAAAACATATGGAGGGGTAGAGAATTACAACGATTCTGCTTCCGCTCACTAAGGCTAAGTATCAGCCTAATTCAAAGAATGCCTCAAGATTTGTGAGGCAACAAATCTGTCAATTATTAGACAAGGGGAATAAATATCTCTCATCCAGAAATAAGGAAAGCTTCCAGATGGGAATGAAACTGATTGTGTTCTACATGTGCATATGTATTTCAAATGAGTCATGTAAATTGTGCACTCATGTCAACATACTGAGATGTTTTACAAGTGAAGCCTGCTTGCATTAATGTTCCTGCTAGATGCATTAGTTTTCAGATGTGTGATGCTGCAAGAGAGACCGCCAAACTCATGTGTGGAATGGTTGTGTGGAGTGTGGTTTTGATTTTCATGCTTCTGAAATTCACATGCAAGTCAATTTCCATAAGTTTGACTGTGCTTTGTAACTGCAGGGACTCATAGACTGAGGGCGATGTGTGTGTGTGTGTGTGTGGTGAGTGGTACCAGAAACTCAACTTCTTTTTCTCAGCTATTCTAATGAGACTCTGTTCAAATATAGACAGGAGAATTGCTTGTGCCATATATAAACAAAGCAAAATCATTGTGTTTGATGAGTGAACTGAAGGAGGCCTGTATATGCACATCACTGGTGTTAGCAGAGGCTTGAAGCTGTTGTTGAAATGATGTGAGAGAAAATGTAGGACAGATTTCCCGGTGAAGCCAACAGATCTGGGACTATCCACTTTATAATGGGATAGTGTTGTGAAAAACAAGTGAACCAGCAGCTCATAGATCACATTTCATGCTCAGAGCCAATCAAGATTGCTTTAGGAGCATGTGAACATAACCAAAGGTTAGTGATAGATCCGCCTTAACCCTTAACACTACAGCTGTGGAAGTATGAGCTCTCATTGCCCTGCAGTGTCGCAGCATGTGGTCCACAGTCATACACAGGAGAGTCTTGCAGTGAAAAATAATGGGTACATCTTTACAACCTCTAGCCCTTTACACCTGTAAGCCATGTCTTATGTTATAAACTAGATGAAGTGCTGGTGTTAGCAGGAACCAACATTCAAAAGATTGTGTTCCAGACTGAATCACCTATTAGAGCCAACTCATCCTTTCTTCTGTCAATGTTTTTGAAAGATGCACCTTTTCATAGTGATTGTGAACAGCTAAGTGGTGATGCTGGGTGTGAGAAAGTATTGCTGGGATATTTCACCACATGGAGGGCAGACCAATTGTGTGTACAGCACCGTCTCTGCAGGGATTAGTGGTGCCATTAAGTGGCGATGGGCTGCAATGGGGGGCCACATCCCCTGCTCCCTCATTAAATCGCCAGCAGCTGCCCTTTATCACAGCTCTGCTCCACCACCATACTGTACCATCAGCACCCTCACAGCACCCATGGTGCCAGTCTAAGACCCTTGACCTTCATGAAATCTCTTTTGGCAGCTTGAAGAAAGTTTAATTGCAGGATATTGTGAGGATCACTTTTTTTTCCTTTTTTTTACTGTTTACATGAATATAAACATTTTGGATTTTTTTAAATAAAAATGTGGAAAACCAAGATTTACTACATGCTTTGATAACAAAGAAACAAATGTGGGTGAGGGTTTATTAGGGATTATTAAAGCAAAGAAAATGGAAATGTAGATGATGCAAAAGCATTTAAATGTCAGTAAAATGCTTAAACTATTTTCTACACTCACTGTATTTATAGAAACTGTACTATCTCTGAAATTTCATTATTCTCTCTTTTTTCTGTTACATAGAATATATCTAGCCTGTAGCCGTCCCTGGTAGGCTAGTGGTTAAAGCGCAGTGCTCTCGCCGCTGTGGCCCGGGTTTGAATCAGGGTTGCGTCAGGAAGGGCATCCGGCGTAAAACATGTGCCAAATGTCAACATGCGAGTCGTCAGTGTGACGATTCGCTGTGGTGACCCCTAAATGGGAGAAGTCGAAAGTGACTTTCTTTCAGAATATATTTAGCCTGGGATGTTACTTAGTGGCCGATGGTGACTCAGCGAGTGATGTGTGAACGTGGAGAGTGGGGTTGATTTGTTCACTTCATGCAATGACATGACAATCATCACAGTAAAAACACTTCCAAGAACTGCACTCTCGTAACTCTTTTAATCCATTACAAATACTAATTCGGTGTGTATGCTATTACATTATATACAAAGATATCAAAAGGGACCCACAAATAGTTCTGGGAACTAAACAGCTTTTAAACAGATGAAACAGAGGTGTGGTCAAACTTTATTCTGAATGCCGTGCCTGAGGCTGTGGCCATGGGGCACAGATGGGTTGCTCTGCAGACTGGGGGGGAATTAATAGGTGGGACAGTCAATAATGACAAGCTCCTTGTCTTTCTGAAAACACCCACTTTTGTGAAGTTTGTCATTTCCTTAAGGCATAAGTCAGTTCTGGAAACATAATGCCTCCATTTAAAGTTAGAGTTTACTTTGATTTGACTTATTTTAGACTTTTTTGTACATTATAAAACACCTAGAAAAAGGTGTGTGCATAAATGGATGGTCTTTCTCTACAAAAGCACTTCAGCATTTCCAAGTACCATAATAAAGAGACAAGCAGAGAGTCTGAGGCAGTTTAGTTTTAGTCGTTTCAGTGTTAGAGCACAACAGCCCTGCCCTAGTCTCAGCCCCCCGAGGTGATGGAGCTGAGGTCAGGTCTCAGACATACAATCATACACATGGAATTGGGGACATTATCGTTTCATGTAAATGTAAGCATTTACAGGTATTAAATATCCTGTTGGATTTCACAAATGTAAAAGCTTAAGCATTACACCCACAGGCTGTGGGGCAAGCACACACACACACACACACACACACACTTATTTTGGAAATGACTTAATTTTCAATATTCAGCGGTTCAATTGTATAGTTGTTCACACCTTTGGCTGGATAAACAACATCTTGAAAAAAACAAATGCATTGATATGCTGAATGGAAATACAATCTGTAATATGCAATCTATGGCAATCACCAACTCAGCTGGTGGATAAACAACTGAAATCTCTAACTTATGTCAATTTCTGATATCGGCACCATGAAATATTAGTCTAATTCCAAGGTAATTAAGATGATCTTTTTCCTATTTATTATTTCAATTTATGTGCCTTTTCAGTAATATCTGTTCCACACATCACCCCTGGAAATAGTTAAATCAAATTTGGATCCCTTGAACTGGGTATATCATAAACCTGATCGCATCTGCAAATCCACCTATTTTCTGTGGTTTGACTTTAGTCATGCTTTGTGTAGTTACATGGCTGAGGACAACTATGACATTTGTGACAACAGAATTACTTCAGTAGTGGTTGAAGTTATCGCTCAGTCACATCGTTAAAGTTTCTGCTGCTGACTGAAGATTGTGACTCTCATTGTAAAGAAACAGAGATTGTAAAGCTGATTTCTGCCACTCAGTCCTGTCTTATTTGTTAGTGAGTACATTGCCACTACCTGGACAGCCACTGCAGTTAGCTATAATAGAGATCACTGTCTAAGGTTACATGTCTGATCCAACTTTAAAGATCAGTTAACAGTCAGCTTGACATTCCTCACAGGGCTTCTTTTGATATTGTGGACCACCTCTCTTCAAAGGTGTTGTCTTCATACCGCCGTGGGATGGAAACAGTGTTACTGTTAATCCATTTGGTCATATTCTGTTTGCTTTCAGTGCTGAGTCATAGTCATTTTATGCAGAATGCCCCAAATAAAAGGCTCAGATCAATGACCGCTCGTAACATTATTTAAAAAGTGAAAAAGTATTCAATTTGTGGTGTGCCGTACCACTAAATGCCATTTGCTTTACTGGAGCTTTTATAGGAAGTAGTTTGAGATAACAAAAATGTTTTGCAATACCTAAAGGTACATTAGCTAAGATTTTACACATTGAGCTCTGTTTCCCTGCCAGGGCAATTTATGCAGTTTTCCTTGAGCGCATGTCTACTGTTTTTGCACATTTGTGTATTTGGTATTCTCCTTTCATGAAAGAATAAACTTACGCTGAGTTGGGAGGAGAGGTGCAGTTGAGGCTGTGTGTATGTCAAGTAAGCAGTACACACAAAGGAGCTCTCGTCTGTTGAAAATCCAAAACAATGGCTGCCACACCGAAGAGGTCACGTTCTTTTGCAAAGAAAATGGGACAAAAAGCAAAAACCAGGGTTAACATTAGTTTGGCTTTTTATGATGGAGCACATTAAAACCAGCTAAAGGACTCAGATTTGATTCAGATGTGACTTTCTTACTTCTGAATGTGTTTGTATCTAAAGCCAACAGATTTGTTTTGGTAACATTAGTGACTTAGCATGGTCATGATTTTATCTCTGTGTTGAATTGATATGATTGACTTTAGTTTTAATTCGAGCTTTGTGTAATGTTAGTGTTTCATTAGCCATGTGTACCCTCACTGTCAACCCCATCACCTGACATTATGTTGCTGCATTGCTGCAGAGATGGGGCTGTCAGCTAATTCGGAGTGGTGACTGCGTCCGTCGTTGCTAGGAAACAGGATGTGTCCATTTGTTTTGAGACTCAGTAGACCCTGTAACAGCTGAAAAATTTTGTTAATGCACCTTTAAAGTATCCCTTCTAAATGGAAAACATCTGATAATAACCATTTTCCATGTTACTGATCAATTTTTACCCATTTTATTCACAGGTAGCAGGTTATTAGCACCACTATTAAAACTTACATAACCATTCCTAAAATAAGTAGTTTTATTCTGCAAAAATGTTAAATGAAAAAAAAAAACCCAAACAATTATTTATATTTTGATGGAAATATCTTTGATTTGACTTGCATCGCCTTGATTTTGTTGATGATGGAATAGATGGAAGCAGCTATTATTTGGCAAATGAAATGTAGAGAATATTAACGATGACTGAAACGCATGCCCAATCACTTCCCCGGAAAAAATTATAGAGGATTATTTCTGAAAGACAGAAAAACATGCTGCTTATTAAATCATTTCTCTTTCCTCCTTCTTCATGCTTTTCATGGGTGGTCAATAGTAATCAGTTTACTGTCTGGCTCTTTCAGAGTGTTAAGACATCCACTTTTCAGTTGCACAAACAGTATGATAGTTTCAAGCAGCCATTTAAATTAATCCCCCTTAAAGTTTTGTACAGTCCGTTTAGAAAAAACAAACCACTCACTTTTAATCTGAAACCTATGGATTTTATCCCTGCATCCCTTCCCCCTACTTGCAGAAAACACATCTGCACCCTTTTTGCACACATACATGCAGACACACAAACACACACTGTATAATTTATAAAGCCTAAGCTCATTCAATACTCCAAAATGCCAGATAAACTTTTCTCATTTGCTCCTAATTTGGTCACGCAAGATAATGCCAACATCTGAAGGCTTTTTAAACTGCTTTATAAAATGCATTCCTGAAAGGAGCTGGCACTGGCACCTCTGCACCTTGTCAGCTCCAATAATTATTTCCAATCCGGAGCTAGTCCTTAATGTGCCGATTAATCCAGCCCTCTCCTTGCTGTGAGATGCATTCAGCTCCATTAATTTTTCAAAAAGGCCTTACTCTGTTTTGCTGGGAGCCCTGCAGATGTCAGGGCTGTGGCAGAGAAAGACATTAGAAGTTAACACCTCCCACTCCCCTGAGACTGGCATGGACTTTCCCCTCCCTCATTCTAATGCCAAGCAGTCGCATTAAAGACATCAGCTGCCAAGCCTGGTATTCCCTGAACTTGGACATCACTATCTAAGCACCATCCCCCCAAAAAGAAAACAGCCTGAATAAGAGTGGTTTCAAGAAACCAACATAATGAGAAACAAGACTATGGTGCACTCAGCCTCTCACAAGCAGTGTCAACATCTTTGCCTTTGTTTCTCGGGGATATTCAGGATTCGTGGAGATTCTCACATCACTGTTCTTATCCAAACTCTCAGCTCAGAGTTTCCCAGCCAGGTTTTAGATGAGCCTCTGTAAAAATGTCCTTTAGAACAACTCGCTCACCAATGTGAGCGAATTCAAAGCAATTTGAAATCTGTGCTCCAGCCTCCTCTCACTTCAGAGCTTTGTGCAGCTCCCCCCTTATGCAGACTGGTTACAAGCTGTCTCAATTCAGGAAATCCCCCCCTTCAACCAGCTTTTATCTGCCAATAGGTAGGTGAATGGTGGAAATTAGGATTCCTGGAGAGACTTGGGATGGAGAGAATAGAAACAAAGACTTCCCCATGTCGGGAACCGATGTCTCTTTTTCCACTGCTTTTCCCTTTCATCCCAAGGCCTCCTGTCAGACAGAGGGAAAATAATACCTTTTAAGAGGCTGCCAGTTCTCTCCCATGCGATAAGCTCTGCTCACATCACAATGGAGTTTCAGGACCCTGCAGTCACCCCACTGTAGGCCTGAGAACACACTCGAGCATACACATCAACACCAACATCCAAGTCGCTTGAAATATAGCACTGTAGCTAATTAGACATACAATATTTAATCACTTTTACACTAAATGTTCTCTTACCTTGTGATGGTTTCTTCCAAAATATCTTTACAGTCAGACTAAAGCCTCATAAGTTGTGATATAACAAAGAAATATTTTAATTCTTGCCATCAAACACAAAGTCATCTGTCTACACTGCAATGCTTACTCTATGTTGCCAGTATGGAAGTGTGTAACTCCACTCAGCACTGGAGATACTATATATACAGTATTTTGTATACAATCCCCATTCACAAATCTGTATAAACAGAGGCAGTGTCAAAATCCCAGCCCTTTTGAATGTTAATGAAATGGAGGTGTTAGGATGTCAGAAATCTGTCCAATAATGATAACAGTACAACTCCTGTTTACACTGAGCACGCTTCAGCTCCCAAAACCCAAAGTGCAGCCTCATTTACGTGCTAATGTGGGGAGGCAGATAAAGGACGGAGGAGCGATCACATGCCCTGTCAGAGAGTCACCCTTTGAACCATCCCTCATGCTAGTGAAGAGGGGGGGAATTAAAGAGCCTCAGCAGGTTTACCACCTTTCAAACACAACTCACACTCCACTCAAGTCCTCACATTTGTGACAGAGAGAAAAATAATCGTGTGTTACTGCTGTAATACACACACACACACACACACACACACACAAGCTTTTGGGGCAGGAGTTCTCTGTTGTGTTTGAATGGAACAGAAATAAGCTGAGGTTGATGTAATGTACAAGACAGAGCCAAAAACAGCTAAATGTTGTATGAAGCATTAAGTACACACCACTATATTAAAGGCATTTTGGTGTTGTATAAGCAGCGCTCACACTGTTAGACAGTCTGGCTTGCTAGCAAGCTAATTCAGCTTTCTCCTAGCTAACACTGGAATGACTAGTTACAAACCACTTTCAGCTCATTTCTTTGGTTTTACAGCCCACAACTTCAGTGTTGTGGTTCACTCTCACTGCTGTCATCAACCTTGTTTCCAAGTGCAGAAGACAACTGTTTTCAAGGAAAAAGGACTGTATGCTCCCTGTCCAGCACCAAACAGCAGATAGGCAAAGTTATCAACCAGCTGCAGAATGCAGCAGAGGACACAGTGGGGCATTTTGCTGCTAAAGAGCAGAGAAAGTGAATATGGAACACATTAGGTGGCCAGATAACTCTTCATAAATGCTGATGTTGCTCCGTGTCTGCTAACAGCCTCAAGTTAAGAACACTTTAAAGGTCATTCTTGAGTTTACTCCTAGTTGTGTTGCCCCTAAGTGGCAATGAAATCAATTATTATATGTTTAATGTTCTTGTGGAGATTCAATTGACAAAGGTCAGACCGTTCCCAAACAAATTATTTCCTTATTTTATTTGCTGTCATGAGGCCCAGCCCTCCTGCCTCAGCTACTCTGTTAATGAGGGCAATGGTGTGAAGTTGTACATACTACATTAAAGAAGTGAAATCCTAATCAAGAGTGGATACTTTAAAAGGTTTCCAGAATCATCCACCACAGAGAACAATATAATTAATGAAGAGGAGGAAACAGCATGCACACTCCCTAGACTTTTTTAGTTGTGGTGCTAGAAGTGAAATAGCTTCTAAAATTAAACATTTACTGTTACACACACATGCTGTAATTGTAGACTATTCTGGTATCAATGTTTCATCTTTTGAACTTAATGACTTCTGTCTTGTCTTGAGGTCAGAGATGAAACATTAACAATATAATACCAACATGTTTTGACTATTACAGTAAAGAACTGTTAATAAAATACTTTAAGTAAACCCCGCTCATCTGGTACTTCAAGATGGTTAAAGCAAATCAACTACTCTGCTCTGTTTAGGGTTAAGCTGAGGTAAAAAAAGGATGATAGAGCATGTACGTGATCCCAGCTACACTGCCTTTTGGTGGAGTGGTGTTCTCTGACTGACTTCACAAAATCCTAATGTACTGTTTAGGTGTGCTGAAGTCCCGAACAAATAGGCATGGATGTTCTGCATCACCCCGCGACCCAGCCCTCCTGCTAATGGAAGCAGCCAGCTAGGCCACATTAATGGTGTTGCATTAACTGTTCCCACATGCTACTGAAATCTAACATAATGCACCTGTAATTATTCCTCCACTTGTTAATATTCTACATGTGGGTTTAAGGTCGATGTTACTGAGTCTAAAAGATTTGGGTGGGCCTGTGGTCACAGTTGGATACTTCTGTTCAGTTTTCATTCACACCTGCTTACAGTTTTACAGACACTGACTGCTCTAACTTATTGGTGGTTGTGTAATGCATTCACATAATTCATAATAACACCCACATAAAAGCACACAGTCCAAGTCAGAGGTCATTTCATGGTGTAGTAATTTTTCCATCTGTCCGATTTTGTTCACGTAAAAGGAATACTTAAAATATACGACTGATTTTCATCCAACTGGGCAGGATCGGTGTGACTGCCGTAATAGGAAACAATGCGGTTTTAGTAACACAGTTACTTTGCTGACTCAAAAGGAAACTGCCCACAATGTAGCATAAAGAGCTGATTTGTAAGATATTGATTCCTTGTCCTGTAATTGCAGGAAAAGGAACACTCTCTAAGAGGCATAAATGCTGAATATAATTTCAGTGTAATTATTTTGGGGAGATTTGGAACAGTAGAACATTTAGGCCTTTATCCCATGTATTATGCAGGGAATTAACAGCTAGAGAGCTACCTGCATTTGGCAAGAGGAACTAAGTAAATACTCCGAATGGATGAATCAGACAACCCAGAATCTCAATAAGTGCAATCATTGAACTTCCCTGCATTTTCATTAACCTTGGGAGCTATTATCCCCTAGGATCCTATAAGTGGTAATGTGAATAAGTATACACTCTACTAATGTTACGATGCACACAACAATACCTATACTGTAAAAAAAGTACTATGAATTGGCTTTTCCACTTTCTTTCATTTGGAGATATTTTGGTGGTGACAACAACAACAACAAAAAAACTAACCTCCAATGGCTGGAGTGGAGTTCAGAGAGGGGGCAGGCCAGATTGTGAAAGAACGGTGGATTGGCATTGCAGAAATTTTTTAATTTCCTGTTACTCAATAATTCTGCTCTGGTTAGATCCTTGGACAACATCCTGCACGAACCTTCTCCGATCAGCTCAATCCATCAGACAGATGCAGGGGATACATGCTTTAATCCTTAATCACAAGTCCAGAACATGGTGGCCCTGTGTGACTGGCCTGGCAGGTAGGATAGTGGGAATAGTTACTTATGAGGCATTTGGACAATGTGGTCAGGGTCAGTGATATCACACACTGGGGACAAACCCCAACACCCCCTTATCTGCTGTGCGAGTGATCATTTTATCCTTAGGGTTTTTATGAGCTCATGATGATAAACGGAATGATTCTGCCATCTTTTACAGGGGAAATAAAGAAAACAGTCTGATGAGAAGCAGGACAAAGTGAGTGGTAAGTGCTTTACAGTGGGGGCGTTGACTTCCAGGCCCCCAGGCTGTGGAGCTAGTTTTCAGCTGAGGATCTTCCCCTTCTTAACCTCCAGCCTGCTGCCCTCCCCACTACATGCCAGTCATGGTTATTCAGGGATATATAAATCACCTGCCACTGCAGGTGCTGACCTGTTGTTTATTAGTAAATGTCTAAAGGACAAGCTTTGAGAAGGGGAGGAGTTGGAGAGAGGTAGTCAAGGGGTTAAAGCACTAGTCTTAGGTCTTAAGGCTGATTTAGCAGCCCCTCTGGGATGCTGCTGTACTTCCCTGAAGCAATGAATGCCAATAAAACCTGCAGTGACTGATGTCTGAAAGCGCCTTAATTGACTTGTTTAAAAAAAGGACTACGTTATGTAAGAAGAAAATGTGCTGTTGGTGTTGGGGGTTTTCCTAGCAAAGACAGGTTGTAGATTAACACATTAACACAACTGAAAAACAACTTCTGTCTTTGACCAGAGGTAGAATAAAACCAATGTTGCTGTACAGAGGAAAACATCATCCCCCATATTTAAACTTCAGTTGAGCATATATAAACATATCATTCTAAAGGCTGAGAAATCTCTTCTTGATTGAAAGAAAATATTTTGTATAAGAACCCATTCCACACTAATTAATAATATGTTCACAAGGGGATTATTTGATGACAATGATGACTGTCTGAAATGACAGACATAGATGAGGATGTGCAAAAATATTTAATGCTATTCCATTATTAGCCTGACCTTCAGTAATCTAATAAATTACACTATTGTTTTTTCATTCGACTTACCCTCCTGAAGCATGTGAGCTTGAAAGAGAGCACTGGAGGCCTGAGCATAACACTCAAGCTGCCACCATCCAACAGTGACTGGCACCATCCACCAAAGCTAAGTCAACCTTAAAAATTTTAAATTAAAATAATGATTGTCTAAACATTTATACACTTTCTGTGTACATACGACTTTGTCTAGACACTGTGTTGCCATATAGCTGGCAAAACAACATTAGCCTGCAAGGGCGGCGCAATATATCAGTATCAAATGATGTCATCTGCCCATGTAATGTAAAGCTAAGATTGAGCTTGATCAATTAGGATTTGCAGTGGAGCAGAAAATAGCTTATGACAGAGCGAAGGTGGAGGAACATATGAGGAAAAATAAACTTTTCCTCTGACATTCAGTCTCTGCCTTTGCAGCTTCACAATGCAGTCAGTACGAGTTCACTGTACTTAGTATGGGACATAAATCTTCTTCATATTTGTTAAACTGAGATTATGTACATAGGTTCTTGCAAATATTAATTTCAGTGGATTGACATCACATAAATTCTGCAGTGATGCCTACAGTTATGAATTATTTAGGGGAAGTAAAGTAGCTTAAAAAAATTCAATGTTACCTTTCATATACTGATGCAAGGCCATAGTTTTGCATATGGATGGCAGGGACATGTCCCTACCAATATTTTGGGAGGACAGAAATGTCCAATCTGCTAGCATTTGACTGACTGAAAAGAAGGAGGTGATCTGAAACTCATGCTACATGAAAATGCCATATTTGCTCCCAGACACGAAGGAACCAATAGCTGTCAGTCAGTGTGCTGACAACAATATGCTATCAGGGCCGTCTATCCATACCGCAAGCATGGGTGAAAATTTACTCATTCAAATCACTTATTCCTGTTCCTTTATCACCTGCACTCCACGGCACACATAACACACATAACATTTTTCCATGCCATGTCTCATCCTTTGTAGATAACATTTTCCACCAAAAAAGATAAAGAAACATAAAGATTTTTTTGCCATCAAGAGCTGAAGTATCTAACAGGCTAGCTAGTTAACTAACTAGCAGTATAAGTGTTGCTTTAAAATTAAAATCTGCTAGCTACCTAATGCCACCAGTCTTTACACTATAGAAAATGTCAGCTCATGTTAGTTAACCATGTTGGTTCATGTCAACTAGCAGGGTAACCTTGTCTTCTGTTATCTACAGGCTAGCAGTCACATTGCTAGCATAAAATGGGTGGATAGACCTATATCAAATTATGAGTTGAATTTTAGGCTAGATAATCCATGAAAATATCACAATTTATTAATTATTTTGTATGTAGGAAACTACATCAGGAAAAAGAAGAAGAGCAGGCTGACGAGGGAACACATGCATCTTCAGTGCTTCAGGCGAGGCTCTAATTATGAATTATAGTTTGGAATAAATAGGGAGGCATCAGCATTAAAATTAATCTCAGAATGTTCAACCTTTGTCCATGACTTTATTTTGAAAGAAATCTTACATCAGAACAAATTGGTTTCATAAGATCCTGCTCACTCATTTTTAAAATTGCCCTAAAAAATAAATGTGACCCAAATGAGACAAAAATAGTGAATAAAGATCTGGATAAGGGTGGTGGTGGTGGTGGTTATGGGTAGGTTTGAGTAGGGGAAGGATGTTGTGTCCCTACCAGTGTTGAGACCAAATCTACACCCTTGCACTTACACAATGTGATTGGGTGTTTCACATCAGTGTATCGTATAGAACACACACATAATCTCCTTTATACTGCCTGTTAGTTTGGTGTGTCTTTTGGATTTGTTTTTTTTAATATATAATTTCTGGTTTTGCTTTCTGGTCACTTCTGAACTGCTTGAGGTGCTTATTTAAGAGCATTGTGAGCGGCTATCCGAGCATGCAGAGCACGCTACCCGCTATCCTGAACACTGGACAAGCTAGAACAAGCTAAGAGGAAGTCTTAATAAAACACTCATTTAGTTACAAATGTGACAGCCTGATATTTATTTTTCCTCACTGAAAACAGGTTATGCTTATAACAAAAATAGAACTAAAAACTAGAAATAATGCACAGTTAAAGTACAAATTACAAGTGACCTTTGTGACATCTTAATTGCTGTGGTGTATCACTACTAATGCCAACTACTCGGTTCTTCTCTTTACCCCAAACACACCATGAAGTTGTTGTTGTAGTTTGACAACTAAGTGTGCACTACAGGCCTACCACATAGGCAAATATACATTTTAATAATGTGAGTACTGAAAACATTCATTATAGAGAATTTATTTGAATGGCCTCTCATATACATACATATTGACATAATTTTGTTTTCTCCCCTATTATTGTATGGTTTCTTCTCTCCTGTGTAAATATTAGGTAAAAGTCAAGCTAGTCAAAAGTTACTATGTTAATCCTAGGTGTATACATGAGTCTGAAATATTTAAGTTTCCATTTTACAAAATGGTAAAAACAAACACTGTAAAAAAGCAAGCAAAAAAAAAGGGATAAATGTGTTACAGTGTCATCTTATTGTGCAACATATATATGGGAGTACATAATTTACTACTTACAGAGAGGGAACACTGACTGAAAAATAGGTAACTTATGACCTGTAAGGTGAGGTTGAAACAGAAGCATAGTTGAATCTTAATCAGTGAACCTGTAGCGTTTCATAGCCTGTGATTTGTATCAGCTGTTATCAGTAGGATATCAGTTCATCAGAGTAAGTTCAATGACGAGTCAGTTAAAATGACTTATTACCTGCTCACTCTGGCTTATCACCTTGATCTGATTTCAAAAGCACCATCTTTAACAAAAAAACTTCCTCTTGCTAAGCAAATCTGTGCAGAGGATCATTCCCAGTGACAGTTCAAATCATGTTTGCTATTGAGCAAGAGGTAGAGAGCTGAAGCTTGACAGGCAGGTGTAATAACCCAGGCAGTTGAGATGTCACCCATGGGTGCAGCTTAGGGCAAAAAAGGCCTAGTGAGTGGCTAAAGATTCCTGCGCTATAATGTAACTCTTTGTTCAACGTTGCACTGCAGAAATGGGAAATATGTTCATGCTTGACGTGTTCTTGTAATACCGGGGTAATGAGTGTCAAAAAGCAATGGCCATTCCAAATACCTTCTGGCATCATGCATCACGTCGGTGTCAAAACCACAAATCAAACAGAGGTGTAGCTGTAATTTTTCACTTAAGAATATGCGATTTATGTCAGCTGTATGTTTTGAAGTGAATCAAACATAAATATTAAATATCAGTCAGTTGTATGCATAACTGTCAGAAGAACTGGATAATGTGTAGATGAATCGGACTGTTTCTAATTTATTACATGCCTACATACAACAGTTAATGACAGCCTGATTTTCTTAATGTCACAAACAAATGTGTAAATGATCAGTTAATAACTGACTCTATTTTGAGCAATTACATAAACATAACAGTTTTTTCTATGTATATTTCCATGACAAAAACTCAGCTTACTGTGGTTTATTTAATCTACCCCATTTAAAGGGGGCAGGTACCCTCAACAATGCTAAATGCTGTTAATCCTGGCCCCAGGCTCCAGACAACAAAAAATACAAATTTGCAGCTGCCTTAATTACCAGATTTGAAAGACAAACAATAAATTTGCCTTAGATAGAGACACTGCTGAAAAACAAACAACCTCTGGGCTTACAGAAGGTTATCGCCATATTCTGATGTCTTAGTGAAACGAGCATAAAAGCCTCATATATTGTGGAAAAGGGGTTGTGACAGTTAAAAGTGTGTGAATCATGGTTTTCTAAACTTAATTAAATCTTGCTTTTTGGAACAGATGTCGGTGATGGCACTAACCTTTAAGGTGGTTGTTTTCTGAAGTGACTGAGATATATCTCAATCACTGAAACAAGGTGTGTCTGTTTTACGCATGAGTATAAACCTCTTGCAGCACAAAGATGTGCTCTGTTCTGTCCTGACCACCCGAGTATTGCAGCCCAGCTTTTCAGGTTTTGATTATATTTTATGAGTCCTAATTGTGACTGACCTGGCCCGCCGGTGGCTTCATTTCATCTGAAGGAGGAAGGGTCCACTCCTTCCTTCTGATTGGGGCATCTCAGTTGATCAGCATGGCTGTCTGCTGACCTCCACCTTCACCGGACAGTGAGGGACACATCTCAAGTTCATCCTCCCCTTGGGTGGTATGGCTCTCAGCTTACCTCCACCTGTCCGCTAAGGCCAGCCTCTCCCTTCACCCCTCGCCCTCCAGTTTTTCTGTGAGGCTACTTAACATACCCCACTCAGCTCCTTTTACAGCTCTTTAACAAAACTCTGCCATTGTTTACCAACACTAGTTAGCAGAAACACTGCTTCCAAGCATCATTTTCCTACATAAAATAATAAGAATGTGAATGCTGTTTTAAATTAACTTAAACCTTACATATCCAAATATAGCTAAGTATGAAGCAAGTACTCTGTTGAAGTCCAGTGGCTGTTGCACTCTTTAGGCAGTAACATAAGAATGTGAGTCTAACCCTTCATTTAACTGCAGATTCCATTTCTTTGATGCAATAATGAAAACAAATGAGTGTAACATGATAATATATAGTGAGGAGTGCTGCAGTTTCAAAGCTGACATCGTAACCAGGGAAGCACTAAGCTATGTTTGTCATCACTCTCAACATTGTCTCTCGCACAAATGATTTCCTCCAGCTCACTTCACAGTATTAATCTTTTTTTCAATTAATCAAAGGAAGCACAGTTCCATATGCCTCCACAGGGCGACTTTGACTGACCCCACTTTCATTATTCTGTTTCTGGGTTTTTGAGTAATTACCAAAAAAGCTGCAAACGTATTAGAAAAATTGCAGTTGAATAATAAAACACTTTGGCGATCTTAACTGTGGTTTAAATAGGCCCTCCTAGAAATTATGACTATAATGGTGATCTACTGTAAATATGGTAATAGGACATGACTCAATTTATCATATGTGAACTAAGTTATGGAACCTTATCCTCTTTATTTCCATAAACACAGTTTTATCTTTATAGACTTGGTATTATCTGCTGTTTAGGTAAACTTTAAGCTATTTTCTACAAGCTCAGCTGTTGTTCTCATAAGGAAATCAATGCCTCTCTCTGGCAGTATAATAACATTCCCGCTGGAGAGTAACAGCTTAATTCACTCTTATCACTTTTGGTTGTCTGGCTTCCAGTCAAACTGAGGTCCAAAAGGTGAAATGAGTTTGGCAACCTCAACTCCAGGCACAACAAGAGAGCACACATCATGGTACAGTTAGCGGAAAAAGAGAGGGAAAATTGCCTGCATAAGCACAACAGATAGAGTTTCATCGCCCTCCCACTAAAAACGCACACTCGTCTTTGGCAGACTTCAAACACTTAATCGGCAATCATTTTTCAATGAGCCCCAAAGGAGCACATTTTAGTGCTCCACCAAACAGTCTGCTGCTTTGTGCTCGCTAATCCCTCACGGTTATGCATCATGGGAAGCCAGTGGTCGTTCTTTAGGCAGAGGTTAACCCCCACCTCCGAACTCTCAGACAAGCAGACAGAGAGACCCGCAGCACTGCTCTAGTCCTCTACTCTACCGCCTCTGCTCTGCATCACCCACAACATCTGTATCCATCAGGAAACACTCACTTTCTATTGGTGCAGCCTTCAAATTAAGATTGTCTTTTGATCCGGAGGCTGGACAAAATGCAAATGAAACATGATCTCATAAATGGCCTTCTCCTCTGCCTCGTTAGGCTGTATGAAGAGGTTTCACCAGCCCCTTGGATTGAGCCCTGCCTCTTCTGGACTTGTATCACACATGTGACTGCCTCACTTCAGAGACCCCCCCTCCCCCCAGAAAACACACACACACACACACACACACACCCATCCCTTAACCCCTGCTTCACTCTCATCTCATCTTGTGCTTCTGTTCAATCTGAGACATAGTGCTTGGGAGGAAATCATATGCAGAGAAGCCAATAATCTAAACAGCACTTAACCTGGCCAGTGGAGGAGTGTATTTGTGTGATGAGAAAATCTCCAGGCTCTGGCTCCGTCTCATTAAAGAGAAAAGATGAGCGTTCCCCACTGCAATTAAGAGTCAATCTCCTGCATTAACTCACCGCCCCACGGCCACACACACAGCACAAAGACAACGGGCCATCCCCTGTCACTCATTTTCCTGGGGTGAGCAGTGTCGAGAGCACTCCTGAGATAGATTAAATTAGTTGCTCTGTCCTTCTGGGCTCACCTGCTGAAACCTAAACTTGGAGAATGTATTGCTGCAGGCAAAGGCAATGAATGAAACTCATGTCACAATAATCATTTCAGTGTCAAGTATTTATTGTCATTCAGCATTTGATGCATTGAATTTTTAAAACACAAGAAGACAACAGGGCCTTTTTCCTGCACAGATGTTAGCAATAACATTAATGATGGCTCTGGTCTGTTCAAGTATTCCAATAAGTCATGATGGATGCTGTGAAAGTGAACCAACACTTTTTTTTTCAGTGCAGAGAACTCAACATTGTTTTACACTTTTTATGTTCAATTGGTGTAGGACACTCTGCACAAACACTTATTACGTTGCATCTAAGCCTTTCTATGGTAACAAAAACTCAGCATTACTACATGCTTGAACACCTATGGGAGATTTTGGACCAACGTGTCAGACAACATTTCCACCACTTTTATCAAAACACCAAATGGAGGACTGTCTTTTGAAAGAATGGTGTTCATCCCTCTAGTAGAGTCCAGAGACTTGTACAATAGATGCTAAAATGCACTGAAGCTGTTCTGGAGGCCCAACGCTTTACTAAAACAAATCATGTTGTTTTTCATTTAATTTGTCACCCGTTTGTACATATCCTTTCATTTTTTAAATAAAAAAATCTTTAAAACCAAGTTTAAAAAGATTTTAAACTGTATTGTTTACATCAGTGTTTGCTTGCTAACAACCTTCCTTTACACTGAACCTGTTGACACGTTGCTTTGTTGTGCCTTTAATTCTCATAAAGAAAGTCAAAGAAAAATATTTCTATCTATAGAAACTCCTTGTAGACTAGTTGATAAACAAAGGTGTCTCAACATATGTTTGACATTATTTAATACTGTCTCACACTCAGTGGAAAAGCAGGCAGGCCTACAACTCAGCACTGTAATTTAAAGAGCACACATCACTAAACACTCCAAGTGCAATAATCATCAAACAAGATTACTACAGTACTTGAAAGGAGCGTAATGCCAGTTCCAAAGAAGAACACTAACAGAAATCTCAGCTGAAATAGTGAGGATAAACATGCCACTTGAAAACCATTATTCTGTTTATTATGTTACATCATCAAGTCTTTGCAGGACTATAAGACCAAACAGAGGCTGTAGATGTTTAGTGTGGCTGTGAGTGTTTGTGTGGTGGTCATGGGGGTATACAAGAGTCTGACAGAAAATAAGAGACAAGTGGAGGGATAAGAGATTGAGTTGGGATGGAAAGGGATGGCATAATGACTGACATATTAAAAAATCTTTACCTACAAAGCAGCCTTCTTCCATGCAAATGAGACTCACTCGATATGGATCTGTTTGATGGGACACATGCGGAATATGAGGCAGTTAATTCCCTCATTAGTATTCCACAGAGCTGATTGGCAAAGACCAGAGAGAGCCAGCCAGAGAGCTTGTCTGCAAAACCCAATATTGATTTGTTTAATGGTGTCAGGGAGTCAAAAATCACAAATCTCCTGTCAATTGTTTATGAGGCTGTTTAGCAGGCCAATAGATGCCCCTCGCTTAATTAATACCTCATTACGGAGATGTGATTATATGCTTGAACTGTTAATGGGGCCCCTGAATTTCAAAGACCACCATAAAAGGTGTTTAGACAAACAGAGCTGGGGAAAACACGATATCTGATGAGTCTCAGTGCGTTTGTTGATTTGGGACTCTTTGTTTGTTTACTTCCCTTTTCATGCTTTCATTATTCGCAGGGTATCCGTGCTCAAAAGCTCAGCCTTTTTCCTCTGCTTTTGTCCCATTTTGTTTTCTATCATTTGACTGGAGCACAACTATCAATGTGTGGAGTAAATAAATAGGTAGTTATAAACATTCTTATTTTTAAATTCTATATTTTTGTACATTTGTATACACATGAACATGCACACAATCATGGAAAGCACTGTACACAATTTCTGCAAGATACTTAAAAAATGACTAATGACAAACAGACCAATCCAAAAAAGCCTAGTTAAAAAGGACAGAAAAGCGAAGGGGTGATGTTCACCTACTGTAATCGAGCACACATGGCCAATCTGAAGGGCTCGCCATTTAAAGGCCCTTAAAGAGAATGATAATGGCAGAGGTTTATGAGGACTCAGCCCAGTGAGACAGGCTGTTACTGCCATGGCTGCTGTTGTTGTTATTCCCACTGTTCCTCTATGGCCACTAAAGCGGAAAAATGGATCCTCACTTTGGGCTGAAATATGAAGCTGGTCTTATTCTTCCTCTCTTTCTCTTTTTGTGTGAAAGGCGCCTAGGCATTTGCCTGCATGGTTATGGAGTTAAATGCTCAGCTCCATAGCTGGGCTTCTGCACGGTTCCCCCCTCCATTTCATTCCCCCTGACAGGATTAGCAGGTCTCCAGTGTTAGAAATACATAAAGTGGACCTTTGCAGTCACTTATTATGCCTGATTATGCAGCTGGAATGGGGAAGGTAGGCTCTGTTTGTAGTTAAATAACTTCTCAGATGCTTTTTTTTTTTTTACAGCAGCAATCTTCAAAGCATGAACGGGTCAGTGGCTCCAGCACAAAGCAGAGATTGATTTCCACCCTCCTACTCTTTGTTCCCGTGGTTTAAAGAGGACAGGTTTTACTAAATTAGTTTGCCCGTGTTATTAATGGAACAGCCAATTAAACTCCCATACAGTGGTGTCATGCCAAAACAATGCAGCGGTACAGACCTCTTACAGCAATGGTTAGTACAGCAGGGCTAATGAAATGGTTAACTTATGTTGATGTATAGATAGGATTAGTCTCCATCTAGACAGTGTGCCACTCTACTAGCATGAAGTCTCAGGAGCTGTTCATTTTGTAGATTAGTATAGCAATGTATAGGATCTGCAATCTTTTAGAATCTTGTCAGGTTAAGATGATATATAATGAAGCATTAACAAAACCCAAGACTGTAAATGTGCCTAATGTTGACTCATCTTGTTATGACAACTGGGACAAAATGATCGGTTTCAAGCTAAAACAAGCACAGGATTCAGTAGAGAATGAGAAAGTTTCCATGAAATTAACAGTGAGAGTGAAATTGACAGGGGGAACAGTGAGAAGATACTGCATGTGTGTAGGTATGTGTCCATGAGAACCCTGGAGGTTGGTAATTTAGGCGGTTGCAGAGACTAGCTTACTGTCAGCTGCGTCAGTGCTCAGATTGTCCAAAATTAGAGAATATTCACTGTTGCTCCAACAATGAAACCCAATCCTGTGTTCTTCCCAACTACTTGAACTATTTTCTTTAAAAGCAACAACATTTGCCAATTTGTTATTCAGTCATTATGTCTGACAGTGTAAATGACTCATCATATTTAAACTGGCTCCCTAAGGTGAACAGAGCCCAGGAACAACGTGAATGAAATCAGGGGCATTTAGGTTAAGCCCAGTTCCCTTGGCCTGAAAATCCCAGTAAAAGAAAGAGCAGAGGGAAAATTAGTCTTCCTTGCTTGATGGGTGTTATAACTTGGCCATTTTGTGACTCAGTGTGAATAAAGCTTCAATTTATGGAAATTATCCTGTGTGCATACAAATTAGCAATAATGCCAGAGGTGATGAGAGTGTACATGTTGAAGCTACTACTATCACATTCTTAAACTGGAATACCTCACATGTACAGCGAATCACAGCTAAAAAGACATGTTATTTGTATGACAGGTTATGCTAAAGCTAAATTGATAACATTTATATTTATGTGTTTCAGAGAAGCTGTGTATTTGTGGCAACGAGGAGGGTAAGAGAGGGCTTTTCCCTCAAAGCAGCTGACACAAGTGATCCTTATTTCTTAGAGGGGAGGTCAGGCACATGGGACCTCCACACATCACACACCTCAGGCCATGACCACTCTGCAACACCCTCCACATCCCAGGCCTGGCCCTGTCACATCTGGCCCCAAAGACCTGGGACGTTTTGTTTCCCCTATTCAAAATGCACCAGTGGTTCCCATTTAACACCTGTTCGCCCTAATTTCCATTTTCAGGGACGCTGTGGATTTCAAATCATTTATCACTTCACAAAGTGCTTCCACATGTGCACTGCCTTTCCCAGTGTGCAGGGATCCTGCCTCCGGCCAACCTTTTCCAAATGTATTAAAATTCAGTTTGGTACAAAGAAGTTCAGACACTGATGTTTCATTGTGGTGATGTCTGGTAATTATTAGTCTAAATTTATGGCTCCGGCATGTGACTTGATGGGGGGACTCCATGTTGAAAAAGTGGAGATGGGGCAAGGAGGTAGGACCAAGGTGGTCTGTCACGCTTTGTGCACTTTTATAAGTGTGTTCCCCAACACTGAGATGTCAGTCAGAGTGAAACAGTTTCGCCACCGTGGAAACACTTGTGTGGTTAGGGACCTGAGAGAGTCCACTGGGGGCCCACTGTGGGGCAGCTCAGTGAAGGCTGTGTCAAAAGCATTCCACTGTGAGGGGACAACTCCCACATCAAACTCTGATGAACATTAAATACCAACTGCAGTCCAGTTGATATTCAAGGTCAGAGTTCATATTGTGAAACCAGGATTAGATCTCAAGGTGGGAAACGACTTGAATTAAAGTGAAATCACATTATGTCCTGGGGCTCTTTGGTCAACAGTCCCTGAGCTTCAGCACACCAACGCTGTGTAACTGGCTTTGACAAACTAGGACCGGAGACATACAACCTGCTAGGACAAAGTGTAATTTGATTACACTGTGCATAGTGCTTCAAAACATAAACATGTTGAAGCATTGATCTGTAACGGCTTCTCCCACATATAGCTGTGTTTTTTATTGTCAGCTCAGCACCTTTCAGCAAGTCAAATTTAAAGTCTAGGAATACATCAGAACCATTACGTATGCAGCAGAGTTTAAGTTCAGAGAAAAAGATGCAAAAATGGAGAAAAAAACACAAATGAGGAAAAAACACTGCAGACAATTAATTGTGGTGTCATCATATTAAATTACCAAAAATTATAGTAGGTAATGAGAAACTTATCATCACAGCATTTTTCATGTTTGAGGGCATGTGCTACAGAAGTGGGGAAAAATATTTTTATACAAACACATACAGACACACACACAAAGGAAATGTATTCAAATTTAATCTGTTTTTTTCTTAAAGAACATTTATGTTTACAAAGTAAGTTTTTTGACATGCTAATCTCCATCTTCAAGTGGGGAATGTTTAAAACTGTACTGTAAGTGTGCTTAATTAAAGTGGACTGTGAAAATGTGCACTAATCAGATATCGCTGGTAACAAAGTCCGTGAAATTACTAATTAGAATTTCATTAAAAGGTACGGCTTTATCATCTAAGGAAATCGTAACCTTTAAAATGCTTTCAGGAAGGCAGTAGGCCTCCTTAAATGGACTAAAAAAATGAAAAAGTTAGCTTTTGATGTAATATCTCATTTAGGATTTGAGCTAAATTGGACCATTTAAACATGTCATTGTTTAGGACGTAATTTATCAGACTAATTAATGACAATTATTACCTGGGTTGGGTGGCTGACAGAACACAAGGCTCCTGCAGGAAGAGATCACAATACAGATGCTTAGCTTAGATGAAAACACACCAGTAGACAGCATTTGCCCAAAAACGAGTCACCCCTTTTTGGTTTTTCATTCTTTTAGACTACCTCAGATACTTAGCAATCACATTTCAAAGTGTTGTGGAGAATAATGAATATACACAGTTGTTTGGTGTGTAATCTTCCATTTGAGTACAAGGGTTTTTAAGAATTCCATCTCATATATAAGAAATATTCTTCAGATATTTCTATAGCAAATACTATAATTTCCAAGCCATCCTGGTGAGTAGTTGTAAGTTTGCATCCTATGAGTAGTATAGGGTGTCGTCCATGTGATCGCCTGCCTGATTACTATTCCTCCCATCAGTTGGTCAGGATGGGCTGTGTTAGCTGAAGCGATCATATGTCAGCACTCTGTTTCTGTGAAGGATGGAGGCCCTGGAAAAAAAAGACAATCAGTTCTACTAATGACTGCTGGGTTTTAGCTCCAGAGTCCACTCTTTTATACACTGACTCAGAAGAAGTGATGACATTAGGCAGATACGTAAGTGTAGAAAGCTGATTATTTGATAGTTCGTTGTGGTAACACCCATGAGGCAGAGGTGAGTATGGGTGAAAAGTGAAAAGTAATACTATAGGTTTCCCTTGTGTCATGCCCTCTGCAGGGGCACTGGCCTGCTGCAGATGTTGAAGAGGCAATACTGCTGGAGCAAAGAGGTGGGGGCCAAAATTGTCAGTCTTACTGGATGAAGTTTCAGTCTGACTTTACGGTCTTGAAAAAAATCAGGATGCTGATCATGTCTTACTAAAAACTGGGAAGAGTCACATTAAGTTCCAGTGTGGCGCACAACAAGGCATGTCAGGAATGTAGCTGTTTAATTTGGTCTTTGCCTTTGAAATACCAGGCACAGTGGAAACATTCTGTCCTACCGTCTACATGTATACACATGTAACACAGAACTGTTTCTCAAGGAAGGTAAATTCTCACAAGATGCAAATGTAACAGGGTTGAGGAAGAAAAAGTTAAGAAAGACATATAGATTTTTTTATTTATGGAATAATTTTATTTATGGATTTGTATTTCCAGAAATGACAATCAAATTGGCTACTTAAATGAAAAGACTAGAGCACTAATGAAACTGCTTAGCACAGACACTTTAGTTGATTGTTCAGTACGCCTGAGGCCAACTGGTGAAGTTAGTTTGATATGTGGCACACCCTGGTTCCTCAAGTGGAAGCTAATTTGCACCTTCGCATGGGTGACACTTAGGCATTAGCTTGTGAGTGTGACGGTACCTGTAATTAAAGCAGATGGTCAAATAACCCTGTCAGGCCTGTTAACAAAGTAGGGCCTCTATATGGTCTTAATTCCCTGCCCATTTGTAGAGGCGAGTTGTGCCTCAGCCAATTCTCCCTGCACGTTGTTACAGAGGAGTTGCTTTTTCACTCCATTTGGGCCTCATTAAAACTGTGGTTACAATTAAGACATACAATAAATATACTTGATTGAGGACAACAGAAAGGGCATTTAGACAACAAACTCTGTGACATATCACATATGACCTCAAGTGACTTGAAATGAAGCCCTGTTAATACTGAGCTGCCTAATCTCCATAGCACAGGTACTTGTGTTTGAATGACCTTCACTCAGACCCCAAAAGGAAAAGGTTAGTTCCTCAATAATTTCTTTTTCATTTCAGAAGCACAGAAAGAAAGAATGAAAGACAGACATGAAAAGAACAAGTCCACCATGGGAGGCCACTAAATTAAAGCAGTGACAGATCTCTAAGTTAGTGTGTGTTTGTGCTTATATTTGAAAATAATCCAGCGAGATTCCAATTAGGCCAATTTCTCTAAACTAGTTCCAAATGTGTGTTCCTTCCCCCTTAAACTGTGAGGTGTGTTTAAAAGCACCATACTGGGATATGTGCTAAATACCAGCTGAGCAAAAAAAAAAAAAAATCCCCATATCTGTCATTAGAAGGATCATAGAGTATAGTCATATTTTTACAATTGAACACATGCTGTAACAGTGCATTCAGCAGTCCTGTGCAGTCATTGTACTTTCTGAGATGATACTACAGCCTGTAATTATTTGTTTCCTGATGGTGGAAGGCTGAGTAAAACTGCCATGAGCTCCTGTGTGCCTTTCATAAAATGCTTTTCTCCACTTTAGCAGTCGCTCGCACAGACTGACTCACTTCAACAAGAAACTTAAGCAGGTTCACAGCAGGAGGGGTAGTACAGCAGCCATCTGGCTAGTAGAACAAAGACAAGTAAAATATAACGCACAACTACTCATGATTAAACTGTACAAACCACAGCATATACTTTAACTTGCTCATTCATTTTGGAAAGGCATCAGACTGTACTTAATCATAAGCTTCCGGGCAATAATATTTTGCTTTTGACTGGGCTCCTATCAAGCTCTCATCAAGCCAGCGTAATTCCTACATCAGACCTTAAGATGACCCCTCATCCCCTCAGACAACTGTGAACAGCCAGGAATACGATACCCATATCTGCAGCAGTGTGAGATTAAAGAAGCTAAATAAACATAATCAGCACAGGCGATAGTGCTGCTGTCCACTGCCTAAAAATACTCTTGTGAGATGTCATTGTCCTGCTACTCAAACTGGTGGATGTACTTTCTTAATGATACAGCAAATGAAGGCAGAGAGGGAGTGTGTGTGTGTGCATGTGGGTGCTTGTAGTGGTGGAGAAAGAGCAGGAGGAAAGAAACAGAGGGTAAAAAACATTAATTATTAGCCCCAGTGGGATCTCTTATATTCTGTCTAGCCTGGACAACACCAATTAATACAGCAATTATTATCCTGGCCCGTAGCACAGGGTTGACTAAGCTGGCTTGCCTTCTGATGATTATGGCGTGAGGGGGAGCAGCAGAAGAGAGGCATGCTGGGGCGAGATTACTCATCTCACACTAAACCCTTGCTTTTATGATGCATGGGCGATGAGGGAGATAGAGCCAAAGTGTAATTTAGTCTGCAAATTTCAACTCAGCATTACTGCAACACAGTCTCCGCATAGACTAATTTCTGTTGGGTAACATCTTTAAGGGTGTAGTGAAGCAACATTTTGATAAAAATGAACTGCGCAGACATTTTCTCATATTTCGCCCTCCTTCAGAGTAACAAGCAGCCTAAAGCTATAAGTCTGAGACCCTCTAGAGCCTGTGTGACAGGTGCATATAGTGCTACTCCTCTACTTATACCCCTGAGGACTTCATCTAGGCTGTAACCCAGCCCTGCACTGCACTAGTTTCCTAAACGCTGTCTTCTTCCCTCCCCTTTCTTGGCCTCGATTCCTCACCAGTGGACACAGATGAAAGCAATAGCTCCACCTAGTTTCTGCAGCGCCACTCTCGCCCATGCTCTGCTTTTCAGAGCAGCACAGATGACTGAATGAGGCTTGGATGAGAGAAGATCTGCCGTTTCAAATAAAATACTGCTCCCATATTATCCTCCCTGCTCCAGTCAAATTATCCACTATGCTCTGTTCTTCCTCATCATCTTTTTGGACAGGAGTGCTTTCTGTCTATCTTATTCTATTTTTGCACCTCCCTGTCTTCATCCCAGCTCTCCTGCAGTGGCAGCCTTTGCAAGAGCATCTTAAGCGCATATATACCCCCTTTCCCCACAGCCACTGTAAAATCTGTGCTGACAGCCAATGAAAACAACACAGATGCTTGCATGTTATCTTGACATGACCATGTTAAGCTCCGCTCTCATGATACTAAATGGTCATCATAAACCTTTTAAGATCTGCATGGCCTAATATGGACTTTTATAAAGACATTATGCTGTGTAATATGCCTAGGTTCAGTGATGACATACAGTAGGCGCTTAATCAAACAATGTCTACAGTGTATTCAAAAAGAGCCAGGAAGGTGTTCACATAGATACGTATTTTATCCATTCAGTGTAGCATTTTCCTTGTTAAAGCAGATCTGAATTTGTAAAAATGTATATATTTAAAATTATAGGGCTGCTGCCTAATGGTCAAATAGTCAAGACTAGTCGAACCTTTGTTTTTATTTTATTACTTTTTTTTCAGAAGAAGCTTTATTTTATTGTCATTGTAACATTGTGACACGTACAATAAAATTTTGTTTGGAGCTGGCCCCGGGCCACTGTGTACATATTTGCTGCCATCACGGGCAACTTGGGGGGTTCTGTGTCTTGCCCAAGGACACTTCGATATGTGGACTGCAGGCACTGAAATTTGAACCTTCAACCTTCCGGTTGGGAAACAACTGCTCGAGCCACTGCACCATTGTCAGCCCAGTTTTCATTACAATAGAAGACAGGCCCAGCTCGTTACGCTGTCGTCTTCTTCCCCTCATTTAGGTTTGCCGAGCAACCGTTTGCTCAGTACTTTCCACTGTGCTCAGGGGGAACACCCGCTTCAAAGGTGACACTGCCCGTGGCATGGACGTACATTATGGTCAGATCTATTTAGCAAATTGCAGAATGAGAAGAAAAGGACAACAAAACCCATTATGACAAGCCATATAAAGGTGAGATTTGCACTTTATTAGAAGTTTTTTCAGTGTTTTCATCATGGTTTATTTTTACAAGAGAAAAGACTGTTGCAGTGAGGTAACTGGTTTAGTATGATGTCTTGTGCATCTGATTTGTTTACCCATCTCCATTAAAGTGCAACACACAGTCATTTATTGACTGTTTCTGCAGCATGCATCCGGCCGAACATGACTAGGAAGATAACAAAAATACACAGGAAAAATATGTCAATAAGGAATTATAAATAAGAGGAGTTGTTCACAGTGCAAGTCCGCACACATCAAACACACAGTAACAATGTGCACTGTGGTTAAATGGTGGGAGAAGCTCAAACCTGTTGGTAAACTAGGCTATAACCATATCTCAGAAGAAAAAACTGCCTATAAGAGCATTGTTTCAATAGAGATGCAAGTGTGCTGCCAGTCCTGTTGTTCCAACAAATTCATATGGCAGCCTGTCATTATATCATCAATTTAAATAGGTAGCAATTTAAATATTGCATCATATGCAGCTCTTTTATTGATTTTTAAATGCTCAGAAATATGTCCCCGTCACTTGTTTGCATTTATGCCAGCTGATTTTCTAACAGTACAGGCTATATAGCTGAAAACACGTAGAAAAAAATCATCTGGACTTGGTTTTAGGTAGAAGACGTTTCACCTCTCATCCAAGAGGCTTCGTCAGTTCTGTGATGTCACAGATTTTTTTCTATGTGTTTTCGACTGAAAATTTGCACTGACATACTGGCTATAAAAAGATATAGAAAGAAAAAAAAAAGAATAATTGAATAGCTGTGCTGAAGTGTGGACTGACAGTCGATTTTGATTTTTTTTATGTTCCAAAATAATGCCCTACTGTCCTCTGCTCTCTAATCTATGTTATTCTTTGGGACCAATTGACAAAACAATTACAGTCTACAGGATCTTGTCTAACAAGTCCTTGGAATACTAAGAATGATTAGATGGTGGGTATTACATGAGGAACCCATCTTTGGATTAGTGACGAACACAATAATTTCTGAAATAAGTGACGGAATATGTACATCCCTTTCATGGAAGACGCTTAGGTGATTGCTGCCACGAGAGGATTTGTCAGCATAACACAGGATCTCAAACAATAATGTGTGTGTGTGTGTGTGTGTGTGTGTGTGTGATAGGATACCATGGAACACATTCATAGCCCAATTCACTGCCTGTTGTGTAAATGGATTTCTCCTCCATGAAACTGAGCGAAGGGCCAGAGAGAAATATGCTTAGTTTCATCGTCTTTTTGTTGAATACATTACCACCCTCACCCTCATCATCATCAGAATTCAAGAA
Organism: Monopterus albus; assembly: GCF_001952655.1. Lineage (NCBI taxonomy): Eukaryota > Metazoa > Chordata > Actinopteri > Synbranchiformes > Synbranchidae > Monopterus > Monopterus albus. The sequence continues at coordinate 7,712,957 of NW_018127883.1, read as the reverse complement.
AAAACAGCATTTATGCCTTAAATAAGTTAAATCGAAGCAAATGTTTGTCTTTAAGAGATCACAGGTTTTAGGTAGTAATTGGTGCACACTGTATGTTCTTCCCAGCAGGACCATCATTTATTTACAGGGGGGTTGTGTTGCACCTTGGTACAAAAAACCAGCCAGGCCTCTAAGAGGAGGCGCTGTCATTGTCACTGTGAGGTGTAGGATAACAGCTCTTGAGCAGGTTGTAATTAGAGTGGCTGTGGTGTAATGAGGGTGCAAGATTCCTGCTCCTGCAGCCAGTGCCAAACTGGACCAGGGAGCCAACAGCACACTGCTGAATGGCATCCCAGCCAGAGTGGGGCTGCCACCTCACTGTCTCTACCTGTGACTTGGAGTAGCACTTGGCTGCATCATATCGGGGGGGGAGGGGTTGGATTCGAGTCAATATTTTTCACAATAGTTTCTCAGCTGAACTGGAGTGCTTCCCTGCAGGTGGTAATGTTAACAATAATAATGATTCTGAGGAATAATAAGAGTTATTAAAGTGATTTTCAAGTGAGGAGCGGAGGAAGTGCTTTGGCTCAAAAGCCACAGAAGACGTGAAAGAATTTCTGGTTTACTGATCATAAATGAAAATGTTTGTTCGTTCTGGGTGTTGTTTGAAAACATACCATTTTCTAGCCAATTCCTCTTTTCCTCTGGTCACATTTTAACTTGTGTTCGCAAGATGTGTACAGTACACCGTCCAACACACACATAGCATGCACACATACAATACACACATGCCTCTTTTTTGCACTCTTGGCAAAATGAAAACTTCTGTCAGAGTCAGATTGAAATTTATATCAGTTTGTCAGACGCAAGCCAAAAATGATCTTACTGCACATTATTTTGATAAGTTTGGTGCCAAAGATAGAGAAGAAATGGAGAAAAGAGGGAGGAAAGTACCCCACACTCCACACAGCAGATAAGTGCAGAAGCCAAGATTCTTCTTGCTGCTCCATCAGTAAGTGCTCAACCTGACCCTCAAAAAAAATCTTCTGTCAGAGAAGCCTCTTTGCATAATATTCCATCCCCAGCTAAACTCTGTAAACTGCACAGTTTTCCCAGTGAAGAAAAAACAATCCAGCTGCACAGTGGGATGTGTTTATTCAGCAACTTAAACAGCAATGAACTGATTCTCTACTGTACACACATACTGTATGTGTGTGTGCCTGTGATGTGCCAGGAGTTCGTCAAAGTACAAACTGCTACTACTGTACATGAATGAACTTTTGAATTTGTTTGTGATCAGTTCTCAATTTGATACTTTGGGGACAGCTGATCGTAATGAGATGTCACTTGCTGCATTGGGCAGCAATTTTGGCCTCGTCCCATGATAGGCCAAAGATGTTGGTCAACCAACAAAGCTGTATTTGTGGGGGGCATATCCAATCTGCATGACTTTTGTTCTACTTCCGCCAATCTGAAGTCCTACTTTGGCCGCTTTTCACTCCAAACTGTTTGTCATTTCTTGCATCATTTTCTTAGTCATGCCAATTAGGGTGATGTCATTAAGTTTCTCCATGACAAACAGGCATGGGTGTTGTTGCCTTGGTATCTGGCACTTCAGGCAGTGTTGTTGGTTTGGTCAGCAGAGCCATGGGGTCCAATCGCATGCTTGTATAGGTGCTGGTGGCCTCTGAGTTTGGCATTGAAATAGCCAGTCAACAATAGCAGGTCATGTCTGGGGATTTCTTTCTTCTAAAGCATCATGCAGCTGTTCATAAAAGGCTAATTCATGGTGTCATCATCTGCATCTTTGGTTGGAGTGTAGACTTGGATAATAGTGATATTTGATAGCCTAGTTTTGAAATGGACAAAGATGCGATCATTTACAGGTATCCATCCAGCAAGCGTTGTCCACTCCATGGGTGCGTTCAGTGACGTGCCCTGCATATATGATGGTCTTTCCATTGCTAGTGGTTTGCCCGCTGTCCAACCCTCCTCCCTTTTCATCCAGGCTTGGGGCACACATCAGCCATAATGTAGGCCATCACAGCAGCTAGTCTGTGTTAAGTGTGACTTCTGAGGGCTTTCCAAAATAACATGGTTTTGCTTTCATTTCCCCCACCACTTGCCATGAAGTTGCAGAAGAATGTCAATGTGAATGAAAGAATGTCTTGGGAAAATGTCAAGAGGATTAATCAACACCTGTACTCCTTTGATCTGGATTTACAAAAGGCTCTCATCTAAGAGACAGTGCTAACTAAAAAAAAGCTAGATACTAGGATCAATCCTTCCTTACATTCATCACACTGTGAGAAGAAATGGATGACATTTGTTCTACCAGGCAACCGTTCGAACCAAAATGAGAACAGACACATTTTTTGTGCGTATTTTGGCTGTTCAGTCAAGTAATAAAATGAATGGGAGGTTGTGGAAGCATTCAGATCTTTCACTTATGCACTTAAAGCAAATACCCACAGTGCAACAATACTTTATTACAAGAAAAATCCTGCAAAAAAAAAAGAAGTAGTTTTAGTGTCAAAGGAAAAAGTCTTCCTAAAATAACCTAAAATTTTAATATCCAAGTAAGGTGCAAGTACCTCAAAACTGCACTTATGTACAGTACTGGACTGAATGCACTTGTACAATGTGTACAACATCATAAACTTCTCCAATTATTAGGACTCTATAAAAACTCAATAATTTACTGTCTTTCAATACAATCTTATGAAATAATGATTTTGAGTCAACTTGACACATTATTCCATTCTATAAATTGTTTATTAAATGTAAATAATAATTTCAATCTCTTTGCAAATGAAGTGAGATATCAAAGATGACATCTTTAGCCCAAACCACCAGTTTTATCTTATTTCACAGTGTGGTGTTTTAAGACTCTTATATCAAAACATTTCATGTCATTATATATATTTCTTGGAGTTACAGCAGGTTTTACTCTTTTAATCGTGTAAACCTTTACTTTGTGCAGTATCCTCAAAGATCTGCATCCAAACACACGAGAATAATAGGTGACATATGTGCGTATGATTTCTTGCACCTATTACATTCCCACTTATTATAATGAACAAATAACAATGCATTAGCGCAGCCCTTTGTGACCCAACACCGAGTAATATACAGCTATGTGTGTGTTGATATGTAGGAGATGATGTTATGAGGTGATAATGACCAAGCTGGGGTAATTGCTCTGTCAGTAGGAGACCTGATTATGCAATGGGCTTTGCTGATATGGAACAGGTAAACCAAGAGCTAGATGATTAATTTGGAGCATTCACAACAGGGACTTCACGTACATGTACACAAATATCAAGATTACACTTCTATTAGGACTAATAAAGCAGTACAATGGGACCCACAATGTGTAAACACCATACTGAATGTGTCAGTGGTATTATACCCTTCATATGCCTACATGTGATCGCAGTCATTTAAGTGGAGTACAATACTGTTGTATTGTACTCCACTGATACTATTAGTATCAATACAGATAATCATCAGATATGCATTTACCTTAATCAGTTTCTTAAAGACTCATTAAGCTGTGCTTAATATGCTTAATTGGTGATGATGCTTATGTTGCTTAATCACTGGTGGCTACTTTACTGGATTATTAGGAGGCATCTTTCTTGAGTCTTGTTAATCTTAATAATATTATCTTACCTTATATTATATATATTATATTAAATTATGCATAAATAATTATATACATTATATTGATTTTCTGATTAATAGCTATTCTCAAAATCCAAAGATTGATCTTTGCATCTGCTCATTTCTTCAATAAAATCTACATCTTTACTAAATGTTATGTGTGTATCTGATATCCGATTCTGTGCAAGTCAAACACAGAAGCGCGATGATTCACCTCGTGCATACAGTGGCACAGACCAAAACCATAGCTTGTTCGGGTTACACTCATGTCTATATGGGGCACGTGTTCACTCACGCACTGGAAGCGCTCAGTATACAAAAGGCACAGAGAAGAACCTACAGAAACATGTCAGAGAAGGGAAAACTATGGTCCAAAACTCCAACAAATAGCAACACAATGAGGGACTTAATGGTTACACTTGAAATGCATGTATACTGTATGTACAGTGTATCCATTAGCCAAACTGGAATAGGCAGGTCAAGACTCAAAAAAAGAGAGAAATTAAAATTGGCCAAGAAAATTGCAATACGTGCATCTCTAGTACAGAAGTTACTTGTTATGTAGTAAATGGCTCAGGTCAGACTGGGTGATGTGTAAAATGTCTTCAATGTGAAAAATGTGGTGGTACATAACATTTTTTATGTGTGCAATAATAACTGTGTGGCAAGCAAGAAAGCCATAAAAGGTACTTGTGCAACTGAGGAGACTTAAATTATGTTATTGGAACAGGATGAGAATAGGCCTTTGCTATTCTCATTGTCAGTGTACCCTCTTGGCATCAACTCCACAATGATGCTGCTACTATTACCCTGAACAATGAACGAGCAAAGATCTCTATCTCCAACACCTCAGCTATATCACTTGCACCCAATTGCCTTTTTACTGGCGTGTCAGATAAAGGTCACAGCAGTGAAAACGTTGAGCAGAGCTCGACCTCCCTCATACTAGCAGACGCTGGACTGGTCTCACCCTTCAACTGGTTGGACATTATTCGTCTCAGGATTCAGGATTCCCAAGCAAGGTGCAACACACCACTGTCACTGCCCACCTCTTTATTGCTTGCACCTGCTAAAACATTTGAGGTATTTGAGCGGCAGGGCAACACATTTGTTTTTCATTTAACCTGCCTTTGGAGACCTTTGAAGTACATAATAGCAGAGCAGCATAGGTCCCCCTTCCACCCCCCCTTAATCATTTACCTAGTAAAGGCACATTCTCTGCAGCTAACCCATCAAGCGGAAAACGAGTTTGGCCTGCTATTCCTCTCCCACCCCCCCCCACCTTTCCTCCCTTGCTCTCTCTTGGCCTGTGTTTTGCTCTGTGTGTGTGTGCCACTTCCTCCCCTTCCCATTGTGAAACCCTCATGCAGTTGCTCACTGACTCTGATGTATGTGAATGAGGGAGGCATCAAGCCAATTGTTGGCCGTGTCTGGGCGTGAAAGGTTTCAAGAGATGGTATGGCTGGCAGCCCATTGATACAACATGGCTAATTATCGTTTGCGTCCAATCATGAGGAAATTTATTGGCATAGGGAACTTAGCCTTTGTATTTTGAGCACGATAATGAGACGTGTGATTCAACAAGGAACATGCAAAAGATCTGGTTGTGAATTTGAGTTTGGAATGGAGCCACATTTGGCCAAAATGTTTAATCATCTTTAGTGATGATAACATATGCTTTAACTTTTGCGTGCAATGTGTCCTTATTGAACAGATGGGACTGTGTGTGTATGTGTGTGTGTGTGTCCAAGGGGGAGTGCAGCAATTACAGTAATTCTTTCACAACTGTAATTTGAATACATATGAGTTAAATTCATTAGATCTTTTCTTGGGG